>NC_054742.1:11890774-12202345 GCF_018143015.1 Lytechinus variegatus
CCCGTACATCACAGTTATATGCATTTTATGATTCTCACTCTTGTGAATATTATTTTCCCTGTTCGCATGTTACATAATTTATTTAGGGCTTGTAGATGTTATTTTGAATGTCAAAGTATTAATCACCTATATGGAAGAAGAAATGCGATGATTAAAACAAAAATGTTTTCAAATAACGATTTACTCATACAACAGGATTATATGGATGTCAAATCCAAATTCTTACAAAATTATATGTCCCAATTCACATTGTAGATAATACTCTTAGGACCTATAGGGGCCATTTTGAATTTCATAATACAGTATTTATCTCATGCATGACAAAAGAAATGATATGTCTTGCTATAAAACATGTTGTCAGACAATATTTTATTCATAGATCACAATTACTTGCATTTTATGTTTCTTACTCGTGTGAAAATTAGTTTCTCTATTCGCATTGTACATGATTAATATAGGGGCTATGGCGGCCATTTTGAATTTCAAAATACATGTATACAGCATTTACCCCATAAATGGCATATTTACAATTTTGTATTTAGTCAGTATTCCACTCGTTCATCTTAATAATCTTCATTTTAATGCTCAGTGTCATTTTTTGGCCCCGGCCATTGCCATTGTACATACTCTTTGGGCCAGTGGGGCTATTTTAGATATCAAAATACAGCAATGTTCCAATATTTGACATAATAAATAATATATCTCATTAGTAATGATGATTTGCATATATTACTTCGTTCATACATCGCGATTTTTGCAGTTTAGTGCTCATTTTTGTGAAAACTAGTTTTCCCTATTCATATTTTACATGATAGTGTATACAATGGCCTATGGTGGCCATTTTGAATATTGGGAAAATAAATATTTTGTCAAAAATTATTTTTTAAGATTGTATTTCACTCCTGCCACACAATTTCATGCATTTCACAGCAAATGTGAGGACAATTTTATGATTTTCATGGGTAATTTGCATATTTTGGCGGCCATATTGGATTTTGCCAATTTGCGGAAAATGCTCACGGTTACACGAGTGGCATCATGGAAGGGTCCATCGACAAAGCTCAGTATGGAAATAGAAAGGGTATGTCAACATCGCACTATCTGATTGATCTCCTCAATGTAACACATGCTAATGTTGACAAACCGAAATCAATATGTACCCTATTGGCCACTGATTTCTCCAAGGCCTTCGATCGGATCGACCACAACCTGGCTCTATCAAAGCTCTTAGACATGAATGTTCAACCAGCATTGGTTGCATGGATATGCGACTTCTTGAAAGACCGGCAACAGTGTGTTAAGTACAGATCAGTAGTCTCAGGATGGAAGAACATACAAGCTGGTGCCCCGCAGGGAACTCGTTTAGGCCCGCTTATTTTCCTCTGCTTGATCAATGATGCATGCCAACAGAGCCCCAATCTACATTGGAAATACGTAGATGATCTTTCGATACTAGAAAGCAGGAAAACGAGCGACCCTGCCACCATCCAGAAGAGTGCACATGAGCTTCAGCAGTGGTCTAAAGATAACAACATGAAACTCAACCCTAGTAAATGTGCTGTCATGCACATAAGCTTCATGAGAACAAGTCCACCAAATCCCACTGTTGAACTCGAAGGGCAGGAACTATCTGAAGTCCAGTTCATGAAACTACTTTGCATTCAGAATGATTTGAAATGGACATATCATGTCAATGAGATCACCAAGCGCGCAAGCATGAGGCTTCATATGTTGCGCATCCTCAAGGGATTCAAACTACCCCTTGATGATTTGAAGGTAATTTATACCTCCTATGTTCGTCCAGCATTAGAGTACTGTGCACCAGTTTGGCACTCTGGACTCGACGCATCACAGAGAAAACAAATTGAGAGAATACAAAAACGCGCATTCCGCCTCATGCTTGGGCCCGCTTACCAAGATTATGACCATGCACTAGAACTGCTTAACCTATCTACTCTAGATAAGCGGAGAGGACTATGTATGAGACTGGCAAAGGGCGTGAGTCTTCATTCCTCCCCCTTTCACGACTGGCTACCTCCAACTCGAGAGGCGGTCCACAAACGTTCACTACGTTACAGCAATATGTACACTGAAATACGCTGTAGAACAGAACGCCGTCGAAAAAGCGCTGTCCCATACATGGTCCGACTACTTAACAGTCAATCGAATATGTAATGAATTTCAAAATTTACGATTAATTTAATTTAATACACGACACAACTTCTCAACAGGCAATCAATGTGTTAATGATATCCAAATTATGCATAATAAATTTTATTAAAAGCGAAATTGATATGCTATCTTCTAATATAATATAATGTTTTCGATCGCTTTAAATTCTGGTTACGACTCTTTGCAGCAAAATTATTACGATAATCAAGCTTACATGATGTACTTAATATTACTTTTACCACATCTAGCATTGCTTGTTTTCAATGGGCATTGTTGTTCTATCCCATCTTGGTATAATTGTTTAGTATGCTAATTCCATTTTTATACATATACAGCGAGAAAATATTTAATCAATCATTAGATTTATGATATCTCTTATTTCCGTGTAAGCCAGGTGAATACTACTTAACTCATTGACAGAAGTCCTTTAATCAGTTTTACCAACCTCATCAACATATTTTTCATTTTCCCCCTTATTCCGGCTCAGTTACATTTCATATTCAATTCTTTAAAGAAATATCATTTGTTTATAATTTGTTTCTTATTTTATTCATGCAAGCTTATGAATTACCGACTTTATCCCCACAGAATCATATTGTGGTTACAACTATCCAATATCACAGTTATCCCATGTATAAAATTATTCTAATCTTCTCCTTTCTTAATTTACAACATATAACATTTATTTATTTCATTACTTTTATATGTCATTTTGTTATAGCAATTATTATTGTATATATTTTGTATTTTACCTTGTACAGAATTTCGCAATTCAGCCTTTGGCTGCGATGAAGTTTTTTTGAATAAACCATTTCAATTTCAATTTCAATCATTCAGATTCGTAATCAGCACCCTCGAATTGACAAGAAACCATCAAAAAATATTGTATATATAAAAAAACAAGGTTTGGTCAACTTTCTATGGGGCCTATCCTGGACTATAGTAGGTTTCTTATATGAAGTAACAATAATATCACTTTGAAGACAAACATGATGTATGACCTTTGACCCTGACCTGTGACCTCAACACTGTACAATATATGCCTGGGGCGGTATTCTGAACATTGTCTTTTCTCCATATTTCAATTTTCCACAGAGATTTGACAAAATCAGTATATTGGTGGATGTCATAACTTTTTTCAGAAAAATTGACATAAATTTTGTCTCTTCTCTTTAGTGCACACCAAAAATATGCGGCTTTTAAATGCGCATAATCCCAATTTAGAAGCAAAAGACATGACAAAATTTATGACGGGAATATCAGTCATAAATTTTGTCATATCTTTTAGTACCAAATATCCTGTTACCCTGCCAACTAAAAGTCAAGCATGTAATAATATTATCTAGATTAGATTGTGGTATTAGTTACACTCATAATCCATGCAATTTAAAAAAAATTCATGCTATGATTTATAGTTAGGCCCTACATAATTATTCATTCTTCCCTTTTTTCTCTGTATTCCATCTCTTTCTATTTCTCTTCTCAGCTCCGTCTCTTTTTGTAAGTAAGCGCATCAATATACGTGTAGTAGCACGATGCCAGCTACTGTATTGGGGATATATGCCTTACCTGCCACCGGGCGTTCCTATTGGTTAGAAGGGCTCTAAATAGGGTTCTGAATACTGCACCAAATAGATGAGCGTCCAAAAATTGTAGAACGAATAGCTGTCTATAGATGCAAGGCAGACTATGAATGCCCATGCCACAGTCAGATAAAACAAACATGCAAGCACAATACCCTTTAGTGATATACTATTAGAATCTTAATCAAATCAAGAAGATTCTATGACTGGAGTTCCAGCAGGTAGCAAATTTATTCAAGCAGCTGCTCATTTCTAAAGAAGCACAAAAGAAAGAACGGCAGTAAAGACCTTTTTGATGTCCACCTTTGAAGCCGCTAGTTTCAGTGAAAAAATCTGAAGAGTGAAATTTTACAAATATCCATTGGTGTCAATTTTCCATTTTTTATATTAATAAACAAACTGAAATTTGACAAGACATCAATAACCAACTAAACCAAGCACTATTACACTGAGATATTTGCCCAGATTATATCAATATCCCTTTACTTAGTGAAAAAAAATTGGCCTTTACTGAAACCAGATTTTAACACTTTTCTGATCGTTTGCGGCAAATTAGAATTTCATGTGGTCGGTGGAATATTGCTTTTCATTATTGTATATGCCAGATGCGTGCCCGCAGATGCACAGTCAAGTAAATTTGAGTCATATTTCAGGACATATTGCATAGTTTATTTGTGCATGCCTCCGAATTATGTACTACACATAAAACCAGACCAGATGCAACGAAAAAGTAATTATCATCACAATAGCACATTTCCCTTTATATATGACCTATAGCTGCAGAGTCTTGCAGAAATCATTTGTCTACAAAATTGCAAGAGATGTTGAGCAAAGTGGATGCCTGACATACTTTCTGCTGGGGGTTTTTAACCTTGTTAAAAGGAATTTTATTTGCTGTTACTCCATCTCATTTGAAACCTTAATCAAATCACACAATGGTAAATACTACATTCATCAGAAGAAATTATTTGACATATTTGATGTCCAATATTATTCAAGGCACAGTAAAATTAGTTGCAGGATCAAAAATAATGAGTTTCAGCAACTTACTATGTCAGTTTAGTGCCATTTTTTTCTTCACATTTCAATTGATAACCAAAGAGTCTGTGGGATAATGGGAATGTCTAACAGATAATTGAGAGAATATTTTGTATAGAACAATTCATAGCAGTAAAAAAGAATTATTGGTCTAAAGCAAACAATACTTGTCAAGAACAACATTACTTTTGGCAAGAACATCATGAAGACCTTACTATTAATAACTTGATAACTCAATCATAAGTTTGTATGATTCATAATTACATGTATATAATCAGCAAGAAAAGAAAGAATCCAGTTTCCATTTAGGGCCAGACAATTTCCATGACTTGTGTCCGTTTCTCAGACCACCCAATCTTTACACCACACATATCAAACTGAATATACTGTACACACATTATACCAGATGCCTCAAGTTTGAAACTGTGTACTAGTAGACTTGTTAAGAGGTTGAACGCTGCATTTTTGAGTACAAATGTCCCACTTGGCACAAATGTTCCTTGAGTCAAAAGAAAAAGATTCATCCAAAGAGACACGCTGTATCTATGCAAATGAGCAAGTAATTTGCATAAATTTGCATATTATGTCAATATAGGAAAAACAAGTAATTCAGAATAAATATTTCACCAGAACTGCCCTAAAATTGGAAATAAAGACTTAGGGTAAGACAGGGAAGAAAACTGTCATAAAATAATTGGGCTATCCTTGTTTATTATTACCTAATTTACATAAATTATGCAAATTATAATTAAAAAAAGAGTATTTTTTCAAGAATCCTGAACTGTTTTAGAAATAACGGCAATTAATACGAAATGTCAACATTCTACATGAAAGAGAATATATTAGCGAAAACATCGATATGTTTCATGACAGTATTAGTGTCTTAATTTGCTTAGAAAGAGGGCAAATATGTCAAAATGTATGACGTGATATTGCGCTAAAACGAGACCAAAACATCCTCTATGTCACAGTCACACTCACGAATCGGACAATAAAGCGATCAATGGTTTGTCATTCGAGATAACACAATCTCAACACAATAGCTTCCATCGGCTTCTCGTATCGCTTTTGTTGGTGTGTCTGCCACACCGTAATCTGTGATACATACGGGCAAAATGCATTTCGGTATCGGTAAAACACTATTAATTTTGTTTTATTTGTTTCTCTTGGAAAATTTACAGGAGACATTGCTTTGCAGGTTACTGCTTAAATGAAGCTCTGGCACATGAATCCTGACGAATGTAACCTACCTCAATCCATATTTTAACTTTGTTAAAATATATATCTTTTGGAGACCCCAAAGTGGCAAAACTGCATCTCCCCGGCATTCCCGCTGCTTTACAAAACCAGTTTGACTTGTATTATCTACTTGGAAAACACAGATGTATGAGACATCAGACAACATGATTCCTGAAAAAAAAAGTTTTGTTCATTTAAGCCAACGGGAGCCTTTCGAATTTACCCCATCCCCTCTCCGTATTTCGACTTTAAACACAAAAAAATATCTTGTTTTAAAGCCATCGGCAAGGCAAATTGCGTTTTTTTGTTATAATAAAGCAACTTTTATATCTATATCTTTATATTTACATTCATCATTATTGATATTATTATAATTATTATTAATATTATTATTGTTATTATAATTATTATTAATATTATTATTGTTATAATTATTATTACTATTATTGTTCGGCCGTTTGTAATAGTGCTCTAGCACAGTAAAGGCTATAACCCAACAGGAGCATGCCTAGGATACCCTTTCCCTTTTTGGTTTTATGTATTAAAAAATAGTTTATTGTCTTTAGAACTCTTAAAAGATTACTTTTGTTTGTATTGATACCTTGGAATAGATTGAGGAGAAAATACTCTTCAATTGACATGTAGAGGAGCTGTGGTAAATTGAAGAACAGCCACACGGCCCTTTATTGATTCCACTCTATGTTGAATTTAAATATTTTGAGAGCCCAATCGGAAGAAAGATACATTTCTTCTAAGTGACGTACCGTGGGCCACGGCAATGGGGGGGGGGCACCAGCAAAAAAATCGAGTCACTTAGGGAGCGAAGCGCGCTAAGTTTTTAGGTATACTGACCTAATAGAAACATTTTAAGGACATGCAGTGCTATTAAACGGATATGTATCTCACTGATTGAATAATGTGAGCGCGAAGCGCGAGCTGAACATTTTTGATATTCAGACCTAAAAAGGGACATTATAAGCAATTTTTTTTGTAATCATGATATGTACCTGCCTCGCTATACAATGCGAAGCGCGAGCTGAAATTTTTGTATATATTGACCCAAAATGGGGAATATATTTTAGGAATCCATTAAGATTATACATATCTCAGCAAAGTCATCTAATGCTAGTACCAACCTTTGTTGATTTTGTTACAATTACATATAAACACATTAAGCATTTTTTGGAGACATGGTAATCATGATTATCATACGCATCTCACTAATCAAATTATGGAAGCTTAAAAGTGCCACCGAGATGTTGAGATAATTATCTCGGGAAGTCGACATCTTGATAGCAAAAGATAAGATGACGAGATCCTGGATCTCATCATGTCGACATCTTTTAGAAGAGATGATGAGATGACAAGATCCCGGATCTCATCATGTCAACATCTTTTAGAAGAGATGTTGAGATGACAAGATCCCGGATCTCATCATGTTGACATCTTTTAGAAGAGATGATGAGATGACAAGATCCTGGATCTCATCATGTTGACATCTTTTGGAAGAGATGATGAGATGACAAGATCCCGGATCTCATCATGTTGACATCTTGTAGAAGAGATGATGAGATGACAAGATCCTGGATCTCATCATGTTGACATCTTGTAGAAGAGATGATGAGATGACAAGATCCTGGATCTCATCATGTCAACATCTTAAGAAGAGATGTTGAGATGACAAGATCATCTCATCATCTCATCATCTTTTCTACAAGATGTCAACATGATGAGATCCGGGATCTTGTCATCTCAACATCTCTTCTAAAAGATGTTGACATGATGAGATCCGGGATCTTGTCATCTCATCATCTGTTCTAAAAGATGTTGACATGATGAGATCCAGGATCTTGTCATCTCATCATCTCTTCTAAAAGATGTCGACATGATGAGATCCAGGATCTCGTCATCTCAACATCTCTTCTAAAAGATGTTGACATGATGAGATCCAGGATCTCGTCATCTCAACATCTCTTCTAAAAGATGTTGACATGATGAGATCCAGGATCTCGTCATCTCATCATCTCTTCTAAAAGATGTCAACATGATGAGATCCAGGATCTCGTCATCTTATATTTTGCTATCAAGATGTCGACTTCCCGAGATAATTATCTCAACATCTCGGTGGCACTTTTAAGCTTCCATATCAAATACTGCGAGTGCGAAGCGCGAGCTGAAAATTTCGGAAATTCAGACCTAAAGAGAGGCATTGTAAGTCTTGTTTGTTTGCAGGAATTCACTAAGACTGTACGTATTTCATTAACCAAATGATGCGAGCGCGAAGCGCGAGCTGAAAATTTTTGATATTGAGATCAGAAAACTAGACATTTTAAGGACTGATTTTAGAAATTCATTGAAGAGTAGACATCTCACCAAATAACTAATGCGAACGTTAGCACGGACAGGAAATGATTTATATTAGACCTTAAATAGGGCAATCAATTTAAGTAGTCATAAAAAATAGCAAATGTCACTACATGAAAAAATTATGACTCGAATTGCGAGGTAATGTATTTGGTGTACAGTATTGATTTGAAAACAGGAGGTTTTAGTACATCAGGATTATTTATCTCTTTAAACGGTATATGCCAGCACCAGGAACAATAAAGTCATAGGCCCTGTGAGCAAATAATGTTTCATAAAGTTTGAAAAAAAATGCTTTTTCATGTAATATAACATAATTATAATATAATATAACATTTATAATGAACATAATTTCTTCTTACCCCACTACGTTTCTCTTCCTTTCCCCCTTTTTTTGGCCAGCCGATTGGGGGGCACGTGCCCCCCATGCCCCCGTAGTTACGCCACTGTTTCTACTACACACAGTAAAGCCTCTTTGCGTTCTCCTCTTGAAAAAAAAAACATAGAAGGCATTGTTTTATTTCTCATAATATAAGTTCGTGTACGTGACGGTGGCCTGTCGAAGTTGCCAAAAAACCGTTTATTTTGTTTTGACAATATATATTTAGAATATCGTCTAAATGAAGCCCTCATCTGGGAAAGGGCACTTATTAAAGGCAGCATCTACATTATATAGAGGAGGCCTTGGCACTTGGAAGAGGCTGAAGCTTGTTTGATTTCTTGGGACCAAAATTTTACATTGAACCTTTTTCGTTTTTCAAATTTACATCAATACATTTTACAGGAAATAAACAAAAAGGATTGCACTACAAAATGATTTTTTGGGGTAACGTTTCTTTTTCGTTTTGTCACATCTGCCGGAATTCCAGGGGGTGCTATCTATCGAGAATAACACACGCAGCACATTTTGCTTGTCAAATATATTTTCGTCAAAATGACCTTTAATTTTTAGGTAATAGCGTTTCATTTTTTTGCTTGTCAAATTTTCCAGACCCTTGTCCCCCTACCTTTTGGGAGAAATTTCCGCCCCTGATACAAAGAGAAGTAATCTTTTAAGAGTTCTAAAGACAATAAACTATTTTTGAATACATAAAACCAAAAGGGAAAAGGGTATCCTAGGCATGCTCCTGTTGGGTTATAGCCTTTACTGTGCTAGAACATTATTACAAACTGCAGAACAATAATAATAATAATAACATTAATAATATTATTAATATAGATAAATATGAAATATAGATATAAAAGTTGCTTTATTATACCAAAAACGCAACTTGCCTTGCCGGTGGTTTTTAAACACGATATTTTTTTATTTAGTGTCGAAATACAGAGAGAGGATGGAGTAAATTCGGAGGGCTCCCGTGGACGTATAGGCTTAAATAATAAAAAAAAACTCTCTTCAGGAAACATGTTCACTGATGTTTCATACATCTGTCTTTTCCAAGTCGATAATACAAGTCAAACTAGTTTTGTAAAGTAGCGAGAATGCTGCGGGGGAATGCAGTTTTGCCACTTCGGGGTCTCCAAAAGACATAAATTTTAACAAAGTTAAAATATGGATTGATGTGGGGTACATTCTTCATGATTCATGTGCCAGAGCTTCATTAAAGCAGTAACCAGCAAAGCAATATCTCCTGTAAATTTTCCAAGAGAAACCAATTAGAAACAAATAAAACAAAATTAATAGTGTTTTACCGATACCGAAATGCATTTTGCCCGTATGTATCACAGATTACGGTGTGCAGACACACCAACAAAAGCGATACGAGAAGCCGATGGAAGCTACTGTGTTGAGATTGTGTTATCTCGAATGACATACCATTGATCGCTTTATTGTCCGATTCGTGAGTGTGACTGTGACATAGAGGATGTTTTGGTCTCGTTTTAGCGCAATATCACGTCATACATTTTGACATATTTGCCCTCTTTCTAAGCAAATTAAGACACTAATACTGTCATGAAGCATATCGATGTTTTCGCTAATATATTCTCTTTCATGTAGAATGTTGACATTTTGTATTAATTGCTGTTATTTATAAAAACAGTTCAGGATTCTTGAAAGAATACTCTGTTTTAAATTATAATTTGCATAATTTATGTAAATTAGGTAATAATAAACAAGGATAGCCCAATTATTTTATGACAGTTTTCTTCCCTGTCTTACCCTAAGTCTTTATTTCCAATTTTAGGGCAGTTCTGGTGAAATATTTATTCTGAATTACTTGTTTTTACTATATCGACATAATATGCAAATTTATGCAAATTACTTGCTTATTTGCATAGATACAGCGTGTCTCTTTGGATGAATCTTTTTCTTTTGACTCAAGGAACATTTGTGCCAAGTGGGACATTTGTACTCAAAAATGCAGCCGTAAGCCCTTTTTTTGCAGTTAACAAGTCTAATACTCATTATCATCAGGAAAGAACATAGTTACTTGTTCACAAAGTACATAAGAATATGAAAATAAAATCATTGATTTTGTCCAATCAAAATATACTTCTGGTGATTGCATTTGAAAAATACAAAGGTTTTTCTCATCTTGTGTCAAAATGCAATTTAACCACCCTAGTGTCCTGGCAGGTTTGATTTTGCTTTATCTTTTTATTTTCGAATGGTAGAATATTTAAGTAATGCCTAACCTATCCAAATGACAAAATACATCTGAGGCTTTCTTACTAAACCACAACTAGGCACATGCCATTTATTAACAACAATGACCTAATTTCACAAAAGTGGTTTTGAGTAAATGGCTTGAAACCATGGTTTATGCGGATGTCAAGCACTTTACACATTTCTTTTTCTCATGCGTACTTTACTGGGAAAGTGATTAATATTAAATGATCACCTTTGCCACAGTGTGCTCAATTCATACTCATTGGTTGCATTGCAATGGTTTGAGTATGCTGTGAAAACTGATCTAAATAAAAATGTCAATTAAAAAATTTGACCTAATTAATGCGAAATGCACCCTTATGACTATAGAGATCAATTGAAATCTAACATTGTATTCATGATATCGATCCTCAGGTCTAACTCTTTGTCATACAAATTTGCAGTGTAAAACCACAAGACTGGAGTGAAAGCTTGAGTACAATCATAACTAGCAATTATTCTTTGAAGTATAATTGCCTTTAAAGCTTATTCATTTGTTGAGATGTCTTTACAATTTCTAGAGTTCTGATATCCTACTGTGTCATGAGAATTTAAATCCTTTGCATTTCAGATCTTCTCTTGCTTCTTTGAGTTCCTGAAAAAATAAAAAAAAAATTGCAAGCTGAGAAGAGATACATGTACAGACTTAATGATTTCAGAAATTATAACTAAATAGTATACAAATTTCATTCTGCATACCATTTTCTAAGTATATTAGTATAACTGACTTTTAGAATATCCGGGGGGGGGGGGGGGGGCTCTTCCATTGACGAGTGGATACCATGCGCGACCATGGGGTCTCGAAAAGCATCCTAAACACGTATTTTCCATATTCTGAAAATGTACCCCTTAAGTATTGGCGTGTGAAACCCTACCCTTAACAAGTATTGGAAACAAAACGATACTATTGACAAGTACTCCCTGAATTGTACCCCAAACAAGTATAGCGATATTCACGGACGTCGGTTTAACCTTTACCTACATCATTGGGTTTAGTACAGCCACACTCGCGCAAATTGTACTCAAAACACGTAGTGTTGACTCTTGGAGCAAAAAGTACATCCTTTATAAAACATTTTAGTCTTGATTTTTTATACCCTCGCAAATTTGACCCTAAACACATAATTTTCCTAGCGAAATAGGTATTCCTTTTTCATTATTTTAGTGTTTTTGAAACCCTTATTACGTTACGTGCGTTACGTGCCCTATCTTGAAATAAGACATCCTTTTTACATGTTTTTTGGGTCGCGCATGGTATCCACTCGTCAATGTAAGTGGCCCCCCAGGGAGAATATCAATTATTATAACTCATCTACTAAGCATAATATATTCAAAGTTCACTGCACTCTATCAATTCTGCTTCACATAAATTCTACAGGGAAAAAAAGACATCTATATCAAACACATAGGTACATTTGAAGACATTGAGATGAAGAATTTGGATTTCAAATGGCGAATCAAATAAAAAATCTTCTACAGTTCTGGGTCAGAAACAAAAAAATGCAGGATCCGTAAATCACATTCTCTTTTTTTTTTAATGTTCAAGGAGAGAATGTGTAAATTGCTTGTATTTATTATTTTTCACGAAAAATGAAACACAATCAGTATTCGTCATTAAGAGACAAAATACTTTTGTTACCTTTTTATAACGAAATCAGACTTGTAACATAAGATATTCTTTGGATCTACTCTTGATGATAATTTCTGACATCTCAACATAGTATAGATCATAGATGTATGGATCCATGGACAGAGAGATATATAGATAAATAAGTACAGATAGACAAACAAGATAGACCAGACAGATAGATAGATAGATAGGTAGGTAGGTAGGTAGATAGATTGTTTCAATGAATTTGTAATGACATGGACTGTGAGCTGGAAAAAAAAAGAAGTTTTACCTCTTTAAGTGAGGCTGCGGCATCTTCACAGTCATTAAATGTAGCAACTCTGTAACCAATCGTTCCAAGGGAAAAACACTACACAAACAAGGACAAAATAAAAATAAAATAACCAACAATAAATATATCTGCATGATAATAAGACACAACTCTGGACCTACATTGGAAGACTGCTAAACATAAATATCATGAGAAGCTATTGAGCTGTCCAAATTTCTGACAGAAGTATAAGTAGTGGTTGAGTAATCTAGGACACTGTCATCCAGGTCATGGGTTCAACTCCCCTAGGCTGCCTATGATTTTTTTTTCACAGCAAGCATATATCATACATCAGCTGCATGTGTTGTACTAGAGACAAATATCCTGCTACAAAATCCCTTACTTTTTAACCCTAACTGGGTATTTTTAAAGACCAAATTTGCGATGCCAAGCTACATGGTTCTGAAAAAAATATGCACAATTTTGTACAGCATTTCAGATCAAAAAGTGGGCAATAACATGATTTTGTTTCATTTAAATACAAATTGTGTTTTCAGCCTAATATTATAAATGTATGAACATTTTAATTACAGATTCAGTTTATTTGATTTATGCTGCTTGTGATCTCATAAGTATCACAAACAAAATTTATTGCAAAAACAATTTAAAAAAAGTAAAACCCCGAAGAGAAATACAGAAGAAATTTCAAAACAATACAGTTTTGCTAGGAACACCAAAGAGAGTTTCTTTACCAAATTCAAACATTTGGAGCTTGATTTTGTGGGGGTAGAACAAAAAGTATTATTTTGCATAAAAATACGCAATACTTTTTTCTGATTCATTATCGAATCAAATGCCAATTTGAAACCATCTTTTAATATTTGACCCCTCTATTAAACTGATGTGAATTAATCTCTGTTGTTCACATGATTGGGTAAACATTATTCTTAATGATTTAGCACAGTGGAAACACAAATGAATTAACTTACCCCAAATACCACAAGAAGATACACTGGAAACTATGGAAAAAATAAAGAAAAATGTGGATATTGAGTTCAGACTACTTTTACATTCATTATGCAACATACAAATGAAAACAAGCCTCTGGCAGTCTCACTTGCATTTATATGCAATTCGATATAGTGGCAGAGCTTCCTTTGAAAAACAAGTAATGAATAATTATTCATAGAAGAAAACACTAATACAATAATAAATATAATGACCATTGACCCAAAATGACCTTAGACCAAGATCATGTGACCTACATGTATTCAAAGACATGTGCAAAACAATTATTCATACTTGATTACGATTGCAGTGTAACGAACATAACAGTCAGACAAATTTTTGTAATTCAAAGTTTCATTCAGTAGAATTGGCAGTCTTTGAATCATTGTTAGTGAGTTTACCAGACACAATCAAGTATCACTTTACATAAACATGAAATTTCAAATCGTTTCGTTAGAAAAATTGCGGAGAAAATGCACGCCTTATGAGCGTGACGGACATGACATGAAATGGACGAAGCTTTTTTACCTCCTATTGCTTATCAAAATTCCTGTGAATTATAAGGCTGCATGCACCTGATGGTGTTAATTACACCTTAAGATTCACAAAATTAAGTTCAACAACAGTTTTTTAGTGCATTCTTTATTCGTAGCTTAAAATTTACCATAACAGACATGACACACGTAGTGTAATAGTTTTGATCAGTCCACTTTTTATAAGCGAATATTATTCTTTTATTACAAGATATGGTAAAAGTCTTATTGTTTTTATATCAAGGCTAGAAGTTAGAGACACACATAATAACTGGTATTCTGGAATATCTCTTATAATTTTGTAATTTCAGAGAGGGGGGGGGGGGCTTTTCTACAATATTTACAAAACAAAAAAATATGAAGAAAATTTTCTTCTACACCAAATAATAACAATTAATGAATATCTTCTACCACCCACCACATCTAATCAAACAAAAATTAGTTGATAATTATATAATATTGGATGGACTTGAGGTTAATACAAGGAAATACTGGACGAGCTTTGCAAAATATTGGACTCGTCTTCGACGCGTCCAATATTTATGCAAAGCGAGTCCTATATTTCCTTGTATTGACCGAAAAATGGGACATCCAGTATTATGATTATTATTCATACAGAGAATTTTAGCAAATAATTTTAACTTACCCTCCCGCCCTGAGACTGACTCTGCTGTATGATGGGGGGACCTAAAGCTACGCACTTTGTTTTCAAACAATAAAAACTGTCCCAATTTTAATATTTCAACAAATTATATTTCACTAATTTGTGGCAAACATTCTAAAGATCATTAACCAAGTAGAAAATATCACAAAACTCACTAATACGAAAATCCCGTCGTGTTTTTCGAAAACCTCTTAATTTCGCCGCCCGATGTAGAAGGGGTCCTAAAGCTACGCACTCGATTTATCATGCAAAAAAATAGTATTTCCTGTGCCTCAATTTCTAAAATATATTCAAATTATTATAGGATAAAATGAAATTAAAGCGAATATAACTCCAAACTTCCTAACAGTTGTTGGTTTTCTCTGCATTTAGAGATTTACTGCAGCCTCTGTATAAAAAATTTAATAGGAATTGTTCATCACTCTGCAGTCACAGTTCCACACACAGTGCGCATTTGCCATTGAAACTGCATGCGCGCGCGATGAGTGGTGCGTATACACTTCGGGAATTCCCCTTCTAGTCGTCCAATATTTTCAATATTGTGTCACCTCGGAAAAAATATTAGGCGAGTTCAACAAACTTTTTAAGTGGGTCGAGTGCACCAACAAAATAACACTTGTATTTGGGCTCTAAAATTGTCTGTATGAATAATAATTATATAATATTGACTGGCCTTGAGGGGAACATCAAATATATTGCCAGCAAAAGAATCATATTGGCCCGAGTCTTTAGACGAGGGCAATATGGGTCTTTTAAGGGCAATATATTTGATGTTCCCCGAAAGAAGAGCCAGTCAATATTTTTATTATCATCCAAATCAGATATCTAGAGCAAAAATCATGATAATGGGGATATTTCTTTTAAAAATAGAGTTCTATTGTGTCATGTTAATATCGGTCTAGTCTCTGCACTTTATTTACCATTATGACGTACTTGCAAGCTCTCGGATCCAGTGTTGTCTTTATTATGACGTATATTGTTGGTGCGCGGATCCTTATGAAGCGTATCTCTTTATACGCATCCACAAATGCCCGGATGTGAGACCAGGGAAAATACAAAGGTATATTTTGCGTCGTCTCTGCATGCAAAGTAAATGCGCACATTGAGACCGAGGAAAATACAAACAATATACCTACCCTTCCTGATATTAAGAAAATGTAGGGCAATACGGTGACCAGCTCAGATGTCTGATACGGGTGATAATAAAGGTTATTTTTATTCATGGCTTTAGTATTCAACATTACACTAGCGTAACGGACATGACACCCTTTTGAAGTTAATGACTTTGGCACTTCTTAGTTTCACAATGAAAGAAATATGAATGATGAATGTCACAGCTAAGCACTATCATTCTTAAGAAAAACATGCAGATCTTATTGGCAAGTTTTATTAATCAAAAAGCTACAGGGGAATGTGATATTTATATTGAATACAATGCAGATAAGTTATAGCACCAATATGGCACAATGAGATTGAGAAGACTGAGTCTCACGTTTTGGGTAGAAAACAAAATATACAAAACATGAATAAATCCATGTTGAACTTGAACACATCATAAAAATGTATTTTATGATAAAGAATATACTAGTATGTCAGTAGAGTTTTTTTCAATAATGATATTAAAATGCACTTTAAAGTTTAAAAGGCAGTACCTGGAAACCAATCTTTCAATAGAGTTGACAGGAATTCAGATTTTTCCTAAATCACTACTGAGAATTTCTTTTATGAATTAATATTATCCTGAGTATAATCATCTTCTCATTAAATCTTGGATGTTCTAAAATATCGACTACTTGAATATTACAAAAAAATGTTTTCCTTTTCATGACAATAATTAAGAGAGGGACTTCCCTCTTTATTCTGAAAATTTTACACCATGTCCATTTTCTTGTTAGGTGGTCACATGGGCAACAAAGTATTTTTGTATTTTCTTAGTAGAAAATTCAATTCTAGTTGAGATATTCACTTGTACTTCCGAAGAGAGGATGAGGTTGATTGTTTCTAATCATCACTGGTTATGTAGTCTTGACTCCCCTGCTCACATTCAAAGTGGTGTCAAAGTTGTGTATTTGTTTGATTGTTTGAAATTGTTTCCTATTCTCACCAGCTTAGTTTTAATAGTGAGCCAGCACCATCAATGATCTCATGAATGTACAAGTTGCAATTTTATGATGTTCCAAACTGTTCCTGCAAAAACCTAGAAAAATCAATTATCTTTTGTCCAAACACAAATAAAGCAGATTAAGATAGAGATCTGAGTATGTTGCCAGAGCTAGTTGCATCTTATCCTGATATTCTTTGGCATACCGGTAATTCTCAGAAAAATCTAATAATGATAATAATTATACTTGCTTATATAGCGCTTAATACTTATTTTGTCAGAAGTCTCTAAGCGCTCTACAGTATATGCAGCATAATTACCCTGGCTTTAGCAGTGCAGCTGTTACACGCGCTGCGTTTCAAGGAATAAATTCCTGCCATGTACCCATTTACCTCACCTGGGTTGAGTGCAGCACATTGTGGATCAATTTCTTGCTGAAGGAAATTACGCCATGGTTGGGATTCGAACCCACGACCCTCTGTTTCAGAGTCCGGAGACTAATCCACTGGGACACAACGCTCCATCTACCAGAACAAGAGTTGAACTTTCATCACTCACCAACTTAAATTTTTAGCTTGAATGACATGCAGATTTCATGAATTAATGAGCTAATTATAGTATTCATATCCAACATCCAGCTACCCTCAATCAATTCAGAATGACTATCAGTCTGATACACTGAATCAAATATCTCATTTTTGTGAATGCTACCTCTTGTCATATCTAAGGTGTCATGTCCATTACGCAAAGTGTCATGTCCATTACACATTTTTTATGAAAAAGAGAATTGGTAAGGGAACTGATTGCTACAAATGGTAGGGGGTTTAATTCAATTACATAAAATCTGAATTTGCAGTAACTTCAGACAAATTTCATTTTAGTTATGAAAACTTAAAGAGAAAAACACAACGGACATGACACTGATAATATTAAAGAAATCACACAAATCTGAAGATTGATTTCTCAAAAATTAATTAATGGCATAAAATTTAACAAAGATTTTCTCTTGATGTATTGTAAACATTAATCAACTATTTAAAAAAGGAAAGAGACCTCTGGGATTTTATTTTCTTTTGTAGACAGGAAGGATGAACTGTTTAAAAATAGCAACATTTTTTGCAATTCACTATTCTATTTTTTAAGTGATGGAGAAATGCACAATTTTATCAATATTGCGATTTGTCTATTGAAAAATCAAACTTTATAGATTTCTTTTTAAGAAAATTTGACTGCTTAAGTGAAATCTTAAACTTAACTTTTCACTGAAGTGAACATTTTCATGGAATTGCCCATTTATGTCTATGTTTCATGAGCAAGTACCATAAACTTCCTATCAAAGTTATGATGCCAATTCAACACACACTCCCAACACAGCCAGAGTTTATTGACCTTTAAATGACCTTTGATCTTGGCCATGTTCCTGAAACACACTAAAGGTATTCAGGGATACATTGCTGCTCTTATGACCAAGTTTCATGAACTACATCCAAAGATTTTAAAGTTATGATAATTCCACAAATACCCCTAACATTACCAAAGTTTATTCACCCTAAATGACATTTGACTTGGTCATGTGACCTGAAACTAGCACATGATATTCAGGGATATCTGGTTGCACTTATGTCCACGTTTCATGAACTAGATCCATAAACTTTTAAAGTTATGATGACAATCCCTCAAGAATACTTGATTACTCTTAGGTCCAAGTGTCATGAACTAGATCCATAAAATTTTAAAGTTATGATCATGACAGTTCCTCAAATAACCCCAATATGGCCAAAGTTCATTGACCCCAAGTGACCTTTGACCTTAGTAATGTGACCAGAAACTTGCACATGATATTCAGGGATATCTGGTTGCACTTATGTCCACGTTTCATGAACTAGATCCATAAACTTTTAAAGTTATGATGACAATCCCTCAAATAACCCCAACATAGCCAAAGTTTGATGACCCTAAGTGACCTTTGACCTTGATCATGAGACATGAAACTCAAGCAGGATATTCAGTGATACACTATTACCCTTATGTGTAAGTTTTATGAACTAGGTCTATATGCTTTTGAAGTTATGATGACATTTCAAAAACTTAACCTTGGTTAAGATTTCAATGTTGACGACGCCGCTGTCAGAAAAGCGGCACCTATAGTCTCGCTCTGCTATGCAGGAGAGACAATAAAATTGAAGGGAAAAATAAAATTGTGACACCAACCTTTCAAAGTAATCAACTACCTATCCATCTTCATTGATTTCTTTGAAAGGTGAGTTTTACAATCTGTATTGTCCATGAACAGACAAGTTTTCACAACCGTTTCAGAAACGGATTTTGAAATGAATTCTCCCTCATTAGCACTGACGAAGAGTATGACTTAATCTTTCATTTTTGAAAGCTGCACTCCTCTTGAAATATACTAAACCAATTATGATTAATTTATACCTTACATGCCAAAGCAGACTATTTCTATTTCATTTGAATATCGATATCCTTGCACCATAATCGAAATACATAACACACTCACTGGCCATATAACTTCTTTAAATCTGCTATCTAACTTGACAGGAATGATGTCAAACACCAAGGCACTCCAGAGACTGGCAAGGAGAGTAAAGACAGTAAGCCACTGGACAAGTTTAGTTGCCATGTTGAATGTATATCTGAAAAAACAAGAGAATAAAGGACTAGAATTCTTCATGAGGGTTTATAAAAATGGAAATTGTAAAGCCTTGCTATTAAGCATCAAAGAATTACACATCTTCTTAGAGTAATAAAAAAAATTACAAAATAAGAAGAAACTAGAGGTTGCGCAGCCAAGCACATGTATCCCTGAACCCAACGTGTCATCCGTCATTGCGATATATAGAGCTCACACAGAAATTTGACCAAAAAATACGATTATCATGGCGACAATGACCCTAGCATGCAGGTCCCCCAAGCCCATCTACCATCCGAGTGTGGTTGAAAAGTGACTTACTCTTGCGGAGAAAGCGTCTTGCATGTAAACTTCAATGTTGACCTGAAAATGACCTTTGACTTTACCATGTGACCTCTGACTGCAGTATAACATGCAGGCCCCCCAAGTCCATCTACCATCCAAAATTGGTTGAACAGTGACTTATGATTGTGGAGTTAGGTGTCATAATAGAGTCTTGCATGTAAACTTTAACGCTGACCTGAAAATGACCTTTGACCTTACCGTGTGACCTCCGACTGCAGCATAACATGCAGATTCCCCAAGTCCACTACCGTCCAAGTTTGATTGAAAAGTGATGGCTGTGGAGTTATGCGTCATAAGGTTTGTGACGGACAGACGTTTGGATCCCTCAGTCTCGCCTTCACCTCTGGTGGGCGAGATAAAAAAAATCGTTACCATGGCAACAATGTCTCTGCCCACACCAAAATCAATAGGAGGCTTTGCTTTACCATAATGGACCTTCATGCCACATTAAAAGATGATCGGAGAAGAAATGCAGCTGGAAGAGTGCTCACAAGAACATCTCTGCTATATTTCCACAAAAACTCTTGTTACCATGGCAACGATCTCTCTGCCCACATCAAAAATCAATAGGCTTCTTAGCTATACCATACTCAACCTTCATGCTTAATTTGAAGATGATCGGAGAAGAAATGCAGCTGATAGAGCACTCACAAGGAAATCTCTGCGGCGGACGCGGCGACGCCAAATTCATAGTATCCTCCGAACTCTGTTCGGGGAATACAATAAAGAAAACCACACTTGCACATCCCACAAAAACATAATGAATAATAGGTACATGTATCATGAAATATAATTCCAGTTACCATCAAGTGAGTGGTACTGGTAGCAGGCGCCAACGAGTTCCCTGTTTTAGCATTACCTTAGATTCCGGGGGGGGGGGGGGGCACTTCCATTCACGAGTGGATACCATGCGCGACCATGGGGTCTCGAAAAGCACCCTAAACACGTAATTTCCATATTCTGAATATGCACCCCTTAACAAGTATTGGGGTGTGAAACCCTACCCTTCACCAGTATTGGAAACAAAACGATACTCTCGGCAAATATTCCCTGAAATGAACCCCTAAACAAGTACAGGAATGTTTTATTTTTACGGGTCCTTCAGTCGTCAGCTTTACCTTATTTGGTTTAGTACGACCCCATCTTCTACACCTCGCGCAAATCGGACTCGTAACGTGCCCTATCGTGAAAAAGACATCCTTTTACGTGTTTTTTTGTCACGCATGGTATCCACTCGTCAATATAAGTGGCCCCCGGGCCTTAGATCTACTTGGGGGGTGGGTTGTCCGGACACTTATCAATTTTTTTTCATTTAGAACCTTCTATCATGTCTTTTTTGTCTTGATTTCACAAAGCTATGAATTAAGTAATCTTCAATTTAGTTCTCTACAATATTGCTCAACACTTCTAAACAAGTGGAGCGCCTCTGGCGCTCTCATCTGCACTGAGATGCCAAGTTCAAAGACCAGCTATGTGTGAGATTTTTTGTGAATCTGAGTGGGATCACAGACATTGTGTACAATGTATATGGGGATAGGCTGTGATAGTTGCATGAGACAGAGATTTGAGGGGATGGACAAGAGTCCAAAATGTTTGAGTCTCACACATAATGCGTGAGACTTGGAAGCTCTGTCTGCATCGACCGATTCAATAAAGCAGCAGTGCTGACTTTGAACAAGTGGAATGCCTCTGGCCGTCTCACCTGCATCACGCAGTTCAATATAGCAGCAGTGCTGACTTTGAAATCTACTCTAACTCACACAAGATGTTCAGTGATACATGGTTACTCTTATGTCCACTTTTTATGAACTAGACCAATAAACTTACAGAGATGTGATGGTTATTCAACAACAAGTGGAATGCCTCTGGCCGTCTCACCTGCATCACGCAGTTCAATATAGCAGCAGTGCTGACTTTGAATACTACTCTAACTCGCACAAGATGTTCAGTGATACATGGTTACTCTTATGTCCACTTTTTATGAACTAGACCAATAAACTTACAGAGATATGATGGTTATTCAACAGATACCCCCGATTCGGCCAAAGTTCATTGACCCTAAATGACCTTTGACCTTGGTCATGTGACCTGAAACGCGCACAGGATGTTCAGTGATACTTGATTACTCTAATGTCCAAGTTTAACGAACTAGACCAATAAACTTTCAAAGTTATGATGGTAATTCAACAGATACCCCCAATTCGGCCAAAGTTCATTGACCCTAAATGACCTTTGACCTTGATCATGTGACCTGAAACTCGCACAGGATGTTCAGTGATACTTGATTACTCTTATGTACAAGTTTCATGAATCAGATCCATAAACTTTCAAAGTTATGATGGGAATTCAACAGATACACCCAATTCGGCCAAAGTTCATTGACCTTTCACCTTGGTCATGTGACCTGAAACGCGCACAGGATGTTCAGTGATACTTGATTACTCTAATGTCCAAGTTTACCGAACTAGACCAATAAACTTTCAAAGTTATGATGGTAATTCAACAGATATCCCCGATTCGGCCAGAGTTCATTGACCCTAAATGACCTTTGACCTTAATCATGAGACCTGAAACTTGCACAAAATTTTCAGTGATGCTTGATTACTATTATGTCTAAGTTTCATGAATCAGATCCATAAACTTTCAAAGTTATGATGGGAATTCAACAGATATCCCCAATTCGGCCAAAGTTCATTGACCCTAAATGACCTTTGACCTTGGTCATGTGACGTGAAACTCATGCAGGATGTTCAGTGATACTTGATTAACCTTATGTCAAAGTTTCATGAACTAGGTCCATATATTTTCTAAGTTATGATGACATTTCAAAAACTTAACCTCAGGTTAAGATTTCGATGTTGAATCCTCCAACATGGTCTAAGTTCATTGACCCTAAATGACCTTTGACCTTGGTCATGTGACATGAAACTCTAAAAGGATGTTCAGTAATACTTGATTAACCTTATGGCCAAGTTTTATTAACTAGGTCCATATACTTTTTAAGTTATGACGTCATTTCAAAAACTTAACCTCAGGTTAAGATTTGATGTTGACGCCGCCGCCGTCGCCGTCGGAAAAGCGGCGCCTATAGTCTCACTTTGCTTCGCAGGTGAGACAAAAACCCCAACATGGCCAAAGTTCATTGACCTTACATGACCTTTGACCTTGATCATGTGACCTGAAACTCGCACAGGATGTTCAGTGATACTTGATTACTCTTATGTCCAAGTTTCATAAATCAGATCCATAAACTTTCAAAGTTATGATGGTAATTCAACAGATACACCCAATTCGGCCAAAGTTCATTGACCTTTGACCTTGGTCATGTGACCTGAAATGCTCACAGGATGTTGAGTGATACTTTACTCTAATGTCCAAGTTTAACGAACTAGACCAATAAACTTTCAAAGTTATTATGGTAATTTAACAGATACCCCCAATTCGGCCAAAGTTCATTGACCCTAAATGACCTTTGACCTTAATCATGAGACCTGAAACTTGCACAAAATGTTCAGTGATGCTTGATTACTATTATGTCCAAGTTTCATGAATCAGATCCATAAACAATCAAAGTTATGATGGGAATTCAACAGATACCCCCAATTCGGCCAAAGTTCATTGACCCTAAATGACCTTTGACCTTGGTCATGTGACATGAAACTCGTGCAGGATGTTCAGTGATACTTGATTAACCTTATGTCCAAGTTTCATGAACTAGGTCCATATACTTTCTAAGTTATGATGACATTTCAAAAACTTAACCTCAGGTTAAGATTTTGATGTTGATTCCTCCAACATGGTCTAAGTTCATTGACCCTAAATGACCTTTGACCTTGGTCATGTGACATGAAACTCTAAAAGGATGTTCAGCAATACTCGATTAACCTTATGGCCAAGTTTCATGAACTAGGTCCATGTACTTTCTAAGTTATGATGTCATTTCAAAAACTTAACCTCAGGTTAAGATTTGATGTTGACGCCGCCGTCGGAAAAGCGGCGCCTATAGTCTCACTCTGCTATGCAGGTGAGACAAAAACTGCTATGAAATATTTATTCACAAAAAACACCATTCGTATAATGATACAATACGACCGATGGGTGTCTTTACCATGCCAAGACACAATCATTGAAGTTTACAATCTGCTTTGAAGTAAAGCTGGTGAGAAATGTCATTGGTTCTGCAAAGAATGTGAGAAAATGGCTATTAAAGGAGCAAGAAAAGCTGTAAGGTACACCCACTCTAAGCCCGTTGCGGGTATAGATAACGTTAGACCATCCTCTACTACACCAGCAACATGTACAGACATTGAGAATCTACTAGAAGTTATGAGAAAGGAGATGAACCAGAAGATAGAAAATGCCATGAAACAGATGCATGACTCAGTAACCAGTATACAAGGATTGCCAGTGTGTGAATCTCAACCCCATCCTACTCATGGTAGATCATCATCGTATTGGATTTACGCTTATGCTGCTGGAGGTACAGAACCAAGGAATGATGCAAGTTGGATTGATTCACACCAACCCAATCAAAGACATGGTCAAGAAGGCTTGGTTGAAGTGATTACCAAATCAGTAGTTGAGATAGAAGAAAGAGGAAAGCGGAAAATTTTTATTTTCAGTGTCTCAGAATCTGGAAATAACGTACGCAACATAAGACGATAGTTTACGATATTCCCAGGAAAGACATTACCCTCAGAGATTTCCGACTAAAGAAGAAAGTGGATCTGACTCAGAATCACATAAAGAATCTGAAACAGAGCAATGACTACCCTACAAATGTTTTTATAGCAACGTTGACACTTTGATGAACAAAAGAAATGAGTTGATATGTAGAATTGAAACTGAAAATCCAGCAATTATCGCCTTGTCAGAGATATGCCCATAATTCTCCAGGACGGAAATAGAAGATGTTGAATACACCATTCCAGGATATGACATGTTCTTGCCATATTTGGAATTTTGCAAAAGAGGTGTAGTCATTTATACTAAAATGGAACGTAAAGCAAACTTGCTTCTCTCAAGTGATAAATTTGCCGAAAGTATCTGGTGCAGTACTACTCCAAACCAGGTAAACATGCAATACTTATTGGATGTATATATCGCAGTCCGAATTGTCATGCCGAGTACAATGAATCCTTACTAAGTCTTCTGAGGGAGAACGAAAGGCTAGGCTTTCCACTTAGTCGTTGGAGATTTTAGTCCCCCGCAGGTGACATGGAATCCGCCGAAAACCTCGCATCCCATAGAGAACTTAAGCTCTAGATTTCTAGATCGTATATATATATATATGAGTCAACTAGTTACAGAGCCTACCAGGCTACGTGAAGGACAAGTGAGCAATATTCTTGATCTTGTGCTGCCAAAGCAGCCAGACATGTCTTGGAAAAAGCAACCCCCTCGCTATATCCTTTGAACTTTTTTTAGCACCTGGTAGTGAGCCCAAGAAAGGAAATCGACATGCGTATTACAAAGGTAATTACGATGAAATGAGGAAAGATGCAGAGAAGAACGATATATTTTGTGATGTTTTTAGTCGTGATCAAGTCGAAGAAAAACACGTCAGTTTTCAATGCTATGACATATCTAACTAAAAGATATGTACCACTTGTATCTACAAATTGCAAACCCAAACCACTGTGGATGAATGCTGAAGTGAAGAGATCAATTAAAGATAAACATAAAGCATAGAATGCTTTTCAGAGTGACAGAAGCAAGGAAAGAAATACAGTCAAATCCAGAGCTATATATACCACCAAGAGAAATAAAGCAACAAAAAAGATTAACAGTGCTAAAACAGACTGAAAAAAAAAACTTTCATCTGAAATCAAGCACAACTCAAAGAGTTTCTAGAGGTATATACATATACATAGCAAGACAAAATCCAAGTCAGGAATACCTACTTTGATAAATGCTGAGGGATCTTATGCCGAAAGCAATGAAGAGAAATCATAAGTTTTTAATAAGTTTTTCAGCTCAGTTTTCACTGTTGAGAATACTTTAGATTCCACAGTTCAAGAACAGATGCTTCGTGGATCCCTAAGTGGATATCCACATACCGGTAGACAGCTCAGCTATAATAAAAATACTAAGACATCTGGATCAAGACAAATCTCCAGTTCCTGATGGAATTCATTTTAGAATCTTAAAGGAATTACAGATGGTAGCCCCAGTGTTAGCGGATATTTTCACAACTTCAATGATTACAGGACAGATCCCTGACTTGTGGCATTCTGCTAACATGGTGCCCATTCACAAAAAGGGACAAAAAAATGTTCCAGAGAATTATCAACCTGTAAGTCTTTTTATGTTTTCTCTTCTCCCTCCTGTCTTTTCCCAACCCCTTTTCCAGTTTTTTTTCCGATTAAAATTGAAATATTGAAATGAACAGCTATCTCTCTCATTAAATGAACAACATGAAAACAATTTTTTTTAAAAAGAAATTATGATATGAATGGTAAAATAATTAGTATATATTATACTAATTATTTACAATCACGTAATAATAAAACAATATTGACTGGCCTCGGGGCGATACAACATATATTGCCCAAACTAGATTTATATCGCACGAGTTGTTGACGAGGGTGATATCAATTTCAGTGAGGGCGATATATGTCCTTTCGCCCCCAGGCCAGTCAATATTGCTATTAGAGCAAAAATTGTTAAAATTTAGATATTTTAAATTTTTAGAATGAGAATCTTGTTTCTCATGTTGAGCAGACTAGGCCTCTGAACTTTACCATTGTGACATAATTGAAGTAACGCGTACCTGGCCTAGGGACACAGTATCCAGCGTTGTCTCAACTTGATGACCATTATGACGTATTGCACTGCGCGGTTCAAGGACGCGTACAAAAACGCGTAAGAATCCCCGGATGTCAGTGCTCGTTTATTGCCCGCTACATTTACATGCATTTTCTCATTGACTTTCCGAGCGGGCAATAAATTGGGCCCGTGGATAAACAATTGGAATGTTATTGACCGGCCATTTGATCCCAGTCTTGAGCACACAAATCATTAAAATATCACTTTTGTGACCAAAATTATTAATTTCCATACAGTTGAAATCCGATTTTCATTAGAAGCTTAGAATAATTTTTGTATTGACCAGAGCACTCAAAAACTTGAATTTTGGGAATATTTTTGTGTATGCCCTCTATTGGTGGAAAGTAATATGGCAAGGAAATTTTCATTTTTTAGGTTAATAAAGAAAAAATAATTCAAAGAATCAAAGTTACTTAGGAGCCAAGTTATATAATGAAAAGCTGTATTGGAAACTGACAGTGTAAAACTTTAAGAGAAAATAATGATAATCCAAACATTGGCAACCTTATTTTGCCACACATAGAGATGTAACTGAGAACAAGGTTATATCATAACCTTGTTCATGATGGAATGAGTGCCCTGCTCAGATGTCTGATACGGTTAATAATTTTTATCTATAAATTGTTCTTCAAAACGTCATCGCTAACCGGATGTACGTCACACTTAAGCAGTTCAAGGGTCGACCCTATATTGTATTTGCGTTGTGTACATTTGGATCAAGGGACCTACACAAAGCTTGTAACCGATTTTGCAATCAGTAACCGATTTCATTCGATTTCACCACAATCGGCGATCACTCGCCGATCTTCGATCATGCCCCTTGAAGGAAAAAATCGGATAAAAAATCGGCGTAGATCTAGTTACAGTGCGTGATCGTTCAGAACATGTTTCAAGATTGTTTTTGAGGTGCTAGCTATTTCGTGGTCATATTAATCAGTAAGAAAGATGCGGTATTATCTCTTACGATGTTTAAGAGGATAGATATCTTCTCTTCCACCTTGTGGTGATAGCGGATGCCGCCGTGAAATTTTTAAAGGTCGTATTACTGACGGAGATCACTGCGCTACTCTCTTACATCATTTATGATGATAGACATCTTCTCTTCAACCTCTTGGTGACAGCGAACGCCGCCGTGAACTTTTAAAGGTTGTATTATTGACGGAGATCACTGCGCTACTCTCTTACATCGTTTATGATGATAGACATCTTCTCTTCAACCTCTTGATGATAGCAGACGCTGCCGTGAAGTTTTAAAGGTTGTATTATTGACGGAGATCACTGCGCTACTCTCTTACATCGTTTATGATGATAGACATCTTCTTTTCAACCTCGTGGTGATATAGCGGACCCCGCCGTGAACTTGATAAAGTCGTATTTGATGGACATCTCGGCGCTAATCTCTTACATCGTTTATGATGATATACATCTCCTTTTCAACCTCGTGGTGATAGCGAACCCCGCCGTGAACTTAATAAATTCGTTTTATTGATGGAAATCTCGGTGCTAATCTCTTACATCGTTTATGATGTTATACATCTTCTTTTCAACCTCGTGGTGATAGCGGACCCCGCCATGAACTTAATATAGTCGTATTATTGATGGACATCTCGGCGCTAATCTCTTACATCGTTTATGATGATAGACATCTTCTCTTCAACCTCGTGGTGATAGTGGACGCCGCCGTGAACTTAACAAGGTCGTATTATCGACAGACATCATTGCACTTCTCTCTTACATCGTACGAGATCATTCCAATAATTCTAAATCTAGCACGATGTTCCGCCGGTCGTTTATTGACATGTGATCTATGAGAATTATTTTCATTTTATTTTCCTTTGCGTCTTTGCTCGGAAGATGCGTCATTCGTTTATCTTTCTAATAATAATCACTCATTTTATTGTAAAGCAGTATCACCTCAAAACCCTTTTAAAACATGTTTCAAACGATCGCGCATGTCGGCGACTTAATTCCTTCCATTCCAATGCATTCGTCTTTATGACTTTGTCAGGAAGATGCGTGCGACCGCAAACAAAATTTTGATGTATTCCTTTGTTTTTAAACATCGCTGAATCGATTTTCGATTCGATTTTAGCTTCTTAGCTGCTGATCCGATTTTCGATCTGATTTTTATTCGATTTACGACATCAACCTACACGACATCGGTCTGGTAAGAAACCTTTATTTTTTAACATTTCAATTTACTATTTTTTAAACCTTCCTACGCATTAGACGTAGGAAGGTGGTGTAGAGATTAATTGCGTGATTTTTATTAAAATGATGGATTTCCAAGGAAAATCCAACTTTGTTTACATATGTTTATTATAATATAGAAGGGGATTCAAGACTCCAATCACTTGTTCATTGCTACCACCCTGCCTGTGGGGAATCTACAGGTAGGAGTATGGTATGCCAATGTTGTACAGAGCACACACTTTAAAAATCATTAAAATATCACTTTTGTGACCAAAATTACTAATTTCCATACAGTTTCAATTTCTTTTTAATAAGTAACTTGGGAATAATTTTTGTATTCACCAGAGCGCTCAAAAACTTGAATTTTGGGCATATTTTTTTGTACGCCCTCTAGTGGTGGAAAGTAATAGTAATATGGCAAGAAAATTTTCATTTTTTGATCTCTATTTTTAATTAAGAAAAAAATAATTTAAAGAATCAAATTTAAACAAGAGTCAAGTTGTATGAATAATAGATGTAATGGACACTGTCAGTGTAAGAAAATCAAGCATTTTCCCCAAAGAAAAAGAGAAAATAAGCCAAACATTGCCACCCTTATTTTGCCACACATGGAGATACAACTTTGAGAACAAGGTTACATCATAACCTTGTTCATTGAATGAGTGACTCCAATGATGAAGAAGGACACGTTTATGTCAAAGGATTTAAAAGACATCATCATGCCATGATCTACACGACATCGGTCTGGGTAAGAATTAGAAACCTTTAATTTGAATTCACGGAGTCATCAAGACTAAAATTACTAACACCATTCCTAACGCGTGGGTCTAACTCACTCACTGTAAGAAATAAAGAAGAGATCATCCAGCGGTTCAAGTCTTCTTTTGTTATAATACGTTACCGTAAAATCAATTGAAATATCTCATCTAGTACACCCATGTAAGTTCTAAAAAATAATTCGAAACAAGTACCGTAGATATATTGGTTTCCTCTGTCCAACTAACTTAGTCAAGTCATATCGTTACGTGTTCCAGAAACAACTTGTCCACTTACTGCACTTCATATATATCCACGTCAAAATAGGAGTATGGAAAGCCTCTTGTATGAAGATATAGCTAGGAGTCGATAGGTTTTACTGCTTTTCTCAGATAAACGCCCCCCCCCCCCCCAAAAAAAAAAAAATAAATAAATAAAATAAAATAAAAATAAAAAATAAATAAATAAATAAATAAATAAAAAAATAAATAATATCAATAATTTAATTACTTTCTTGCCAGGAAAGAGGTTTGAGGAATTTCAAGTTTATCCGTTGATAGAGTACAATTTGAAAAAAAGTTCATTATCGCTGATAAAATACTAATTTGATGTCAATCAAATTATGAGAGTTATCTTTAAAAAAATATGACATGATATACAGAGCAATCAATATTCAATGAAATAAGAAACCCACATTTAGGCATAGGCAGACCCAGGGGCCCCACTCCCCTATTGGTGGGACCAAAAAAAATGAAAAAAGGAGAAAGAAAAAAAGAACTTCGGGGAAAGAGGAGAAATAAGAGGGAAAACCGGGGGGCATATTTATAAAAGGAGGGAGACGATAAAATAATAGGAGGGGAAGAAAATAATTTCAAAAATCTTTAATGTTGATATAATTTTTTTTCTCGAGTTCGCATTGCCTTTTCGGTGATTTAAATATCTTGCCCAATATATGGAGCTTAAAGTTTGAAGTCCTTTAAATATACAAAACATATTTCAGCTCGGAAATCGAATTTTCATTATTTTGTTTGATTTACAAATTTATTTTTTTTAAGTGCTCTGTAAAAAATGTCTGTTTTATGGTCTGAATATTAACATTTTCTGCTCACACTGCCCCTCGCAAATTTTGATTAGTCAGGTACCTATTATTTTCCCGATTCCATAAAGTTCTCGAAATGATAACATCCTTTTTCAAGTCTTGTCAAAACGTATCAGCTATATAGCGCTGCACACTCGCATTTTAACTGGGGAGTTATGTACATCTCAACAGGGGCGTCGATCCATTTTTCAGATTGGGGGGGGGGCAAAATCATTAACTTTCCAAAGGTGCTCGATCGTACAAGACACCCATCCACACACCTTCACACACACACACACACATATTTATATATGACTCATGAGACACAGACATCAACAAATTAATGCGAGCGCGAAGCGCGAGCTGATTTTTTTTTTTTTTTTTTTTTTTAGTATACTGACAGGAAAAGCGTGCCTGTTTAGGGCTGTTTGTAAATCATGAGGAGGATACATATCTCACTACACAGATGTACGAGTGCCGAGAGTGAGCTGAAATTTCTTTATATTCTGACCTGAAAGCTTGATATTCTAAGCATTTTTTGGTACTCATAACCAAAATCGCATACATTCGTAATTCCGAAGCTTCGTAATTCCGAAGGTTCGGTTATTCCGAAGGTTCGTATTTCCGAAGGTTCGTAATTCCGAAGGTTCGTCAATACGAAAACGAAATAAGGTTCGTAATTCCGAAGGTTCGTTAATCCGAAAACGAAATAAGGTTCGTAATTCCGAAGGTTCGTTAATCCGAATACAAAATAAGGTTCGTAATTCCGAAGGTTCGTTAATCCGAAAACGAAATAAGGTTCGTAATTCCGAAGGTTCGTTAATCCGAAAACGAAATAAGGTTCGTTAATCCGAAAACGAAAGGTTCGTTAATCCGAAAATTAAATAAGGTTCGTATTTCCGAAAATGAAAATAATTCATTTTGGTAACAAAAACGATGTTGTCATTACAAGATTACACGATATTATGCAATGATAGTAATAACGATCGATGATACATGCGTGTGTTGGGGCCAAAGCATGTATTTCATTAAGAATATAGGCGCCCTGATCAAGCATAGGCTAATTTCGATTTTATCTGAGCAATTGCTGCCTATAAGCAAATGGTTCAATTAAAGATGCAGGGGATCAAGTGTGTTGGAAGCGTGCGAGCAACCTCTAGATAATAGGATTTGTATTGGAGGGGATGTCATTTTTAATATCAGCTTCTGCTGGTAATAAAAATAAAAATAATACTAATAATGATCCTTGTGAGATGTTGTACGGCGAATCGCAAGCTCAAACTAGTAGACATTTCATGTAACAAGACGTGAAGTGAGCATTCGGAGCATTTTTTGTAATCGTGAGAAAGATGTGTATCTTTCTAAAGAATTAATGCGAGGGCGAGCTGTAATTTACTGACCTGGGGCCCGTTGCATGAAACTTCTTACCTGAGAAAACTCAGGTTGTTTTTACAGGAGTTTTTGCCCTGTGCTATCAATGGCGGAAATCAGACTAACCTTAGTTTTCATTTTTTACCAGAGTTTTCTCAGGTAAAAAGTTTTATGCAACAGGCTTCAGAAAGTAATCTTTTAAGGACTGCATTTAGTGACTCATGAATAGAATATATATCTCACGAACTAAATAATGAGAGCGCGAACCGCAAGCTTAAAATTTGTGATATTCCAACCTCAAAACTGGACATTTCATACTTCTTTTTTGTAACCAGGAATAGAATGAGTTCCTCAATAAACAATACTTGATGCGAGCGAGAAACGTGAGCCAAATTTTTCTGATTTTCCAACCTGAAAACTGGAAATTCTAAGCATTCTTGTAAAAAAAATAATAATAGCTGGGAGAATAGTTTTCAGAACTGAAGTGGCTTCCCTGGGTAAATAATATCAATATCATTCTAGGCCCACATGAAATTTCCAAAAGTTTGAGCACGTGATTCGCTCGCAACATCTCACAAGGATGCCCTTTTAACAGTAATTGACCAAAAAGGTGAATTTTACATCTTCAGATTTGACTTTTTCCCCCAAACCGCTTGCTCTCTACGCTCGCAGAAATGAAACGTAAATATATAACTTAAGTGATCACTTAAAAAATTGTGCTCAATTTAGTCACTACAAAACACACAACCTCTTTACACAGATGATAATCTAATGGTGAAAATATCCGTTTGCACCAAATTGCCCCTATTGGCCCCCTTTTTTTGCTTTGCCCCCCCCCAAAAAAAAAAATACGTTCCGCCGCCATTGGTTAAAACACGCATCGTCTTCATGGCTAACTGCAAAAAGTTCTTAAAATGTCCCCTTTAGATCAGGTCAGAGCTTATATATTTAAAAATTCTGTTCGCGCTTCTTGCTATAGCAGTTATTGTCTAAATTTAGTTACATAGGCATCTCGCTTTGAAGATCACAATCATATTGCCCATCATATTAACAAAAATATATAGCTCGCGCTCGCATTATTTAAAAAGGGTTTATCATGTTATTACATATTTACTTTATTTTATAAGGATAAAGCTAATTATTGACTGTTAGGACTACCCTTTCAAAGAAACAAACAAAAATCAACTTTAAACTGCCGATCAAGGAAAATATGGCTAAAAAAATTGCCCCCCCCCCCTCTATTTGACGAAAGTTGGATCCGCCGGGAGGGAGGCAGGAGGCATCAAAAATGAAATAAAAAACAGGGGAATTAATATTTTCCAAAATAGGAAAGTTCCTTTTTCAAAAATAAATATGCCGTTTTTCATGTTTTTTTCGAAATAAAATACTCTTTTTAAAGTATACAAGTTAAATTAAGTTTTCATGCTGGAATATTGAAAATTTTCAGCTTGCGCTTCGCACTCTCATTCGATTGGTGAAATATGCATCCTAAAAAGGTCACTAAATGCTTTCTTTAACAGGTTCCTTTTCTGGTCAGTATGTTTAAGCTCGCGTTTTGCGCTTGTGTTAATTCTTTAGTTAGATGCACATCTTTTTAATGACAGCAGAAATCTGCTCGGATTTTTAAAATCTAATTTTCATTTTTTATTGAAATAACCTTAAGTTTTAGCTTGTGATCCACGCTCGCAACACCTCGCAATAATGCCATTTTAAGAATAATTGACCACAAAACACGTTATACAACTTCACCCTTGAATTTGTTTTACCAAGCCGCTCGCTCATTTACTCTCTCCCGAAAAATAAAGCCTAAATATACATTTTGCCATAATAAGAAGTTTTTCTCTACTTAATCACTATCAAACACACAATGACTTCAAGCAGATGATAATCTTAAGGTGAAAATATCACCAAAGTGCCCATTTTGACGTATGAGTTTCATTTTTTGGCTTTACCCCCAACGAAAATTCGTTCGGCCACCCTTGCCTTCCCATCCTCATAATTGAACGGCAAAAGTGTCCCCCTTGCCTCTGCCTCTGCTCTCCCGGTTTTCATTTTTCGGATTAACGAACCTTATTTTGTTTTCGGATTAACAAACCTTATTTTGTTTTCGGATTAACGAACCTTATTTTGTTTTCGGATTAACGAACCTTATTTTGTTTTCGGATTAACGAACCTTATTTAGTTTTCGGATTAACGAACCTTCGGAAAAACGAACCTTATTTCGTTTTCGGATTAACGAACCTTCGGAAAAACGAACCTTATTTCGTTTTCGGATCAACGAACCTTCGGAACAACGAACCTTTTTTCGTTTTCGGATTAACGAACCTTCGGAACAACGAACCTTATTTCGTTTTCGGATTAACGAACCTTCGGAACAACGAACCTTATTTCGTTTTCGGATTGTCGAACCTTCGGAATAACGAATCGTCGGAATTACGCCACAAATGTTCGGATTAACGAACCCTTTTTCGTTTTCGGATTAACGAACATCGAGGTATAGGCAATTTACGTGTTTCGGAATTACGAACCTTCGGAATAACGAACCTTCGGAATTACGAAGCTTCTGAATTACGAAGTGTAACCATTAAAATTAGTATCTAAAAGAAAAATAGATGCGAGCGCGAAGCGCGAGCTGAAAATTTTGATATTTCGATCTGAAAATATGACTGTTTAATGGAATTTTTTGATAAAGAACAAGATATAATATTTATATCAAAAAAAGGATGATTGCACATCGAAGCAGGAGTTCTTTTGAAGCTTAAAACTGAAAATGGGACATTTACATTCACCTATTTAATCATAAAAATTATGGGTTTTTGCTACAGAAATGATGCTCGCGCGAAGCGCGAGCTGAACAATTTTATATTCCAATCTGAAAAGCGGACATTTTGAGCACGATTTTAAATAAAGAACAAGTTTTGTATCTCAATCTCGCTTGCTGAATATTACAATCTTGTTTTTTTTTTGGTATATCCGGAATTATTGGGGGTGCAAAATGATATGTTTGCCCCCCCCATATTTTTAATGGTGGGGCGATCGCCCTCCCCCCCCCCCCCAGGATCGACGCCTTTTCATCTCAATACTAACAAACTACTTAAAATCCCTATTTCATGACCATTTATAAAAATTTCGGCTAGCGATTTGCGCTCGATTTGATTGTTGAAAATATATTAACTCGCATAATTACAAAAGTGCTTTAAGTGCCCAGTTTTCAGGCCATATATATTAACAGTTTTCGTCTGCTCTCATTAGGCTTATTAGATTAATAAATAAGATCTTAATTCGATAATCAAATTTCAGAAAGGCCTGATCGACAAGTTTCATCTCGCGCTTAGGAAGAAAAACTATATATGGGAATATAGTCATCATTTATCATGATGACATTAATTAGAATGTCCTGGTTCTCTTACGGGGTCGGCAGTCATAACAGTACTGAGCTAGGGTCGTAAGAGGGTCGCCAGTCGAGTCATGATGGTAGATGAGGGTCGCTAACATAGTAGAAGAAGGTCGCTACAGTCATAACAGTAGATGAAGGTCGCTATATAGTCATAATAGGGGAAGGGGTTCGAGAGTCATATTAGTATTTTTTAAGGTTGTTTTATTGTATTCTCTCAGACAAAAATGCACATTCCATTAATAAGTTTTACAAATTATTTGAAATACGATTATAAATTATACGATAAATCCATATCTCATATCATAAAACATCAAACTTCAAAGATACTGGAAATCAATAAGATACTGATGCGTTTCAACAAATACAAAATTAACTATTAACAAGATTTATCAAAATTAATGACAAGAGAGAAAAAAGGGTGATGTTCTTACTCCCAACCCCCTCCCCGTCCCCATGCAGGTAAAGAGCACCCTCCCCTTTATGTCTATTCTACATGGATGGGCCTCCCCGAATTCTTTTTTTTTTGTAAGAAAAAAACAAGTATTTTTTTTTGGGGGGGGGTTTGTCTCTCGCTGTATGTAGTTCAGGCCAAAAGCCCACATACACCCATGGAATTAGTGAAATCCGTTCGCCCGCCAAACATCGCAAAACTTGCCATATCCCCCAAAACTCATTACTCCCAAGACGAACCCGCGGTATCAAAATGACCGGGCAAAATGAAAGAGCGTATTAAGCTTCTTCTTTTTTTACATGATTGGGATGCCGTTGGGATTAAGCATATTTCAGGTAGAATTTTCTTTGAAGAAAAAAAAAATCTCGTGCCAAATATATTTTATAGTTTGCTATTTTCACACATCGTTTCATATAAAAATATATGAATGTCAAGTATGATTTATATTATATTTTCTTTAATGATAATATATATATGTCACCACTGAATTAAAAAGTGTAATCTGAAATGTCTGTGTTGAGAAGTAACTAGCACAGATGTGTTTTTGTCACGTTTTTATTTTTAATTTGTCTAAATATGAAGATTCTGGAGAAAATACACCTATATATTTTCAACTCCTGATGATAAAGCAATGTGATGAAGGGGCAGATATACTTATTTGTTTGATTAAATCCGCCACGACAGCACAAAATAAAAGAGTCGATCTCCAGTCATAACAGTAGATGAGGGTCGCCAGCGCCAGTTCATGTAGATGAGGATCCTAATTAGTTATAAAAGTAGATGAGGGTTGCTACAGTAGAAGAAAGTCGCCCGAGTCATAGATGTGGGTTGATTGACCTGGCCTGGGAAGCGGGGATGCTGAAGCACCCCCAGGATTTTCCCAGGGGGTACGCGCGTATATTGTTTTCCATTATAGACTTATAGCTTTATGCATATAAATCCCGGGGGGCACTTCAATTCACGAGTGGATACCATGCGCGACCATCATGGTCTCGAAAAGCACCCTAAAATGACACGTAATTCTCAAAATGCACCCCTTAACATTTAACAAGGCTTAGTATTGGCGTGTGAAACTCTTCCCTTAACAAGTATTGGAAACTAAACGATACTCTTGGCAAATATTCACTGAAATGAACCCCTTAACAAGTAGGCCTACAGGAATGTTTTATTGTTACGGATCCTTCGGTCGTCGGCTTTACCGTATTTGGTTTGGTACACGACCCCACCGTCTAAACCCAGAGGCGTCGATTATGGGGGGCAGGGGGGGGGGGCGATCGCCCCACCAATGAAAATATTGGGGGGGGCAAACATATCATTTTGCCCCCCCCCCCAATAATTCCGCATGTGCTAAAAATAAAATAAGATTGTAATGTTACACAGAAATCAGCAAGCGAGATTGAGATACACAACTCGTTCTTCGTCTAAAATCGTGCTCAAAATGTCCACTTTCCAGATTGGAATATCAAAAAATTTCAGCTCTAAATTTCAAAAGAACTCCCACTTCGATTTGCATTATTTTTTTTGTTGGATATATATATCTTGTTCTTTATTAAAAACGTCCATTAAACTCAATTTTTTTTTCAGATCGAAATATCAAAATTTTCAGCTCGCGCTTCGCGCTCGCATTAATCTGCTGGTGAGATATATATGTATATATGTGTGTGTGTGTGTGTGTGTGTATATATACATATATATATGTACACATATATATAGGCATATGTGTGTGTTTGTGTGATCGAGTGCCATTATTTTGCCCCCCCCCAATCTGAAAAATGGATCGACGCCTCTGTCTACACCTCGCGCAAATCGGACTCTAAACACGAAATGTTGGGGCAAAAAGGACATCCCTTATATATAAAACATTTTAATTTTGTTTTTATCATCCCCGCAAATTCGACCCTAAACATTTCCTAGCGAAATAGATACCCTTTTTTCATTATTTTTGTGTTTTTTTTAACCCCCTGATCACGTTACGTACGTAACGTGCCCTATCGTGAAAAAGAAGACATCCTTTTTACGTGTTTTTTTTTGGTCGCGCATGGTATCCACTCGTCAATGTAAGTGTCCCCCCCCCCGGATATAAATATCAGAAGCTTGCAAGATTTATTTGATACTCAGTGAGTTTTTAATCTATTGAATACTTACTCGCCATGTCAGAAACCTACATGCCGGGCCTGCATGGTACACTCAAATATATAGTGATCGATCGTAAACGTGGAATGGGAGGCCCGGGGTGTCGCTTTTTATATTCATAATGATTTACATTCCAAAATAAGACATGACATTCAACTTGAAGGTATAGAATCGTTATCCATATAAATTATTGATGATAACAATAATAACAAATTAGTCGGTGTAGTCTATATACCACCAAATAACATCACTATATAACATAAATTATTTTCGAAATTGGAATCCTGTCTTGATCGAAGCAATATCACACGAAAAGAATTAACGATATTATGTCATGGGTGATTTCAACATAAAAATTATGACTAGCTCGTTGGCAGCTTTTAAAAATAATTAGAAGTATAGGTGCTATAAATGGAGCCCGGGGTGCAAAATAATAAAGTTAATTAAGCTTGTTAGGGCGGGGACCGCCTTCTCAGTTTCCATGAGCTGTGTATTTGTTTCCCGGATTTGTTTGTATTGGAGCGAAAGACTACTCGTGGGGATGCCCCCCCGGGGGGGGGGGGGGCACTTCCATTGACGAGTGGATACCATGCGCGACCATGGAGTCTCGAAAATGAGCACCCTAAACACGTAATTTTCGTATTCTGAAAATGCACCCCTTAAAAAATATTGGCGTGTGAAACCCTACCTTTAACAAGTATTGGAAACAATATACTCTTGGCAAATATTCCCTGAAACGAACCCCTAAACAAGTACAGGAATATTTTATTGTTTTGTCACGGGTCCTTTGGTCGTCGGTTTTACCTTTACACAATCATTTGATTTAGTACGACCCCGCCTTCCACACCTCGCGCAAATTGGACTCTAAACACGTAGTGTTGGGGCAAAAAGGACATCCTTTATTATAACATTTTAATTTTGTTTTATCATCCCCGAAAATTTGACCCTAAACAAGTAACTTTCCTAGCGAAATAAATACCCTTTCTTCATTATTTTTGTGTTTTTAACACCCTATCACGTTACGTACGTAACGTGTCCTGAAAAAGACACCCTTTCACGTGTTTTTTTTTTTTGGTCGCGCATGGTATCCACTCGCCAAAATAAGTGCCCCCCCCCTCCGGTGGATGGGCCAATGGTTGGGGAGCCTGCCCTGATCGATCGCAGAGACTCCAACTCTCCCGCTGAAAGCCCATTTTCGCGAAATCTCCCTGTCTCCCGCCTTGAAATTTAATATCTCCCGCCCAGGCCCTGTGTTTCCCGCTTGATTATCTCCTGCTCATGCAGTTAAAATCATCTTTCTCCCGCCTAAACACCTCTTTAAACTAATTCAAATTTTCATATCTTTATGGTTCCATCCTAAGATGTAGCTCCCCAACAAAAAACGACCAAGAACAAGAGAGAAAAGGGTGAAATATGATGAAATATGATATAATTTTTCAATATGATGATTGTCAAAGTCTATCAAAAAGTTGGATTTTTATAATGAAAATGTTATGATTTTTGCTTGCTCGCTCACAACTTTTTATTAATTTTACGCGATACGCCATATATATAGCCCCCTCAAATTTTTTGGCTCACATTACGCCACTGGTGCCATCATATATTGAAAAATTAGCCTGAGATATAGCATGAGAGATAGAGCATCTAGAACCCTACCCAGGGAGCGCGTCACCCAGGGAACCCTAGAGCTTCCTGTGTCCTTTTAGCGAGACCGCGCTCGTGATGTGCGCTTCGCGCACTCAAGTTGGAGTCTCCAGGGGCCTGTTGCATGAAATGGTCTTTCGTAGAACCGTTCTACGTAAGAACGAGATATCGCTCAACTGTTTCACAAAGCCGATTTGGGCGATACGAAGAATGGTCCTTGGAAAGACACCTCCAGACATGTCCTACGTAGGCATGATCTTCTTTACACACCGCCCGCCACCGTCGGCAATGAGAGAAAATGCGGTTACGGCAAGCCACACAGCTGACATATCACCTTTAAACATATTTTTTAGGGGGTTGATGCGTTTTATCTGGGATGGCGCCAAGTTATTTTTTACATGGGGGCTAGTTGTCATCACTTTTCAGGTCGACAAGACGACCAAAACGGAAGTCATTTTAACTTCTCTGAGGGTAATGTAAGCCCAAATATTTTCAAAATATGTTTTCTTTTATTCTCCCTATACGTCCTACCACCACCCCTTTTCCATTAAAAAATAAATAAACTTGAACTATGAAATGGGATGCACTCCCTCTCTGACTCCTTATGCTTTCTCAATATAGATATTATACAACATGAAAACAAATTTCTTAAAAAGTAATTATGTAAGTAAAAAACGTGTTCATAGCGTTGAGCAAAAAAGACACAAAACTAAGATGTTAAACATGCTAAATCATTTATTTTTATTCATTTTCATTATAATGATTTTTTTTTATGAGCTCGATTATAATCAATGAAAATTAATTCTTGAATGGATTTGGGATAACTTGAGATGCAACAAAACAAAGATCTGCAGAAATAGCTAATTGAATTTAAGATACAGATTAGGCCCATAGCTTACAAATCCATCACAATCATATAAATGAAGATAAGTTCACAAAGAATAGATTAGGAAAAGTCCATACGGAGAGGCGCATTTCAAATCGCAGGGTAGGCCCCAAAAGAATCACGTAAGTCATATATATTTTGTATATTCTTAAATCTTATATTCTTATATAAACTTCCATTAATTCAGTGATCAACTTTAAATATGACCAACGTTTATGATCGTTGTAATTTTTAGCATTATTTCCGGTTAACGGTATTTTTTCCATTGCGGATTACACAGCTTTTTCTATGTTTTAATTATTATTGCATAGCATTACTTTATTCACTTGGCCATGTTTGCAGCAATGTTCATATTTCCATTGTCTTCGGATACTCATCATGCAACTGAGGTATGTTTATACTCTAAACACTCACATTTGTATTTCTTACGTTATATCTAACAAATAAAATAAATAAATTACATATTTCACACGCAGCCTCTCATATTTTCCTTTTTAGTCTCATACAATCAGACACTGTTGATTTTGTTTACACCATTCAAACCCGATTTTTACCTCAACAAATAACATATTAACGCATAATTTGCAAAACTGTCATCATATATAAGTATTCTATAAAATATAGAATATTGAACTACTAAAATGTCTAAATTACTAAGTTAAATCAATTTTTATATCGGGCAAGGGTCTCTTTCGTTGAAATATCAATGAAAGGTGTCTTTAAAAGGACACCGTGTTCTAAATAAGGGAAATAATGAAAATTTCGATTTTCTTCAGTTATGTTTGTGAATCTTTAAAGTTTTTTCTCTTTTTACCTCATAAAGTAAGCTCCATACATCAATTCTACAATCAGTAATAAATAAAACATCATTTGATCTCTTTTTATTGAAATAAATGATTTTAAGAAAACTCGTCATTCCGAAATAAAAGGTTCAGGTGACGATGAAGACTAAATATTTTTCCGATACTATCGATATAAAACGATGTCGCGGACTTGGAAGACAAAATTGCCTTCGTGAAACGGAAAGCGCTGATTTGTCGCCAATCTTCCTATCTCGGAAGAATGGTCCTAGGACGTTCCTACGTATCGCTCATCTCGTCATGCAACAGGCCCCAGTTTGCTAGCTGATCAGATCCAGGCGCGAGAATCTCCAGATCAGAAGGTTCTTGGGGTTGGAGTCAGTCTCTGCGATCGTTGCATTATTCCCCAATGTCCACCATGTAATAAATTGATTATAATTAACTATGACTGATTACCCTAGGCGTAAGTTGGCAACGCTCCCCTAAAACCCTTATAAAATCATAAATGAATATATTTCAGATGTTTCTGGGAAATGACAGATGGAATTATCCTGGCTGGTGCTGCCCCTTTACAGCGGCCGGGGGGCCGGGGCTTCATCCCGCCCCACTTTTTTTAAACCGTGTACAAAATGACCATATGATTGTTTTTTTTGGCATGGTCAGCAAGGCCCCCCCCCTCCCCGCCCCCCACTTTGAAAAACGTTCCGCGGCCCTTAATTTACCCCTTTCGCACTGTACTTGTCCAAGCTTCTTACGCATACACACAATTAGGCTTCGCCGTCGACGTCGCGTCTCGCTCGATGTTGGCATGGCCTGACTTGGCCACTCATTCAATGAACAAGGTTATGTCTCGTTCTCAGTCAAGTTGTATCTCCATGTGTGGCAAAATAAGGGTGGCAATGTTTGGCTCATTTTCTCTTTTTGTTTGGGGCAAACCCCTGATTTTTTTACACTTACAGTTTCCTTTACACCTATTATATATACATCTTGGCTCTTATTTAAATTTGACACTTTAAATAATTTTTTTCTTAATTAAAAATAGAGATCAAAAAATAAAAAAATTCTTGACATGTTACTTTCCACCAATAGAGGGCGTACACAAAAATATGCCAAAAAATGGCAAAATTCAAGTTTTTGAGCGCTCTGGTGAATGAAAAAAAGTATTTCCAAGTTACTAATGAAAAATAAATTGCAACTGTATGGAAATTAGCAATTTTGGTCACAAAAGTGATATTTTAATGATTTTTAAAAGTGTGTGCTCTGTACAACATTGGCATACCATAATCCAACTGTACATTCCGATCCCCACGCCACAGGGTGGTAGCATGTGAACAAGTGACGCAGGCATACCGGGTAGACTTTATTTTTTACAACTTTGTCTTTGGAAATCCGACATGGCCGTCTCTATTTTTAAGTAAGTATTATCACCTTATCATGCCACGCTAAGATTAAATGAGAAGTTTCAAAGCCACTATTCGAGATGTAGGAACTAAATAGAGACGGTATGCGGCGGCGCGTCTAGGTTATAGGCGAGACGAAGTCTCGTGACTAGACTGCACTGGTTTCGTGAGCCGGCGGCGCGGCTCCGAACGTGTCGCCGCCAGCTGCACCGGGCTGGTGCTGGGGAGCGCTGCGGTGTATAAATATGTGCAAGGCAAGGAGTAACCCAGGGGCCGATTGCACGAAAGGGTCTTTCCAAGGACCGTCTTTCGTGTCGCCCATCTTTTATGATACGCTATAAGCGGGTGTGTTTCTGAAATTTATGATAAGAATAAGATTTGTGAGCTTGCTTTTAAATCAAATTTTATACAATTTCATGATATATCAATTATCAGTTATCACATCATTTTATAAACAAATATTTGGTTTATTTTAACGGATGAATGAAAATTGAAATATGTTTGCAGATGTTTTATTTAAAATGCGTTTCACATGGCGCATCATAAAAGATGGGCGACACCACTCATTCAATGAACCACTCATTCAATGAACAAGGTTATAATGGGTGACACGAAAGACGGTCCTTGCAAAGACCCTTTCGTGCAATCGGTCCCTGGATCTTGCGTGTAAAGGCATACTCACCTGACAAGCGTGAAGTATGGTCAAAATAATTCTCCGAATAAATAGTTAAAACAGAAATCAAGCACATACCACTAAGCTTTTTCGGTATTGATATTTTCAATACCCGTATTACTAAGAGCTTCAATACCGGTATACCGACTAATACCGAGTAAATTCCCAATTTATTGTGCAAACACTGAAACAGTGTCCAATGTTTGTTTAGCCCTGATATGGCCTCGGATAAAGAGGGGATGCTTGCGGTCAGCTGAGGAATGCTCAGCTTGGTCCATTCTCATTGACAAAAACTTTCTCTTTCTTTACCAAAAGTTATACGATCATGCTCTCTCCCCAACGAGAGCTGTGAATTACCTGTGCATGTGTGCAGAATTATCTCAGCAAGCACATGGTACGAAATCAATAAGTCAAGTTGCCAAATGCTACACCGCACAAACTCACTGCTCCATACTTGGCTAAACGTGTGTACATGTCTAAACTTCCAAGCACCGAAATTCCCTGCTAAAACAGGCAAGGATATTTTCCCTACACCGATCTGGCCCCACTCATTCACATTCAGATTCGCCCCTTTTGTTTACCACTCACATCAACACGTGTTCGTCGAAGGTTCAAAGTTTGTTGACCTCAAATTTTGACGTCTCGAAAATAACTTTTCTTATAAATGTCCACTGTGTTAAACCCCCCCCCTCTTGTGAATCTCCACGTTGTCTAAAAGTAAAACCCCCTAAACTTCTTATCTCCCAGCTGCCTCTTTCTCACTCATTTTTTCTTGCTTTTGTTTTTCTTTATCTCCCCACTCTCTCTTTCGTATCGGCCCATTCTCTTCCCGTCACCTCCCCTCTCTTCCCACGAACAATCAACATCCTCTTCTCCGAATCTCGATCTTCCCCTCTTTTTTGTCAATTTTAATCTTTCACACATGCCAAAATTTAGTTGATCATCATCTTATCAAGTCACGAGACCATTATGAATTTAAATTACAATCAATCAAATAGTTTATTTTATTCATGACCGCACATGCACAAAACGGATACAACATCGATCACAAATCACACAAATATTCTCAGCCACTTTCTTCCATTTACGATCACTTCACAGATCAAAATAAACAAAGAGGGATGGCATAACATTTTTTCCTGTGAATGTTATCAACATTTTCTGTCTTTTTTTATTTATTCATTAATGTATTATTTTTTTCTTTATGTATTTATTTTTTTTTGGGGGGGGGAGGGGGGTCAGACGATTTTTGTAGCAGGCTTATAGTATAAAAGTAAACTTGTCATAATTGAAACAAGTCAAGAGCAGTCCAGATAAAAAACATTGCATAAAGAAAAAAAATTGTTAATCCCTGTGGTTTGTCTGTCAATGCACTGCATCCCCTCCAAAAAAAAAAATCAGTGGACATTCCCATTGATACAAGTTAAGAGCAGTCCGAGAAAAAAAAACTGGCATAAAAAAAACAAGTGTTAATCCCTGTGGTTTGTCTGTCAACGCCCCAAGCCAAGGTTGATACTTTGTCACCACGTGGTCAAAAGGCAGGTTTCAAAAAGAGTTTTGTCAGTGATTTTGTTTGTGTAGAGGGATGTTACAAGCTAGGAAACCCTCGCATGTGATTGGCGGAAAGCAAATCTGTTGTTGAAACCACTGAAAAAACTCTTCATGAAATGCTCTCCGTCTCGGTCGACTTCGTTGTTTACTGTAGCTGTGTACACGAGTGCATGGAGCTGAGCCGACATGCACCCCATGCCCAGTAGCGGTGGGGCCGAGGCCTTATGCAGCGGCTAACGGAGCTCAGACAGTAGTTAAGGGGCGATGTATTCATTTCGAGGTTAGATTATTGGATTCTGATTTCATTAAATACGTTGAGAGAGCCAAAGAACTTACTGTTTTGGCTTAAGTTTACTGTAAAAATACCCACAAACGACAATATAGTGTGGTACGGTATGTCACTGACACAGCTCCCGTAGGACTAGCGTGCCAAAATTGATTTTTATGTTGTTTTGGCTTCAATAGGGTCCCCTTAGACCAAAAACGATGGGGGTCAAATTTTCAGACCCCTCCTTCCCTTTGTGGGGGTCCTTTTTGGCGCCATATTGGCCTGTACAAAGCCCAATAGGATAATCCATTGTTTTCAACCTTATTTCTCACTTTTCTTTGCCAGTTATATTTTAAAGTTGTCTGAGGTGTATGAGAATGAATATTTGATGATGTTGTGATGTCAATGTTTTTTAACTTTTACCATACGGGGGCGGACTTTATGAAAAATGCCCAAAAATTTTAAAATATTGCCCCCAAAATATTATTTTTCCCTTTTTTGGCACTAAAATTAGGACAAAAGGATTACAAAATGAAATGAATATGTCTTGTTATACAATCCAACAACAGAGGAATATATCACATGTAATGTATATAATTATTTTTGGTCAATTGATGTAAAAATCATCCCCATTTCAGGATTTTATGCAGTGAAAAACCCTACTACAACACTAGAGGGCGCCATAACTTATGATAAGCACTTCCCTAAAAAAATCAAATTCTAGGCACTGTAATTTTATCAATAAATTTGAAAGCTGACACATTTCAAGAGCAATTATTTCCAATGCCGATTCATAGTATGGGCATCTAATTTGTTTTGATTCTCGCCCCCCCCCCCCACGTGGGGGGGGGCAAAATGGCTGCATTGGGCTAAAATAAAAAATCCTGGATTTTTTTTTTTTTTACTTATAAAGTGACCTTAATTTGGTTTCTATTCAAAGATTTTTAAGGGTGAAGAAGTATATCGGGAAAAGTTACAAGGACCCAGAAATCCAAGATGGCTTCCAAAAATGGAGTTTAAAATGGCTGTTGATACTTTAAATGGACATAGCACATTTTATATACCTGAGATGGATGGAATCGGTGTCTAGATCACGGTTTCAACGATCATAATTGGGACAAGAATACCGTTTCCTTTCTTTATTTATTTAACTTTTGGAGGCCATCTTGGACTCAACATACCGGGACAGTCGGTGGTCCGGTATGTTAAAAAAATCCAAGATGGCTTCCAAAAATGGAGTTTGAAATTGCTGTTGCTGCTTGAAAAACCGATATAGTTTGTTCAATATCCGGGAATATGAATGTGTGTGACTACCATGGAAAAGTGAGTCTAATAATACATTAGAATAAGTTACAAGGAGAGTCGTTGGTCGAGTATGTTAAACAATAGAGTATAAAATAGCCACCGTTATTTACAAGTGGACATGTAATATCCTTTAAGAATATGGTTTCATGTTTAAACCATGATTTTTAAAGTCAGAAAATTAGTTAAAACCGTTCGAGTGTTGTGGCCCCTGTGGATTGGTCTTTTGACTTTGAAAGGGTCGTGGGTTCGAATCCCAGCCATGGCATAGTTTCATTCTGCAAGAAATTTATCAATATTGTGATGCACTCAACCCAGGTGAGGTAAATGGGTACCCGGTAGAAATTCCCTGAATGCGCGAAGGAATTCAATGAATGCTAAAGCGCCTAGGCAGCCCATCTAAGGCAGGGGTAATGATAATGGCAAGGCCCGCTGGGAGAACAGTTTTTAGAACTGAAGTGGCTTCCCTATGTAAATATACCTATATTATTAATATTACCATATCATAACAAGGACAGTCATTGGTCTATGTCGGAAAATCCAAGATATCGTGAAGAAATCTGAGTCTAAAGTGAATGCTGTTACTTAAATATGAACATCGTTCATTTAAAATTCACCAAGGACATATGATTTTGGTGTCCACTCAATGGTTTCATGATTATAATAATAATTTCGATTAGTTACAAAGATATGCACTTGTCCATTTTGCCTAAAAATCCAAGAAAGTTTTCAAAATGGCATCTAAAATGATTCTTAAAACTTATCAATAATGTTCAGAGTTTATACAATATTAATATGTGAGGAATAATTTGGATGTCTACATGGTGGTATAAAGGGTTAGATAATACATTCAACAAATAACAAGGATATTTAGTTTTCCATTTTGTCTAAAATCCATGGTATATTAAAAAAATTCATCAAGTGGGTGCTATTAAAATCTCATGAATCAATATGATGACTTATCCCATACATATAAGTGTAGGCACCAAAATATTTCTCACAGGTTGGTATTGTCTGAATAATGTCTCCACTTTTAAGTAACAGTAGTCATTTTGGAACACATTTTTTTAAAGCCCACTTGGATTTTAAGGCAAAATGGATAACTGCATAGTCATTGTAGCCAGTCCTTAATATGTATTTTTAATTTCAACTCTTGAAATACTAGTGTAGACACAAAAATAATATCCCCAGGTGTATGTTTAATGTTCTATATCCACTTTTAAAGTAATAGCAGTCATTAAGCAATCTTGGATTTTTGACATCCGACTGTTCTTTCAACTGTTCTTTCAACTTGAAACAATACTTGATCCTTTAAACTCTAGACACCAAAATCAAATCCACGATGTGCATTTCTAATGAACTATGTCTACTTTGAAGAACCACAGTCAATTTAGACCCTGCATTTTGGAGGCCATATCGCATTTTTTGACATAGCAGACCACTGACAGCCCTTATTTACTTATCCAAATGTTTTATTTGACCCTTGAAACCATTGGTTTAGACACCAAACTGGGGGCCGTTTCATAAAGCTGTTCGTAAGTTAAGAGTGACTTTAAGAACGATGGTGATCCTTTCTTACGCGCTAAACCATCCCCTATGGTGTATACCATTTACCAAAAGAAAGGATCACCAGTCGTTCTTAAAGTCGTCTTATCTTATAACAGCTTTATGAAACACCCACCTGTATCTCCTAGGCCGATATGAAATGAACTTTGTCCGCTTTAAGTATCGGCAGCCATTTTAAGATCATTTTTTGGAATTCATCTTTGATTTTTGGACATACCAGACCACTGACTGTCCTTGTAACTTATCCTATATTACACTCTAAAAATGAAGTGCTAATTTGGCTCTTAAAGAGTGTGTATAGTGGCTGCACTTCGGACTAGACAAATCGGCACTCCGAAGTGCAGTCACTATACACGCTCTTTAAGAGCTAACTTAGCACTTCATTTTTTAGAGTGTACTTAACCCATACTAGTGGTTTAAAATTGAACATCGAAATTACATTTCCATGGACGATATGAAATCAGCTATATCTACTTTAATTTTAGCAGCCATTTCAGAATAAATTTTTTGAAGCCATCATGGATTTTTGGACCAACCAGACCACTCACTGTCCTTGTAACTTTTTTCCAATTTACTACTTCACCCTTAAAATCATTGAATCAAAACCAAATTGCGGATTTTTAGCACACGGCAGGCTTTTTTGATGTCATCTTATATTTCCCAGGTATGCTGGGGTCCTCATATTCACTCTACCCTGTGTCAACAAATTATTTTAACTCCTCGACCATGGAGTATGAAACTAACTAGGATTCTAGGGTGGATAATGAGTGAGTCGTATTCATTAATTTTAAGTGAATGGTGGCCATCTTGGATACTATCTTGAAAATAACCACTTTCCCTGATGCAGATTTTGGTAGATTTTTAGTATATTATTCCTGAGGTCAATTAGTACTAACAACTGCTGAAAAACAATGTAAGTTCGGAAGTTCTCTAAACATCACATGTTATTTCAATAATGAATATGTGCATATGTGCGCGCGTGTGTGTGTGTGGGGGGGCTAAAATTATATTTTATGTATTTTTTTGTCTTTCAGTAATTGGAAATTAGCCGAGAAGTACATAATTGACAATTCGAATAGAAGTCCTTTAATCGTAAATTCTACTCTAGAACGAGTGGCCGAATGGTGAAAGTTGTATGCCAGTCAGTTGGGGGGGGAGTAGGGAATATGGTTGGTAGGATGCTCGTCCAACTTGAAGCCTTCAGATATAGGCATTTTAGCTGTCTAGGAATGATAAAATACCATAAAATAATTAATTGTTTAACCGGGCGCAAAATTACTAATACTCCTGATTTTAGTGGGTCTCGATATAGGTGACCCCACCCTCAGGCAGTGGGTGAGGGTGGGGAAAATTGGAACCCTATCATTTCGTGATAGATTGGACCCAAGTGAATAAAAAAAAAACTGTGTCATGATATACCGTACCACACTAATATCATCATGATAAGTTATGGCGCCCTCTAGTGTTGTAGTTAGGTTTTCACTGCATAAAATCCTGAAACGGGGGTGACTTTTATATTAATTTACCAATAATAATCATATAAATTACATGTGATGTATTCCTCTGTTATTGGACTGTACAACAAGACATATGCACTTCATTTTGTAATCTTTTTGTCCTAATTCTAGTGCCAAAAAGGGGGAAAATTACATTTTTGGGGTAATAGTTTACAATTTTGGGGCATTTTTCGCAAAATCCGCCCCCCGTATGGCAAAAGTGAAAAAATATTGACTTCACAACATCATCAAATATTCATTCTTGTACACCTCAGACAACTTAAAAATAAAATTGGCGAAGAAAAGTGAGAAATAAGGTTGAAAACAATGGATTATCCTATTGGGCTTTGTACAGGCCAATATGGCGCCAAAAAGGACCCCCCACAAAGGGAAGGAGGGGTCTGAAAATTTGACCCCCATCGTTTTTGGTCTAAGGGGACCCTATTGAAGCCAAAACAACCAAAAAATCAATTTTGGCACGCTAGTCCTACGGGATGACACACCATACCACACTAATACAGAAGAAAATACCGGTATGATATTTTCAACTTTTGGTATGACGGTATTTCGGTATTGAAATTTCAACGGCGGTATCCATACCGGTATGACTTTCATATCAAACGGTATTACTAATACCGGTATATGGAAAAAGCTTACTTACCATGATTATATGGATGAAGGTCTAACGAGTGGCAGTTTTTCTGACATCTGGGCACAGACTGGAACCTCAAAAAACGAAAAGTTCTCTCCTTCCCACGTAGCGGGCGGGAGTTCCCTGGGTTAGTGTGAATGCAGTTGGAAAAACACTCCTTCCATCGGAAAGGACACAAATGTTGGTCCCATGTAAAGGAGAGTCACAACTTGTGCACGTTAAAACCAATTGTAGACTTTATATACACTATTCGTCAAAGAGTGGGGTGTTCACCCGGTGTAACTATTGCACCGGCCGGTCCCGGCAAAATTCAGGTCAAGTCAATCTTGATGTTCATATGCGATAAAAATCAAATGTTTGTGGGCATAAACGGAAAGACAAGACAAAATCATGTTTTTCTAGTATGAAAAACACATGGCCCAAGTGGTAACACCGCGCAGGTGCAACCATAACCCCCATAGGCAGTGTTAGGGAGGAAGATAACACAAAATTTGGTATTCTGAAAATGGTGTTAGCTAAAATTTTGTTCAAAGATAACACTAAAATTTAACATTGCGTTAGGAGAGCTAGTTGGGGATGACGAACATTTACGGGCATATAGCCATCGTCTGGCAGAATTTACTCTAATTTTCTTTTATTTTTCCAGCTTTAGTATTTTCATACATACATGTATAACATAAGGTTACATAAGGTTCAGTTCTGGATGCAGGATATTCTGTTCCTCTATGTCCAGCTCCTGGTGATAAACAGTGACATCTGAAGAATTAGCACGGTCCAGGGGAGGAACCTTATAATCAAATTTTTTAATTTTCCATCTACCTTTCTCTCTATACTAACAATGATTAGAGTTTTTTATTCAAATTCAATTCGGTTTTATTAAACAATACTCATCAAAAAGTCCGAAGACTAACAATGTGAGTTTACATTTTCAAAAATACATAAAGAAATAAATAAATACACAACATGCAGTGACCATTAAAGAGGAAAAAATATATACATTATGTTTAAAATGCAATAATAGTATAAAAAATAGTATGAGCAGATGCATGTAATAAGACAGATTTAATTTAGGGCCTATATATAAAAAAAAAACAGCTGAGGAGCAAGAAAGGGGAGAAAGAATGGCAAGAGTAAGCATGTAAAAAGTGAAATACGGGACAATCGACAAAGTACGCTGCACCGTGGGGGACCTGCATGTTATGCTGCAGTCAGAGGTCACATGGTAAGGTCAAAGGTCATTTTAGGTCAACATTAAAGTTTACATGCAAGACTCTCTTATGACACCTAACACTTTTCAACCAAACTTGGATGGTAGATGAATTTGGGGTACCTGCATGTTATGCTGCAGTCAGAGGTCACATGTTAAGGTTAAAGGTCATTTTCAGGTCAACGTTAAAGTTCACATGTAAGACTTTCTTATGACACCTAACTCTGCAACCGTAAGTCACTTTTCAACCAAACTTTGATGGTAGATGGATTTGGGGTACCTGCATGTGGGTGATTCCATACGTGTCGTACGGGACATTTAGAGAGCATTTGACAGTTTTTGACAAGAAGAGACAAAAAATATTCCAGTAACTATAGGTTATCATCAAGTACTACCAGAGTGTTAGAAAAACCAAGACTTAACATGACTTGAATTCACATCCTGTATAATACAGATTTGAAATAGTAATGTGTCGTACGGACGCAGAAAAAGTGGCTTTTTTAGAAACCTCAAGTTTCACTCAAAAGTCTGTGAGTTGAGCAGATAAGTTTCATAGAAATTTAACTCAAATTGACACTCAATTACCCAAGAACAAACACATTTATAAAAGAAAGCAAAATAAACATTCATGAATGAATTAAGCAAATTGTAATTTTCGAGAACATTGTGGCGTACGGGACATTCAAAATGTGTCGTACGGGACATCTCTAAATTGAAGCCAAACTTTCTTACTTTATGTCTCTTTGACTTCTTCAATCACATTATTTGACTGATGATAATGATAATCCTATCAAACTAAGACATTCATTAGCTTAGAAACCACTATTAGATGAATATTTCTGTCAATATATCATAAACAAAATAATGTGTCGTACGGGACAATTGTGTGTCGTACGGGACACTTGTGTGTCGTACGGGACACTTGTGTGTTGTACAGGCACTTGCGTGTTGTACTGGGCAGCCTGAATAAAAAAAATGAACTTTTTATCAATCAGAAGGAGCATTGCCCCCAAATTTTTCCTTTTTTATCAAAAATCTTTTAATAAGTAGTCATTCAGGACAATATAGTTATAACCTCAGTATATACAATTTGGAGCAATATGTTATAAATTTTTTCATGATGGGAAATGTACAAGTGTTCACAGCATTTCTACGAGCTGAAAAACTTGAGGTTTTGTGTGAAGTTATATTTTAGGGAATTGATTGATGATTTCCAAACACTATCTAAACAATGAATGAATTAAACTTTATGTAATTTATGGGGCTAAGATGTTATATTTTTTATATAAAATGTATATCTACATGATATATGTCACAAATGTCACTTGTAATTCCCCATTTTTTTTTTTCTAAAGAAATGCGGTTCTACTTTTTCAAACCCATCTACATTTCATGAAACCATATGGTTTGTCTTATTTTCCAGATTTTTTTTACAACTTGAAAAAAGTAAGAAGTTTCAATACTGTATAAAAAAAAATAGTGATCATCAAGGGAAGTCCAAATAGATGATCATGATGATTGATATGTATTTTTTTTTACATCTTATAATAATTCCACATTAGCATGCAAGAGGAAGTCATCTTCCAGGCTAGGTTGAAATAATTATAAAAGTTTTCTTTTCATGCTCAATGAAAATAAATTAATCTGCTCTGATCAGTGAAAATCACCAGTTTAGCTGAAGGGATTCACAAAAGAATAAGCCTACATGAAATCAATTAAAATGTTTAGAATCACCTATTTCATGTTCTATGGAGATAAACAAAGTACTTTTTCAGTTCACTTTATGTTAAATCAATTAAATGAATTGAAATATGCCTACCATTTATATTTTCTGAATCCTACTCCTGCAATTAAATTCATTATTATATTGTGTGTCGTACGGGACATGTCCCGTACGACACGGCGTGTGTCGTACGGGACAACTTTCAATAGGACAATAATTGAAAAATGAAGGGCAGTAATTAAATCCTTATGGGATAAATCGATCACCCATGGGTCAAACAAAGAGAAACTGATTTTATGAAATTGCATCATCAAAAATAAAATTGTAGGAAAAACTTTTGCATTGTCATGTGTCGTACGGAACATTGCCAAAAATAGGTTTGGAAAAATAAAGGCTGCCCCTATTATGGATCATGAAAATTTTGTAGATATTATTTGGAACCATCAATGATATATTATTCTATTGACCTTCAATATTTTCAATCTTCTCTTGCTTTGCAAATAATTGTTTCAGGCAGTGTTTGTACTTGACTATTCAATGAGCAAAATTATTGAAAATTTAAAATTCCATTGTTCCCCCCAATTAAAACTATATCTGTCTTCACGTTTGGTTAAAACTCATAATTTTCATAAAATTTAGGTATCATAGTGAAATATTACACTACTTATGACTTATTGAAAGCATGTTGAAATTTATGATATTATTGAAGTTCTAGTGTGGAATCGCCCATGTTATGCTGCAGTCGGAGGTAACATGGTATGGTCAAAGGTCATTTTCTGGTCAACATTAAAGTTTACATGCAAAACTCTTTTATGACACCTAACTCCGTAACCGTATGTCACTTTTCAACCAAACTTGGATGATAGATGGACTTGGGGGACCTGCATGTTATGCTGCAGTCAGAGGTCACATGGTAAGATCAAAGGTCATTTTCAGGTCAACTTTAAAGTTTACATGCAAGACTCTCTTATGACACCTAACTCTGCAACCGCAAATCACTTTTCAACCAAACTTGGATGGTAGATGGATTTGGGGTACCTGCATGTTATGCTGCAGTCGGAGGTCACATGGTAAGGTCAAAGGTCATTTTTAGGTCAACGTTAAAGTTTACATGCAAGACTCTTATGACACCTAACTCTGCAACCGCAAATAACTTTTCAACCAAACTTGGATGGTAGATGGATTTGGGGTACCTGTATGTTATGCTGCAGTCGGAGGTCACATGGTAAGGTCAAAGGTCATTTTTATGTCAACGTTAAAGTTTACATGCAAGACTCTCTTATGACACCTAACTCTGCAACCGTTAAGTCACTTTTCAACCAAACTTAGATGGTAGATGGGTTTGGGGTACCTGCATGTTAAGCTGCAGTCAGAGGTCACATGGTAAGGTCAAAGGTCATTTTCAGGTCAACGTTAAAGTTAACATGTAAGACTCTCTTATGACACCTAACTCTGCAACCAAACGTCACTTTTCAACCAAACGTGGATAGTAGATGGATTTGGGGTACCTGCATGTTATGCTGCAGTCGAAGGTAACATGGTATGGTCAAAGGTCATTTTCTGGTCAACGTTACAGTTTACATGCAAGACTCGTATGACACCTAACTCTGCAACCGTAAGTCACTTTTCAACCAAACTTGAATGGTAGATGGACTTGGGAGACCTGCATGTTATGCTGCAGTCAGAGGTCACATGGTAAGGTCAAAGGCCATTTTCAGGTCAACTTTAAAGTTTACATGCAAGACTCTCTTATGACACCTAACTCTGCAACTGTTAAGTCACTTTTCAACCAAACTTGGATGGTAGATGGATTTGGGGTACCAGCATGTTATGCTGCAGTCAGAGGTCACATGGTAAGGTCAAAGGTAATTTTCTGGTCAACGTTAAAGTTTACATGCAAGACTCTCGTATGACACCTAACTCTGCAACCGTAAGTCACTTTTCAACCAAACTTGAATGGTGTAGATGGACTTGGGGGACCTTCATGTTATGCTGCTGTCAGAAGTCACATGGTAAGATCAAAGGTCATTTTCAGGTCAACATTGAAGTTAACATGCAAGACTCTCTTTAGAACTCCGCAACCACAAGTCGCTTTTCAACCATACTTGGATGGTAGATGCACTTGGGGGACCTGCATGCTAGGGTCATTGTCGCCATGATAATAGTATTTGGGGGTCAAATTTCTGTGTGAGCTCTATATTATTGCAATGACGGATGATGCCATGGGTTCGGGGGATACATGTGGTCGGCTGCGCGACCCGCTGAGCATCTCTAGTTATTTTGGTGGAAAAACTGTTTATCATGTAAGATTGTTTGCACCATTGAGAATCTGCTCCGATCCTACATGCCGAGCTAGTATAGCCTGCCACACACAGGCAGGATGCCAGTTCATTTGGTTAGCAAAAAAATCACAGCAGAACTTGCATAAGTTTACAGTTATCGATTTTATTGTTCTCTGCTTCTATCTGTTGGTGTTTTTATGAAAATTCTTCACTTTTAAAATAACTACATGTACATGTATATTTTGTTCAATATTCTGAAATACGGGACAAATAGTCCCGTGAAGGGCTTGTCGGGATGACGGGACAAAGGAGCAAAATACGGGACAATCCCGGGAAATACATGTACGGGACATCTGGTCACCCTGCCCTTGAGTGGTGGTGTCGCAATGTTATACCCCTGTCTCATGAGTTTGTATACATACATGTAGTTTTGTGAGGCTTGTCAGGCCTCCAAGAAAAAAGTAATAAAATTTTGCTTTGTTATCAATCATTGGGTGTTCTGGAAAATTTTATGATATGAGGTAGATGGCCATGATGTTGCACGTCCCCCAGTCTTCCCCAGCTGGAGCTCAGAATGAGTGGAACGTAAAATACAAAGGGAGATCTAGCAATTCATTATTACATGTAAGGTACACAAAAGTGAGAAGTTTTCTTCAAATAATCTTATCAAGTTACCATCCCCCAAAGAAAAGGTGCTTTAAAAACATAATAAAATTGTTAATGTTTCTCAAGAAGCCTTGTCATAAACTCTACCCATATGTGCAGATCACATGCACACATAATTTGCAGGGGTATGGGTTGTTGCAGCACACAATGATTGCTTGAGAAACTCCTTGAAACATATGTACTATTTAGTTTTTTGTCTCACCTGCGAAGCAAAGTGAGACTATAGGCGCCGCTTTTCCGACGGCGACGGCGGCGTCAACATCAAATCTTAACCTGAGGTTAAGTTTTTGAAATGACATCATAACTTAGAAAGTATATGGACCTAGTTAATAAAACTTGGCCATAAGGTTAATCAAGTATTACTGAACATCCTATTAGAGTTTCATGTCACATGACCAAGGTCAAAGGTCATTTAGGGTCAATGAACTTAGACCATGTTGGAGGAATCAACATCGAAATCTTAACCTGAGGTTAAGTTTTTGAAATGTCATCATAACTTAGAAAATATATGGACCTAGTTCATGAAACTTGGACATAAGGTTAATCAAGTATCACTGAACATCCTGCATGAGTTTCACGTCACATGACCAAGGTCAAAGGTCATTTAGGGTCAATGAACTTTGGCCGAATTGGGGATATCTGTTGAATTCCCATCATAACTTTGAAAGTTTATGGATCTGATTCATGAAACTTGGACATAATAGTAATCAAGCATCACTGAACATTTTGTGCAAGTTTCAGGTCTCATGATTAAGGTCAAAGGTCATTTAGGGTCAATGAACTTTGGCCGAATCGGGGGTATCTGTTGAATTACCATCATAACTTTGAAAGTTTATTGGTCTAGTTCATTAAACTTGGACATTAGAGTAATCAAGTATCACTGAACATCCTGTGCGTGTTTCAGGTCACATGTCCAAGGTCAAAGGTCAATGAACTTTAGCCGAATTGGGTGTATCTGTTGAATTACCATCATAACTTTGAAAGTTTATGGATCTGATTCATGAAACTTGTACATAAGAGTAATCAAGTATCACTGAACATCCTGTTCCAGTTTCAGGTCACATGATCAAGGTCAAAGGTCATGTAAGGTCAATGAACTTTGGCCATGTTGGGGTTTTTTGTTGAATAACCATCATATCTCTGTAAGTTTATTGGTCTAGTGCATAAAAAGAGGACATAAGAGTAACCATGTATCACTGAACATCTTGTGCGAGTTAGAGTAGTATGCAAAGTCAGCACTGCTGCTATATTGAACCGCGTGATGCAGGTGAGACGGCCAGAGGCATTCCACTTGTTGTAAATTCATGTTACTATTCCAATTCATTACTAAATTATATGAATGTGTCCTAAAACAGATATGATGTGAAGGATATTAAATTTGTATATTTTTGTTTACCAGATAAAACCGATTTTACATCATTTTTTTTTATGATTGGGTGCCCGATAAAAACCATTATTCTCAGCTCAAAATGATTACCCTGGACACAGATAGGCACACACTGGCATGATTATTGCTTGTATACACTTTGATCAGTATATACCATTATTTGATTTTCGTTCAAATTCATTTTTAGATTCTTTCAAATGTCATTTATGTTAGTCCCACAAATATCTTTTCAGTGTCTCTTGGTTTCAATATACAGTGTGTCTCAGAAAAAAGGAAATCGTTATTCAGTGTATATTTTTCTTATCATGATCATAAATTCACTTTTAAAATATTCATGAATGGAAAGATATACTTCTCTTCTTTCATTTGTGACCAATCTCAATGTTCATAATGCACATATGACTGAGTTAGAACAATGAAAAGTGGTGGTATCAAATTTCTATTTGCATGAGCAAATTATGTTTTTGAGTTAGTTTTGCTGGCTTTTACAATTACATGTATCTATTCGGAAAACAAATTTTACAACTTGAATATCCATCATTTTCTTTTCCATATGAGACCTTATGCGTAAAATATGAATGACTAATGGTCAAGAAAAAAAAAATCATGCTTGATTTCTACCTATTTGACGGATCGTTGAAAAATAAGCATTTAGTTTTCCCAAACAAAGCAGCAGACCATAGGCAATGCTGTTCAGGTCGGGGAAGGAAACTGGAGTCTATGCATGGCTGTGAGAATTCAATGTGACAATCGTAATAATTTTGATAAGTTTTATCTCAAACTTCTCTGTTGTTTCATTCGTGGATGGCAGAAAATGTTTGAAGGGGGCGGGGTGCAGAAGAAAAGGAGCAAGTCACTTTTTACAATTGTAGGAGAGAAAGCCATTATCTTGTTTTTCTTAAGTGTCTTACCCCCTCCCCATCCAATATTCCACCGCCCCTGCCTCATCGCATCATTTCAAGCAATTTTTTTACAAGCTTTACAAAAAGAATTCAAACATACATTCAAGGCAACCATAAAATCACACTCGCCTCACATTAACTGGTAGCCCATTTTCTGCCACTTTGTTAGAAATGCTTGTTTTTCAATGAATCATCAGATAGGTAGAAATCAAACATGTTTTCATCTGAACTTTTTCTCAACAATGTGTCAATCATATTTTATGCACAAGGTGTCATATGAAAGATGAAAAAATCAGTATTAAAGTTATGAACATTATTTCCTGAATACATAGCAGTAAAAGCCAGAAAAACTCACTCAAATTCGTAACTTTCTAGCACCACTTGCAACTATTCTAACTCAGTCATACGTGCATTATGAACGTTGAGATGTGCTTCAAATGATTATGAAAGAGGGGAATTGTATCTTTTCATTGATGTACATCTCATGAAGCAAATTCATAATTATGATGGCAAAAAATTACACTGAATTCGGTTTTTTTTTGTCTGGGATGTACTGTATAACCAACTTTCACTTATCTGTACCTTTAGCCTTAATTCTCATAAATCTTATTCTTAATTTGCCTTGCTGTTTCATTAATTACACACAATTATTCCCAAATACATGTAAAGCTGATGATATACATTTGTTAATCTATGTTTTCTTACACACATTGCACCTTATGATACCAAAGAAAATCATAGTGGGTAATTAATCATATTTTGTTCTTAAAAAAAATGTATGTTGCAAGTAAATTAGATTTACATTGAACATCTCTCTTCATTTTCAGAGGACTTTGCAAGGTGGCAATAGGAGGAGGAGCACTTTATATATCGGTAGAACAAGGCATCTGGGGATCTTCATTTGACGGTTCAAAAACAATGAATAAGTTGACAGGCACACTGCAGAGACAGGATGAATATCTTAGACAGGTATTAAACATTTTAATGTACTACTGAGGAGGACTTCTGAATACTGCGACTTCTATGAAAAGCCATCTTACTCTTGTAATTTGTTCATTATGTTTTATAATAATTTCCATGAACTTAAAAAATAACAATCATCAGCCATATATAATGGGTGCATTGATCAATATGTGAGATGAACTTTTGTATAAATAATAACTTGACCTGTATGTGCACACATTTTTGGAAGAGAGCACATCCTTTATGTGGATTATTTCAGTTAGAAAATTAGAAAGATGGCATATTGGAATGCAGATATTTTCCAAGTTCCTCTAAAATGAAAGCATCAATGCCAATTGATCAGCTTTGTGTATTTCCTATACATATATGAAATGAAAATATTGCTTCATAATAGATACAGTATGTTATTAATTATTTTTCAGATACCATCTACCGAGCAAGTAGCAAGTAGTACAAGGCAAAGCTGGAATTCAGGTACATACCGTTTATTAACCCATATTTTCATTCATTGATCACAAACAGGCCTACTTGTATGTAAAGCCCAACTTATTCATCTCCTCAAACGAGAATAAAAAGGCCTCAATACAAGATTTTCTAAAAGAATGATATGTATGAATGGCCAAGAAAGGTAATGATACATTTTGCACAGTTTATTATACTGGTGTTTGATACATGTATTATTGATTTAGAATTTGCATTAACCTGACTATGCTGATGAAAATCTTTCCTTTATATTGAATGCTTTGTTAGCAAGTAAATAGTGTGAATTATAATTCTAGTATCATCCAATATTGCAATTATAAGTGTAAGGGCCATTAGGTCTTTTTTCAACTGCTAGAATTCATATATGGCATTGTTGAATGTAGCGTTCTCTTTCGGTGTTATTTTTCTTTTAAAAAGGATCTTTAAGCGCTTATCTTACAAATCTAGTAAATAGATATCAATCAGAAAGTAAAAACAAAGAGTATATCCTGACATTTTCAGCTCATTTAAAAAAAACAGATCTGGCCTACATGTAAGTAGGCCAGAAAGAAACACCGGTATTAAGCGCCTTATAAATGTTAGGTATTTTTATTATCATAATTACTAATATATTTTGATCAGGCACCCAATTAAATCAAATTTCATGTAAAGTCACTGAATTTATCCCGTAAAACTCCTTCACATTATAACTGTTCTAGGGCATATACACATTCAAATAATGGAATAGTGAGATGCCTTTCTTTGCGGCAGTTTGTTTGATGATATTCAAGTATTTTTTATTATTATTGGTATTTTTTATTTGCTTCTTGCTCACTCAGGTGTAAAATGGACCTTTTCATCATTAGCAAGAGGACCAGAGAAAGTTAAAGAACTTGGCAGTCAAGCAACAAATTACATCAGCAGATCTACAAAGTGAAATGTGAATGTATTTCTTACAAACACTGTCCTGGTATTGCCTGAACTGGAAATGTTGTTGTATCAGCCTAATTTTGTTGCCATTAAGCAGGTTATATTGCACATCAAATGTATGGATTATGGACTGTATAAAGAACATCAGTTTGCAGCAATTTTTCTCACTTTATTGAAAAGCGTATTTATTCGTTTTTTATTTCTTGTGTATAGTCTATATATTCAAATTACTAAGCGTTTCTTCCATATCAGTTTTGCATAAATGCCTTGGTTGCCAAGAAGTCTTGTTGAAAGCAGAACTGCCTGAATTTGAACATGGGAACCATATTCAACCTGTTATGGTTTTGAGAGACATACATGTATAACTAACTCAATATACCAAATTTGTACACTTCTCTATTGAGACTGCATTATCTTAACAAGAGGATAATGTTTTATCGGTCCCATATTTCCTTTTTTGGGGGGGGGTATTCAATTAACCACAAGATCATTTCCTCCATTTTACCCATAAATTTTTCAAATTATTATGGGTGGGGTAATTTTTTTTTTTTTTGGGGGGGATGCAATCATTATGTAAATAAAAATGATCATATTTTGTTGTAAAATCCTACATGTAAGTTATAAAAGATTGGTAGCAGTACCTGACAGAACAAGTTACAAGAGCTATGCATTTCATTTGATTAAAATTACCTAATTCTCACAAAATAATTGGAGTTGCAAAATGTGAAATTGAATTCATGTAATTATATGTTGTCATGGTATGAATAAATAAACAAAATATATTGATACGGAAATGATGAACTGGGAAGAAATCTCATTGAAATATGATTGACCATTATACAAATGATCACAACAGTCGTATGGCTTCTCTTGAGATTGTTTGCACGAAAATTGGCATGCATATTTTTTCTTTGAAAGTTGCTATTTAATGAATTCCTTTTATTTGATAACAATACATTACATTTGAATTGAAGATCATGTGTCAGATGTTTTATGCATAGTTAGTTGGCAAAATTATACTTTTGCTTCAACTCACAAAATATAGCTCCTAAATGTTGTTTTCAACAAATGCTTGTGAAGAAAATTGTAATATCAGGGGAGCGTTTCATGAAAGTTGTCAGCACTGACAAGTTGGCTTTCTCCGACAGTTACCATAGAAACAGAGGCAAGTGCCTCACAGCCAATCAAAACCAAGGATATCACTGAAATTGTCAGCACCGACAATTTAGTCAGTGCTGACAACTTTCATTAAACACCCTCAGATTGTTATATGTTTGTTTTTAACTCACCTGCATAGGCTTAGCAGAGTGAGACTATAGTATATGGGCCAAGATTAGCATTAGGTTTAAAATGGAAATTTCTGGTACAAGCTGATTTTTTTTCAGGACAGGTCCAGGAATATTTCTACAATAACATACAAAAGTCCTCATAAATCCTACTTGAGGGTTTTCCGTAATTCATGATGGCACCAAAAATAGCCGCCATTTACAGAAAATGGACATACCTCATTCATCTACCCTCGACATCCAGTTTTGATGCATGTTTCATAGTTTAAAGGGATTTAAAAAAGCTATTGATACAGGTTAGAGTGAGTATAAGCAGACAAGTGTACCTAAAAATCCAAGATGGCGGCTAAAATGGCTGCCAAATAAAGCCTAAAAATCCACAATTCGATCATCTATTACTTATTTTAGTGTCCTGAATTTTGTTTCTATTCAATGGTTTTAAGGGTCAGGTAATACAGTGGAACAAGTTAAAAGGACAGTCAGTTGATCCTCTATGTCAACAAATTTAAGATGGCTTCCAAAACTGGAGTACTGCTCTTGACTAAAAAATTGATATACTTGAAAATTGATATATTGAAAATCCACCTGAGAGGTATGATTCAAGTGAGTCCAGTATGTGCTTCTGAAATGGAGTCTAAAATGTCTGTTTTTACATACATAAAAATGGACATAGACACCAATCTCTCTACCTTCCTAACACAAGTTTACTGGAATCTAGTTTAACGTGTAATGAGAAAGGTTGAAGTGATCTTGGAAGCAATGTTCCAAACCAGTTCATAAAACCACCTACAGTTTTTGTCTCACCTGCGAAGCAAAGTGAGACTATAGGCGCCGCTTTTCCGACGGCGGCGGCGGCGTCAACATCAAATCTTAACCTGAGGTTAAGTTTTTGAAATGACGTCATAACTTAGAAAGTATATGGACCTAGTTAATAAAACTTGGCCATATGGTTAATCAAGTAGAGTTTCATGTCACATGACCAAGGTCAAAGGTCATTTAGGGTCAATGAACTTAGACCATTTTGGAGGAATCAACATCGAAATCTTAACCTGAGGTTAAGTTTTTGAAATGTCATCATAACTTAGAAAATATATGGACCTAGTTCATGTAACTTGGACATAAGGTTAATCAAGTATCACTGAACATCCTGCATGAGTTTCACGTCACATGACCAAGGTCAAAGGTCATTTAGGGTCAATGAACTTTGGCCGAATTGGGGATATCTGTTGAATTCCCATCATAACTTTGAAAGTTTATGGATCTGATTCATGAAACTTGGACATAATAGTAATCAAGCATCACTGAAAATTTTGTGCAAGTTTCAGGTCTCATGATTAAGGTCAAAGGTCATTTAGGGTCAATGAACTTTGGCCGAATCGGGGGTATCTGTTGAATTACCATCATAACTTTGAAAGTTTATTGGTCTAGTTCATTAAACTGGGACATTAGAGTAATCAAGTATCACTGAACATCCTGTGCGCGTTTCAGGTCACATGACCAAGGTCAAAGGTCAATGAACTTTGGCCGAATTGGGTGCATCTGTTGAATTACCATCATAACTTTGAAAGTTTATGGATCTGATTCATGAAACTTGTACATAAGAGTAATCAAGTATCACTGAACATCCTGTTCGAGTTTCAGGTCACATGATCAAGGTCAAAGGTCATGTAAGGTCAATGAACTTTGGCCATGTTGGGGTTTTTTGTTGAATAACCATCATATCTCTGTAAGTTTATTGGTCTAGTTCATAAAAAGTGGACATAAGAGTAACCATGTATCACTGAACATCTTGTGTGAGTTAGAGTAGTATTCAAAGTCAGCACTGCTGCTATATTGAACTGCGTGATGCAGGTGAGACGGCCAGAGGCATTCCACTTGTTAGAGTAAGTGAGGACAACCGTTCTTCGGGAAGCGATCTTTGCACATTTTGAGCGCATTACTCCACACACTATGTAGAATGCGATTTTAAATTTGTTATGAAGTGTGTCGCCCCACAGAGCATTCCCATAGCAACAAGATCGCTATACGTTAGAAAACCACTTTCAGGTGATCAAAAGGGAACACTAGCAAAGCGATCTTTCGAACTGGTATCCTAAACCAATTTCCTAAACCAGTATTAACTAGTTTTAAAAAGTGCAATGAGAAAGGGGTCATAATTCATCTAATATCTACTTGGCAGATATGATTGTGGCGTTTAAACTAGTTTAAATTCCTGAATCGTCCAATAGTCATTTAGTCTAAAAGCTAATCGGTCCAATAGCCATTTTGTCGAAAACAAATTGTTGCGTTATCCGAGAGGGGGAGGGGCGAAATTATACCTTAAAATTATTGAAGCTGAAAAATTATTTTAAATAATCATGATGATAACTAGGCCTACTATCAGGAATGGAATGATACGGTACCGCTGTACAACACCACCCCCCACCCCCTGCTCGTGCTCTCTCTATCACAGCACGCACATAAAAGGGGGGATGGAGTGGTTAAAAATGATAAAATAGGTTCCTTTGTTTTGGAATTTACCCTCTTTTTTATAAACAAGTGCACACCTAAAATTGATAATTATTCATCATCATCATATAACAATGATAAAATAATAATAGTAATAATGGTAATATAATGGTATATGGTAATAATGATAACAACAGCCATTGGTGGCACAAAAAAAGGGGGGAAAGGGACGAGAAAAGTGGAAAAGAAGGGTGAGAAAAGGGAAAATGGGTGAAATAAGACGAGGAAGACCTGGAAAATATAACTTCTTCCATATATTTTTTTGCTAGATTGTGCTTTGCGCTGGCATTGCCTGTTCGATGAGAATGTGGGTGTAGTTTTAAAGTCAAAATTTACAAACATATTTGTGCTCGGGCACCAAGCTCTTATTGATTAACATGTGATTTTAAAGAATTAAAATGTCCCGTTTTAAGATTGTATAAAAAATTTCAGCTTGTGCTCGCATTATTTTATTTTTTGAAGTACCTAAACTACCTATATCCTCTTCATGATTGTATTCCACACTGTTCAGTTTTGAAACATTTTTTTTTTATCTAGCACTGCGTTCTTCCATTGTCATTGATGAGATATGTATAATTTCATATTAATTTTAACAATGATTTAAACCTGCTTCGCGCTCGCATCGATCGTTAAACTGATTCAACATGCATCATGTCTATTATTTCAAAAAGCTTCCAAAATATCCCATTACACATTGTTATAGGCCTATTTGATTAATGAGATACATATGCTGCTCAAAGTTGATTTTTTTTCCCTTATAAATCAACCTAAATATATGAAATAATCTAATAAGCCCTAATTAATTTGTGCGAGCGGAAGCGCCAGCTTAAATTTTTGGAAATTCTATGTATTTTCTCCTGAATTATGTTTCTGATCCTGAAGAAGATGTGTATGTGACTAAAATAAAAACAAACAGACTTTTTTAAATATACAGTCTGCCCGGGGGGGGGGGCACTTCCATTGACGAGTGGATATACCATGCGCGACCATGGGGTCTCGAAAAGCACCCTAAACACGTATTTTCAATATTTTGGAAATGCAGCCCTAAACAAGTATTTATGAAACCCTACCCTTAACAAGTATGGAATCAAAACGATACTCTTGGCAACTATTCCCTGAATCGACCCCCTAAACAAGTACCGGTACAGCGTTATATCAGTGACATCGGTCGTCGGTATATAGGCCTACCTACATCATTGGCCCGAATTCACAAAGGTGGACTCAACAAAATCCGTGGATTAATCCGTGGATTTTGCAGAATCCACCTTTGTGAATTCGGGCCATTGGGTTTAGTACAGCCCCACCTCCCACATATCGCGCAAATCGTACTCTAAACACGTAGCGTTGTCTCTTGGGGAAATTAGTACATCCCAGGCGCGTACGCAAGGGGGGAGGGTTTAGGGGGTTCAACCCCCCCCCCCCCTTTCGTTTCCTTTTTTTTTTTTTTTTTTTTTTTTTTTGCTTGTCCCCCCAGAGGTCGGTCTGGTCAAGGAGTTATCGGGCAAGAGCCTGATAACTCCTTGGTCTGGTTACGGACAGTTCCCCTACCCAATAATGTATATGACAGAAAAAATGAACAGAATCTCATGTTTCCGACGAAAAACACAGAAAAAATTTCCGCTCGCTTCGCTCGCTTCATTTTATTATATCTTTTATTTCCGCATGTCGCCGACATGATCACGGTATCGCCATTAACAAGGCCATACATGATTATCATGATGTATACTTATGAATACAAGTGAACCAAGACAAAGACATACGTTTTCTTACAAAATATGTTTACCAATATGAAAACCAAAATGACGGAAAACGCTAAAATGTCGGTTAGCTCGCTCCGCTCGCTCGTAATAATTTATGAAATTCCATAAGTATCTAGTCTCCTGTTCAAGGCCGTATTATGAGTGTTACGAATAGAAGGACATGTAGCATCGACTAATACTTGATTTACTAACAGACTAATTGACAAGAAATGTATGTTTTGACGGGAAAACGCGAAAATTTCGGCTCGCTCACTCCGCTCGCTCGTAATCATTTATGAAATTTCTTAAGTTTCTAGTCTCTTGATCAAGGCCATATCATGAAATCATTACCAACAAGCTCAGTGGCGTAACTACGGGGGGGCACGTGCCCCCCCCCCCCATCGGCTGGCCAAAAAAAAAACGGGGAAAAGGAGAAAAAGAGGGAAAAGGGAAGAGAAACGTAGTGGGGAAAGAATAAATTATTGTTCATTATAATGTTATATTATGTTATATGTTATGTAAAATAAGAAGCATTTTTTCATAGCTTTATAAAACATTATTTTCTTCATTGTGTCTTCATTGTTCATGTTGTTCCTGGTGTTCGCATAGACTGTTTAACTATATATAGAATCCCGTTGTACTAAAACCTCCCGTTTTCAAACCAATATATTTGTTGTATATTGGTTTGAAAACATGACTACTTAAAGTGATTGCCCTATTTTAAGGTCTTGATATAAAACATTTCCTGTCCGTGCTAACGTTCGCATAAGTAGATTGGTGAGATTTTTGCTCTTTGTTAACTTAAATCATTAAAACATCAATTTTTCTGATCTGAATATAAAAAATGTTCAGCTCGCGCTTTGCGCTTGCATCACTTGGTTAGTGAAATACGTAGGGTCTTAGTGAATTTCTACAAACAAGCCTTAGAATGCCCCTCTTCAGGTCTGAATTTCCTACATAATTTTCAGCTCGCGCTTCGGGCTCGCAGTATTTGATTAGTGAGATGCATATGATAATCATGATTACAATTACTTCAAAAAGTACTTCATGTGTTTAGATGTAATTCTAACAAAATCAGCAAGCGCTTGGCACTTGCATTAGATGGCTATGGTGAGATAATTATGTATACCCTTAATGAATTCCTAAAAAACATAGTCCTTAAAATATTTATGTTTGGGGTCAACATATACAAAAAAATTAGCTCGCGCTTCGCGCTCGCATCATTTGGTTAGTGAAATATTCACGGTCTTAGGGAATTCCTACAAACACGCCTTAGAAAACCTCTCTTCATGTCTGAATTTCTTAAATTTTCACCTAGCGCTTCGCGCTTGCAGTATTTGATTAGTAAGATGCGTTTGATAATCATGATTACAATGACTACCAAAGGTGCTTCATGACTGTGTTTAGATGTAATTCTGACAAAATCAGCAAAGAATGGCACTAGCATTAGATGACTATGGTGAGATATTTATACTCCTAATGGATTCTGAAATATAGTCCTTAAAATTTCCTTGTTTAGGGTCAATATATACAAAATTTTTAGCTCGCGCTTCGTGCTCGCATTGTTTGTTTAGCGAGACATTTACGTATCATGATTAAAACAAAATTGCTTATATGTCCCTTTTTAGCTCTGAATATCAAAAATTTTCAGCTCTCGCTTCGCGCTTGCATTATTCAATTAGTGAGATACAAATCCGTTTAATGGCACTGCATGTCCATAAAATATCTCTATTAGGTCAATATACCTGACAACTGAGCGCGCTTCGCGCGCTCCCTAAGTGACTCAAAATTTTTGCTGGTGCCCCCCCCCCCATGCCGTGACCCACGGTACGCCACTGAACAAGCTATTGAGAAGAATTGTATGTTTTGACGGAAAAACGCAAACATTTCGGCTCGCTCGCTCCGCTCGCTCGTAATTATTCATGACATTTCTCAAGTTTCTAGTGTTCTGATCAAGGCCATATCATGAGTGCTACGATCCGAAGGACATGTAGCATCGACTATGATACCAACAAACTATTGACAAAAAGGTTATGTTTTCAACGCAAAAACGAGAACATTTCTGCTCGCTCGCGGGTCATGACCGCACTGTTACATACCCCATCCCCACTTAAATGTTATTGTCTTATTTGCAGCGCTGAAAAAAAAAGAAAAAAAATCATAAAATCATCACCCCCCCCCCCCCGCTCTTCACTTTTTAGAGACTGGGCGGGAGATTAAAAAAAAAATCAGCTCGAAACCCCCCCCCCCCTTTCAAAAATCCTGCGTACGCGCCTGGTACATCCTTTATAAAACATTTTAGTCTTAATTTTTTACACCCTCGCAAATTAGACCCTAAATAGTTCCTAGTGAAAATAGATACCCCTTTTTCATTATTCTAGTGTTTGTGACACCTTTATTACGTTACGTACGTAACGTGCCCTATCTTGAAAAAGGCATCCTTTTAATGTGTTTTTTGGTCGTGCATGGTATCCACTCGTCAATGTAAGCGCCCCCCCCCCCCGGATGGTCTAATCTGGTCAAAAGGGACCTGTTAAGGACTGATTGCAGTGGGGACATCCCGATAGACCGCGGATCCTATAGTCCGCGGGTCCGATAGACCGCCAGCGCGCTGGTCCGATAGTCCGCAATGTGTGTATAATTATCAGATCAATGTCATCGAGAGGTCCAAAGGTCAAATGATACGAGACCATGGGGTTCTATCAGATGCGGATCCATGGGGGGCGAGGGGGGAACTGCCTCACACCCAGCTCAAAAAACAAGAGGAGGGAAGAGGGGAAAAGGGAGAGAATAAAGAGAGAGAGAAAGATGGGAAAGAAGAGAATAGAAAAGAGAGTAAGATGGAGAAAGGAAGAGAAGAAAAAAGGGGGAAGGAAAGAAAGAAAAAGGGAGAAGAAAAGGGGGAAAGAAGAGAAGAAAAGGGGGAAAGAAAAGAGAAAAAAGAGATTAGGGAAAAGGAAGAGAAGAAAGGAAAGAGAGGAAAAAGAAGGAAAAGAAAATATTCAAAGAGAGAGGAAGATGGGAAGAAAGAGAAGAAGAGAGAGAGAGAGGAAAAGATAAGAAAAAAGAGAGAGGGAGGGGGAAGGAAGGAAGAGAAGAAAAACGAGAAAACAAGGAAAAAAAGAGAAGGAAATGGGGGGAAAGAAATGATGGGGAAAAAGAGAAGAAAAGGGGGAAAGGAAGACAAGAAAAAAGAGAAGAAAAGGGGAAAATAAAGAGAGAGAGGAGGAAAGAGAAGAAGAAAATGGGAGAGGAAGAGGGGGAAAGAAAGAGGAAGGAAGGGGAATGAGGATAAGAGAAATAAAGAAAGAAAAGAAGATGACAAACGAAAGAGATGTTGACCCGGACGTCGATTTGATGTTCGAACTAGGCGGCGCCAAATTGATGTTCGAAATATGAGAGCGCCGAATTGATGTTCGATCTAGCGGGGCACAAAATTGATGTTAGAACTAGGGGAGCGCTAATTTGAATTTTGACCATAATGCAACAAATACATGTTTCAGAGGGGGGGGGTGGCAAAATTATATTTCACATGGGGGCACCAAGTTTATGTTCAACCGAGGGCGCCAAATTGACCTTGAACTTAGGGGGCTTCATGCAAATTCATTTTCGACCGGGGACGCAACATTGCTCGTATTGCCTGTTTATAGTGAAATATATGTCCTGCCAAAAAAGCTTAAATTAATGCGGCTGAATTAAAATATCCCATTTTTACAACAATAGACAAAAACAATGTTTTCTAGTTTTAAGTCTGTTTAGCGAAAAAGATATCCTGTTCAGGGTCACAAAAAGGGTTATCAAATTCAGCTCGCGCTACGTGCTCGCAATATTTGATTATTCATCCTCTGCATCAATCCCACATGTAAGTGATAGTGTTTTTCAAGTCAACGTATATAGGCCTATCCAATGGGCCAAAGATTTTGCCCCCCTCCATGGTGGCGCAAAAAAGGGGTAAGAAACAGAAAAAAGAAGAGTAAAAAGAAAAGCAATTAGAATAGGAATTATACCTTAAAAGAGTCCTTCTTAAGTCAGTATATAAAAAAAAATGAGCTCGCGCTTTGCGCTGGCATCAATGTTTAGTTATATACGAATCCCGACCTCACAGTTTTTTTATGCGAACGAGAAGCACAAGCTGAACATATTTTATATTCTAACCTGACAACTGAAAACGTATTTTTCATTTCGTCATCATAAAAGCTTTCAGCTAGCGCTTCGCGCTCGCATTCATTTCTTAATAGATATGCTTCGTGTTCATCATAACAACTACTAACATAGGCGGATCCCCCTATTGACAAAGCAAATAAATTGGGAAAAACGGGGGAAAAAAGGAAAGAAAGGAGAAAAAAGAAGACGAAACATAAAAGGAGGAAGACGATTGAATAAAATAAGGTCAGGAGAAGACTTGGAAAACAATTTTTGAAAATATTTAATGTCACTATATAAAAGTTTCGCTCGTGCATCGCGCTCGCATTGCCTGTTCGATGAGATCTTGCTCAATAGCACTAGCTTACCTACGGGGGGGGGGCAAGCTGCCCCCCTGACGAGCCACAACCCATGCAAAGGACGTATCCCTGCCCCCCTGACGAGCTTGAAGACTTTTCTTCCCCCCCTGACGAGCTTTTTTTTTTTGCTTGTCAATTTTTTGGGCGGACGTTTTTGCCCCCCCCCCCCTGTGGAAAATCCTAGGTACACCACTGCTCAATAGGCTGATATGTAGTTTGAAATATCAAGTTTAGATATCAATATACAAAACATAATTCAGCTCGGACATCGATCTTTCATTATTTTCTTCGATTTACCAATTGATTTTTTTTTAGTGCTCTGCAAAATGTCCGTTTTATGGTGTGAATCAACATTTTGTGCGCTCGCACTATTTGCCAAGTAGGCCTACCTTTTGTCTTTCTGTATTTCATATAAGATTCTCTAAATATCCCTTTTCAGGTGTCTCCATTGTAAAAAAATAAAATAAAGGCCTATGCGCTCGCATTTTGATTGGTGAGTTATGTATACCTATATATTAATTCCATAACAAACTACTTAACTTCCCCCATTAAAAAAAATCCGGATCGCGATTTGCGCTCGCATTATTTGCTAAAAATATATCAACCTATGAATCCTATTCATGAATACAAAAATACTTCAAATATCGAGTTTTCAGGGTTCATGCACTGTCAACAAATTTTACACACTCATTAGGCTTAATAGATTAATAAATGTGAAATAAATATTTGTATGAATTAATAATAACTAAATTGTCCCTTTTTCAGAAATGAATATCGACAAGTTTTAGGAAAAGAAATGGAAGATAGTCATCATTCTTATATGATGACAAAGTGTCCTTAGGCCTAAAATGTCTCGATCCTAGGTTAAAATAATAATAAGATATCAGCTCGCGCTTCGCGCTTGCATCATTTATATAGTGCCATCAAATTTCCCTATATACATGATATACACAATGCTGTAAACAGTGCTTAAATTGACCCTTTTCATATCGGAATTTCAAATATTATTTTCAGCTCGGAATCTGCGCTCGCATTATTGATTTTTATGATGAAAATGAAATGTATTCAGAATTCCAGGATTTTGTCTAACTCTAAAACACGCGCACGCATGTTTTTTGAGATACAAAGTTTGATCGTATTAAAAACGTGCTAAAATTATCCAGTTTCAGATCAGAATATCAAAAATATTCAGCTCGCGCTTCACGCTCGCATTATTTAATCGTTGAAATATGTATCGTCTTAATGGCTAACTGCAAAACATCCTTAACAGGTCCCTTTTCGACCAGGCCAGAACGAATATTGAATATTTCTGCTCGCGCTTCGCGCTCGCGGTAATTATCTAGTTACATACGCGTCCTGTTCAGGTTCACAAACGTTGCCCAGAATGTTTAATTTTCAGGACAAAATACATGAAATTTCATTTTCAGCGTTCATAGGGCTAATTAGATTATTACACATTTATGTTCCTTATAAAGTAATGCTAGGAAATGACTGTTAGGACATGGGCGTTTCCCCCCCCCCAAAAAAAAAAAAAACCCGAGAGAGAATCAAGACTAAGAAAAAATAGAGAGAAAAGGAAAGGGATTAGGATGAAATATAATATGTCAAAATCTATCACAACCTTGTATTTTTTGTAATAAAAATGTCAGCATATTTGCTTGCTCCCTTCGCTCACTGGCAACTTCTTCCCCCTGTGCCACCCCCTCCTGGATCCGCGCCTGTCATTTGATTTGTTTTACAGAGATGAACATAAAACATGTACTTGAATACTGACCAAAAAATATAACTTATTTATATATAAAGTCGAAGGAGCCCCCATCATCTCTTCCGGTTTGATATGTCCCACTTGGCCTCTGGTGGTCAGTCCAGTGGCCTCCGCAGCTGGTGATGTCTCAACCCCATTTTTTTTTCACCTAGTCACAAAAATGAGGGGAAATAATGGTAATGATGATCGGTTATAACATTGCAAACTTAGTAATAACAGTAATCTTACAGCAATCCCAGCGAAATTTTGAATACTGCTTATAGGCCTACCCAAATGAAATTTTACCGAGTTACAACATGGTGATGAAAGGCGATGTGGGTAATGTTGAATGGTTTCCATTGGTTATAACCTTGTAAACTTAATTGAGTAATAATAAATATCTTACAGCAATTCCTGCGAAATCTTCAATTTCAAAAAAGTTATGTAATCACCCTGATGAAACGAGTTATAACAGGTTGATAAGGGGCAATGGGTAGGGGAGATCGGGGTTAGTTGGAACGCGGGGTAAGTTGAAACCCGGGGTTGAAACATAAACATCGTAATTTTCTGGGGTATTTGGGTCCCACATGGGGCCCAGATGGAAACGAGACCTCCAACCCATGCGGAACTTGTTAATATTGGGTAAATGGAGTAATATCAGGTGGTAATATCAGTAAAATGCTGGGAATATTAGTTACCCATGAATATTGGTTTAAAATTTTAGCTAATATCGCTTAATAATTAATGTGTTTGTCTATGAAATGATTCCACGTAAAAAAAATCAGAAAAATATGTTGTTTATATATCATATTATTCATTATCATGACATTTAATTTTATAAAATTGTTTTTGAGGGGTAAACTCGCTCAATGACAGGATTCGGTGGATAGGTGTAGGATAGGATTGGGATGTAGGATTTTAAGATAGGATAAGATGATATGGCTTAGAGTATAAGGAGTTTTAAAAATGTGCTTAAACAACCTTAATAATCAGGTGGTAATAGGCCTACCATGAAAATGCTGGAAATAATAGTTATATCATACTGGTTAATATCAATGGACGGTCAAGTGGTAATATCATGAAAATGCTGGAAATATCAGTTACCTCATACTGATTAATTTTGGATAAATGGTGTAATATCAGGTGGTAGTCAGTCGGCAAGCCCTAAAAAAGTATAGCTTCTTGTATCCAAGTGATATGACTAGAGTGTTTTTGCATTTAATGAGCTTGGTGCGGACCAAAACACCTCTTTTCGTTCTGCCATTGCTGCTCTGAATTATTGACCAAATTTCATGTTTTTGGTATCTTAAGAAGAAAAATCATTCTTTCAGGTCATATCTTTGGAAATGTTGTAATAGGGAAAATTTTGATCTAAAACATGAAACAAAATAATTATTTTCATGCAAAAAAAGTTGTTGTTTTTACACTTAATTCTGTTTCAGCCCAAATGATGTTTAGATTATACGATAAAGCTGAAGATCTAAGCTTTGATTTTAGATGGATCAGCAGCCAGCTTTGCATATACTGAAAGTATACGCACGAATATGCTCATTAAACCATTCTATCTTTGAGTCGAGACAAGTAGTCACATCGCTTTCTTAAACTTTTGGTAGGTGAGGGCCTCGAAAAAAAATTGAGGGCCAAAGTGGTCCTCGAGTAAAAAAGGTTGAGAAGCGCTGCTCTCTAAATATATATATTTTGTTATTTATTTGTAAGTTCTTCACTTTTTTCTTTCTCTCGACATTAATATGCATTTTTTTTTCACTCGGTCCTCGCCGCTCCCGAAAGCCAAACCAGATTTTAATAAACAGACAAAACCTTTTAGATGAAGACTTCCCCTCTCCTGTTGACCACATATTTTTTATGATCTGAGAATCGAGCCGTAGCCCTGTAGATATGTCACTGCAGGATTGGGAAATAAAAAATAGCCTTAATTGATATAAGCCTAAAAGCCTTGATATAAGTCTAATTTCGCGCTCTGTGTGCATGACGTCCATCGTTAGCCTGTCTGGCCTGGTACGGTGAGCATACGTTTGCCACCCGATGCTACCCCGGGGACGTCCGGACGTACCATGCACCATTGATCCATACCTGCCCGGCCCGCATGTGCGTAATCTTCTTGTTTACGTTTTCATCATGAATGCTGTCGCACAGGTGCTGCTCGTGGCAAGAGACAAATTTTAACTTGAAGTTTGATGTTAAACAGATGAAATACTGGTTCCCAGACTGTTGGTGTAGTGATTGTGGATTAAATGAAATCGACAGAAAGCAAAACCTGGTGAGTTTTACTTTAATTCTTCGAGGTTTCGGAAACTTTCGGCATTTTATAATAGTTAATACGGTACGGAACCGGTACTCACTATTGCCTGGACCTGGTATTATTACCGTTTAGGGATAGGCCTAGTCCACTCATTCAATGAATACATCTCTATGTGTGGCAAAATAAGGTTGATGTTTGGATGATTTTCTCTTTTTCTTTTGGAAAAATGCTTGATTTTTTTTATACTGTCAGTTTCCATTACAGTTTTTCATTATATAACTTGGCTCTTATTACTAATACTAGTAAATTTGATTCTTTTAGACTTTAGTATTTTTTCTTTAAATTATTAAAAAAAGAGCTTGAAAAATGAAAATTTTCTTGCCATATTACCGTACTTTCTACCAATAGAGGGCTTACACAAAAATATGCCCAAAATTCAAGTTTTTGAGCGCTCTGGTCAATACAAAAATGAAAATTGAATTGCAACTGTATGGAAATTAATAATTTTGTATCGGGAGTTATTCACACAGTACGTAGACAGGAATAACCGTTGTTTCTGGGGATTTATTCAACAATTTCTGACATTTTACTATAATCCCCATTCACCGATGGTAATGTGTCAGTACGAGCCTGCATGTGTAATCTGGTCCGACAATTCGGCGGACGGGTTTTGTCCAGATTTTTTACTTCTTTTAGATTCTAAATGACATATTGTCTTGAACGAAGGCCCACTATTTTCGTTAGACTCTTATCTTTCTATTGATGCTATATAAAATTTATAATAATATTTCAAAAATGTACGTTACCGTCTTACCGATGAGTTATTCCCCGGGTTATTCCTTATTTTTTTATTTTCTGCCGGAGAGGAAAATATGGCAGCCGTCAACGAGTTGTGCTTTTATCAAGGCTTTCCGATTAAATTTTCGATATCTTGGCCAATCAATACGAGCGACACTCATCCTACGAACGAGGTCATAATATAACCTCGTTCTCGGCAGTATACAGTGCTATAGTGCAATTATACATTGCCCGTTTTTTCCACATTCCTAGCCCAAACCATCCCGAATCAATACATACTTTAATGTATGCATAATTAAAATTGTTATTTTGACGGGGAGGCCATCAAAATAAGCAGTATAATTTTAAAAAAATGAATAAAAACTCACCGATTTCTCTTCCGTGAACCTCGTCCAACTGCCTCCATTACGTCTATGGTGTTCGACAGTGACAAACCGAAAAAGAAAAAAGATCTCACGAAACCATAGAGGCTCATCAACCCGTTTGGACCACTGACCGTCGAGGTTACGACGGAACTTTGCTCGTAATGCATTCTGGTAGGGAAGTCTTGATAGCCTCAATCAAGACAAATTTGCAATTTTGTTTTGTATCGATACGAAGTCAAAATCGTTTAAATTCCCTAGGATATGTTTTCATTGATTTAAAATCCAAACCTAAAGGATTTTCATTAATAAATAAATAAAGTTAAAAATCTCTCACCACGAAGGCCTGGCAGCTCCAAATTTTCAAGGGGGAGGGAAGTTTTGAGTTAATTTAATTGATTTCAAATCCAAACGGATTACAATGATCAAATGAAATACAAAAATGTAGAAAAATTATCACACATAATGGATGCTCTGTTAGTGGCTTTCGAGGGGGTGGGCACGAGCCTGATGTGCTCCCCCGATCCTGGATAAATGAAATAAACTCATTAAAACTAATTGGAACGTAATTACATGTATGTTCTGTTTTATCACTTTATATTGAGTTCCTTTCCCCTTTCATTCTTTTCATATTTCACCCTTAGATTTATTTATCTATTTCCGTTCAACAATTTTTTTTTTCAAAATATAATCAAAGTAGCAATACATATTCAATATAATCGATAATACAGACAAATCAATGAAATTTTATAACAAATGTTGTATATAAATTAAACAAAACTACAATGTGTTGCAAATTTGTTTATATATGAAAGGAATGTAGAAATGAACGGACGGGACTTGCCAAGAAAAGAAAAGCTAGCTTGTAGAGAAGGCAAGCCCCTAAACTTACGGTTTCAATACTAAATATTAACAAACTATATACAAAAATCAAGATGGACATACATGCAGAAGACAAGCTTAAAACAAGTAATCCACAAATATCAAAATAAAACAAATAAGCGACAACAAAAATAAGAGAAAGTAGTCCAAATAATTACGCTTTACCCATATTAATTCCAGGACGGTACAAATTGTGGGCTTACAGAAGTGATATGATGATGAAAATGAATATTTAACAACAGTATGAAAAATAATAGATAACCAAAATAATAAGATTAATAATCATCCCTTACATTACAATGATAGCAATCAACAATTCTTGTGTATAAAATAACTTTAAATATAAAATAAAATATTGTGTGTCAGGGGAGAAAGAGACTACTATCGCTGGATCTGGAGATGTGAACATCAACTGACGTTGATGTTTACATCAACGGGACAGACGTATCCCCATACGAGTGACGAGCGACAAGTTCCGAACGCACGCACATCAATATGTACAAGCGCAAAGCAGCGGCACAAATCGTGATAGGTAGCGACTGGTAAATACGTCTGTAATGATGATGACGTCATCCAAGATGGCAACTTACGTTGACCAACGAAAGGATCGAAGATGACGATGTTTCGATCATCATTTCAAAAGAATTAGCGGTAACTGCGGTCTAATACCATGGTCACATTTGCTCTACGGCGGCCGTACGGCGAGTCGACAACAGCCGTTTCAACATTTTTTGTACCAACTACATATAGGTGGTTTGAATTGAAATTAATAAAACGGCTGTTGTCGACTCGCCGTACGGCCGCCGTAGATCAAATGTGACCAAGGTATTAGGTACGATATTTCTGAATTTTAAACATTTTTTCGTAAATATGGATGTGATTTCTTTTCCATAATGTGACATTTTATGGACAAAAAACGATCGGAAAATCGGGTTTCCGCTGTTAGATCTAACGTTACTGCTAAAATACGTTGTCTGTACGTACGGGCCTCCAAGCTCTTCAGTCTATGTATTGGTGGGTGAGCCAACGCAGTTCAGCGGAACAACCAAAATACAGAGACTGAAGCTTTTGGTCTACACAGTACAGTACTGTGACTCCAATGTAACCCGACACATGCTCCGGCGACGATTTCTCCGATGAAAAATGCTCCCCAAAATGCGACATTTGCTCAGCCGACATTTGCTCTGCTGATACTATAGTTGCTCTGCCGACAGTTGCTCCGCTGACTGTTGCTCCGCCGACAGTTGCTCCGCCGACAGTTGCTTCGCCGACAGTTGCTCCACCGACAATTGCTCCACATTTAGCGACAAATGCTACCCGAATGACACATGCTCCGGCAACAGTTGCTCCGCATGTAGGGACAAATACTCCGCTGATAATAGCTCCGCTGAAAATGTCATCCACCAAAAAATTATTGTTTTTCTTTGTAAAACTAGCAACTCTTCTTCTCCAAAGCTGTATGGTCATTATCATTCTATATACTTTTAACATTTCTATTTGAATTGCTCAGCGAAAAAAAATAGTTTAGCTCAAATTAAATTTACCATCAGCGCTTTTATCTCGATCATTTCTCCCTTTTTTCCTTGAAAACCACCTTCTCCCCCGTCCCTCTCTCCTGTTTTAAATCTTTTCTCTCGCTGCATTCCTAGTAACTTCTGTTCCTATTTCTTACCTCTCCCTTCTATCTCTTTTTTCTCACTCTAATGCTATTTTGGTCTGTTTTCACTGTTTATTCTTCTAACTTTTCCTACCCCCTCTAATGGAATTGAAAACTAGTAAAGTTTTACAATCTTGTTAAAAAGGTGTTTCCTGTCACTTTCACTCCATTTTCTTTTATTATTTTTTTCCCTTCAATTACGTGCAGTGTGAAAACAACTCTCCTCTTAAAGGACATGTCCACCACAAGAAAAAGTTTACTTGAATAAAGAGAGAAAAATCAAACAAGCGTAACACTGAAAATTTCATCGAAATCCGATGTAAAATAAGAAAGTTATGATATTTTTAAGTTTCACTTAATTTCACAAAATAGTTATATGCACATCCTGATCGGTATGCAAATGAGAGAACTGATGATATCACTGACTCACTCTTTCTTTTGTATTTTATTATAAGAAATATACAATATTCAAATTTTCTCCTCATTTTCCTGTGAAAAAAAGTTTTATTTCTCCCTGAACGTGTGGAATTATGATTGTTTAACATTTCTTTGAAGGGGTAGTCCTATAGTCACTTCTTAGCTTTATTCTTATAAATCAACATACACTGTAAGTATACGCAACAAAAAAGTAAGTCCCCCCCCTAAATCAAATTGCTTTAACTTTTGAACAGAATTATTGGGAGATATGATATTTTGTAGGTGGTTTTCTACATTCATTAAGCAACTCCTAGAGAAAAATGAGATTGATCGGTCAAGTCATGCATGAGTAATAAAAGATTGAATTAAAAATGACCATTTTTGAAAGTCACAAGAGTCGTTTTTCAGATTGTGCAAATACAAAGTTGGGCAAAAGGTGTTGTTAGGTGAATTTTATGGTGTTAATTGTGTTTACTATCTATCATTTAGCCACTCCACACACAATTCTGATATCGTATGTTCATGGTTGAGTGAGCACAATGTTGCAGGGGCCGCAGAAGCGCGGGGGGGGTTGCATGGTCAGCCCCCCCACACTTTTGGCTAAGCCCCTCCCCCACACTTAGAAAACCGTTCCGCGGCCCCTGTATTGTGATGTATCATCATAGGGTTTTTTTTGTAGCATCCTCTACAACTTGTTAGGTCATATTAAAATTTGAAAATGTTTGTGGCTCCCCCGATTATAGGCCCCTCCCCCATTTTTAAATTCTGGATCCACTCCTGATTTGTCCATAAATTAAACTGATCATGATAAATTGTTAAGGAAAAGAATACATTTATGCAGTATAAAGAGTATTCATTCCTAAATTTTCGAATGTGCTCGATCAACCATGAAAATGTTGAAAGTTTGGAAAGTGTGTGGTGATAGAAATGATGGATTCATAAAAACAACAGCAATTAAAGTCACATTTGAAACCGAAATTGCCCCCAATATTCACCTAATTAGCCTTAAAAATGAGTCTCTGACATTGAAAATACCCATTTTCCCACTTTGATGCATGCTCACTCATCCATAATAAACAAATCGATTTTATTTTTGCATTGAATTCTGCCCATAGGTTGATAAACATTACTGCCAAATGACATTGCTAAAGACAGCCTTGAAAAAAAGTTCCACCATATTGAATAAGAGGTTACTTATTCTTAAACACATGCACCCATGTACAGTGTACAAAAGTCTATGAGAGAGGAAGTAAAAATTTTAACAAATATGAAATAAGGGTTAGTTTCATGGACGGTTTTTGTTACTTCTGCCAACAGTTATTTCATGAAACTTCGCACATGGCTTCACAGTAACACTATCCAAAAGGCGCGCACACCAAAATAACAATTCGATACTACACAGAGTGTGGCCAAGGCCTTGAACTTTCTTCTAATTTGCATGATTTTCGAATATTGTGTGCTCACTGATGCATTAAACATCGGGATTTTCATAAAAAATCAAATCAAATGAACAATGCAAGGTGGTTTGTGACAGATATCCATAGTTACAAATTGCATTTTTTCCAATAACGTAAAAAAGAGCTAATCACATTCCCAGGCCTTGAAATAGGATTTTGGGGGGGCAAGGCCACTTTTTCACTCAGGCCAGGCAGCAGAGGGCACCAAGGCCATACAGAGGGGCACCAAGGCCACTTTTTAAGGGGCATGTAATAAATTATTTGTAGGTGTTACAGTTTCGCGGCGTGGGGGGGGCTTTCCATAGTCGATGTTGTACATCAGATTCATTACCAAACCACATTATTTACTTAAGAAAAAATGAACTTTACGCACGACTGGTGATACCTTCTTGAGCTACATGTAATTAAATGTGAATCTGATTAGCACCCAAGAAAGTATCACCGGTCGTTCGTAAGTTGCTCGTAACTGACGAACAGCTTTATGAAACACTCCCATTCAAAGTACTGTACTTACGCATCGCGCGCGGTCGCCAGGACAGTACAGCGCGCGCGACATTTGTGTAGTACACATACGGAGCTCGCGCTCGTCCATTCTTGTGCTGCAGCTTACATAGCATATGTAAAGCGCGCTAGCGGCCGGCTGGCCGGCCAACTGTGTATAGCTAGCTCATCGTTCGGCGCGGCTTCGGACTAGACTGCATACATGCACTGGACGTCGCTGGTAAAGCTAAGGTATTGAATACTTTTTGAGATCGGAGAAAAGTTTTCCTCGCTTAGAAAAAAAGGTGCAGACTTTCAAAAGGGGTACATTATATATCAGAAAAAGGGTACATTTATGAGAAAAAAAAGGGCACCACAGCCATATAAAAAAGGGCACATTTTTAGTGGCCTTAACTTTTAGCAAAAAGAAGAAGGGCATGACGGCCAGTAATGGGGGCATCGACGGCCATGGCTGTCGATTATTTCGAGGCCTGCATTCCACATGTTCATTCAAGATTCATGCGTGAATGTTTAATTAAACACCTTTAAATCATTGTAGCATGTTAATTGGTCATGAACATAACGAAAAAGTTGATAAAAGATCAGTTTCAGTTACCAAAATGAAACGATACTTGCCTATGATATTTGAAAGACGTATTTATTGTTTTCAATAAATGTTCATTGAACCGTGAAACAGTGAATATTGTTGAAGATACAGTCCGACTCTCTTATCCGGCCTCTCTATTATCCGGATGCACACTTGCCGAGATTTTTTATATTTTTCTATTCAATCTAGTACGTGAGGAAATGAGATTTCAATCTAAACTCAATCCTATACGTAATCTCACTTTGATTACATATATATCCCAATGTAGTCAACCTACAAAAAAATTAATTTTCATGAAATTATCTCACCCAAATCACAAAAAAAACTTAGGTATTTCCAGTAAATCAGGGTGCAGTGCAAACATTTCGTCACATTTCTCTTTTTGCTTCGCGGGAAATACAACACATGTCTCGCTAGCTAACGTTAGGCCTCAATGTGGACAGCGCCATCATGTTTGAGCCTACAGTCAATGTAACAATGGCTGACATTGCAAAGCTGCGATACCCGCCGCGATGATCCAATTGTAAAACTTGGTTTCATTGAGTCATTCTCTTTCGAGGTATGCTCGATGTATACCTCAGTCATTTTAGCAGGTAAATTATCCAAGAGTTTTGACCATTGATCCATTTAATTTCTGTAAAGACACTGCCTATAATTTGCAATGATACTGTAGTGAATACTGTCTGTACGCCCACTACAATAGTGTAGCTACCGCCGTTGGCCTAGGGAGGCAACCGGCAGCGCAGCTGCGTGTATTTGATATTGGGTCTCCCAGATCCGGATAAATCCCTTATCCGGATTGGTGCTGGTCCCAACGTGTCCGGATAAGAGAGGTCGGACTGTACTCTTCCCAAAAATAACTGTCATCATATTCTATCATTTTTATTGATAAAAGTGTGTAAAAACCAATTGTAGCAAATTAGGACTTGTGTTTATTCAACCGTTAAATTTAGGCAAAAAGTTGTATCGTCTTTTAGAAAGTACCTTTTAGAAGCCTTCTGACTATTTTTCATGATGAGAATGTGGAATCAGTTCCAATAAAATGGAATCAAAGTCATGATATTTGGCTTGTGACTTTTGAAAAGTGACATTTTTGCCTTCTGACGGTGCTCACTGAAGCATGATGTAAAATACGTCCATAGCATTTACTCAGATGGTAGCTTATAAAATTACCTACATGCTCATGTAAATTATTGATGTTTGTTCAAGGGGGACTTACTTTTTTTGTTGTGTATATATGATATCATAATCCTTATTTAAATAATGCAATCGCGAGCGCGAACTATTTTTTTTTTAATTTTATGTGTTTTGTCCTAAAATTTGAACATTCTGGACAATGTTATCATGAAAAGATGTGTATGCAACTGGATAAAAACTACAAATGCGAAGCACGAGCAGAAATTGTTAATACACACTTGAACTGATTAAAAAGGTACCTATTAAGGTTTGCCTGCAGTTAGCCATGAAGGAGTTACCAATAATGCGAGCGTGAAGCGCGAGCTGAATTTTTTGGACATTTCTAAAAAATAGAAATTCTTAGCACTTTTTGTGATTTCAACAGGATAGGTATACAACTAAACAATTGATGCGAGCGCGAAGCACGAGCGGAAATTTCAAGATTAAGACCTAAAACGAGATACTCTATTCACGTTTTGCAAATTATGTGAAGGATGAGTAATTGGGGATCTTCCTAACACTAATAATGCGAGCGCAAAGCGCAAGCAAATTTTTTTTTATATACGTTTTGAACTGATCGAAAAGGTACCTATTAAGGACTGCTTGCAGTTAGCCATGAAGACTCTACATATTTCAGTAATCGAATAATGCGAGCGCGAAGCGCGAGCTGAACATTTTTACCTTTCTACCTAGAGAATGAAAAAATTCAATAAATTTCTTTAATTGTGAACACAGGCCTTGAAATAGGATTTTGGGGAGGCAAGGCCACTTTTTTGAGGGGCACTTTTTCACTCAGGCCAGGCAGCAGGGGGCACCAAGGCCATACAGAGGGGCACCAAGGCCACTTTTTAAGGGGCATGTAATAAATTATTTGTAGGTGTTACAGTTTCGCGGCGTGGGGGGGGGGGCTTTTCATAGTCGATGTTATACATCAGATTCATTACCAAACCACATTATTTACTTAAGAAAAAATGAACTTTAATAGTCTGACAACACTCACTGTATGGTGTTTCATAAAGCTGTTCGTAAGTTACGAACAACTTTACGCACGACTGGTGATACCTTCTTGAGCTACATGTAATTAAATGTGAATCTGATAAGCACCCAAGAAAGTATCTCCGGTTGTTCGTAAGTTGCTCGTAACTGACGAACAGCTTTATGAAACACTCCCATTCAAAGTACTGTACTTACGCATCGCGCGCGGTCGCCAGGACAGTACAGCGCGCGCGACATTTGTGTAGTACACATACGGAGCATACGCGCTCGTCCATTCTTATGCTGCAGCTTACATAGCATATGTAAAGCGCGCTAGCGGCCGGCCGGCCGGCCGACCAGCTGTGTATAGCTAGCTCATCGTTCGGCGCAGTTTCGGACCAGACTGCATACATGCACTGGACGTCGCTGGTAAAGCTAAGGCATTGAATACTTTTTGAGATCGGAGAAAAGTTTTCCTCGCTCAGAAAAAAAGGTGCAGACTTTCAAAAGGGGCACATTATATATCAGAAAAAGGGCACATTTATGAAAAAAAGGGCACCACGGCCATATAAAAAAGGGCACATTTTTAGTGGCCGTAACTTTTAGCAAAAAGAAGAAGGGCATGACGGCCAGTAATGGGGGCATCAACGGCCATGGCCGTCGATTATTTCGAGGCTTGTGAACAGGATAGCTATATAACTAAACGATTGATGCAAGCGACAAAATTCGAAATTTAGTCCTAAAAACGAGACATTCATGTTTTGTAAATTATGAATAGGATGAGTAATAGGGGATGTTCCTATATTAAAAATGCAAGAACAGAGCACGAGAAGAAAATTGTTGATATTGTAATCTGAAACTGGATAATGATTTAAATAGAGAACAAGTTGCGTATCTGATGAAACATGCTCGCGTGTGTTTCATATTTAGACCTAGAAACTAGGCATTCTAAATCTATCTTTTATCATGAAAATCAATAAAAAAAGGGTGTACATGTATAGGGACAGTGATTTTCCGTTTCTAAAAATTGCCTTTTCCGTTTCAGAAAATCTCAAATTCCGTTTCAGCATGTCTGGAAACGGAAATTCCGTTTCCCCATAGACTTTGTGTACAAGAAAAATTGACAATTCCGTTTACGTAGAAAACCAATACGCAACGAGTAGCGATGTCAAAATGCTAGCGCTGCTCAAAATTTGCATCTACCAATGTACTAACATCGCTTTAAAATCCATTTTAATCGAAGAGATTCGAGCTAAAAAAGAAATTAGGGAATTTGGGGACTTTTCGGACATCGTTTTGAGCAGTCGATGACTTCCGAATATTTCATTTTGGATTTGATGAATCACCGTGATCATTATATTATGACCGAACGCAGAGGGCATCAACACACTGCAGGATTCTGCCTTCTATGCGGACGTAAGTATAAACTAATTTGGATACGCTCGAGTGATGGAGAGGCTCGACTGTAGTTACGATGTGTTGATTGTCATGATTGTTGTTGCAAAGTGAGATCGTGTTTTTTCAGTTGATATTAGTATTTTGTTGAGGATTTGGGATTAATTTCTGTTGCTTTTTTGTGCATTTTGAGAAAAAACGTGTTTTCCGTGATTTTCCGTTTGAAAAGCCACTTTCCGTTTCAAACAGCCGATTCCGTGAATTCCGTCCGTTTTCCGCGATCGCGGAAAATCACTGTCCCTACATGTATTTCAGCTCTATATATTTCAAGCAATTTGTAGGAAAATTGTGAGGTGGATATGGATCGTACTTAAAAAACAGCTTATATTTTTCATTATTATTACTTTAGGTTTTGACAAGAGACCGGGACAAGTCATCACATGATCTTCCTATTCCTCTTGCTAAGTGCGAGATGAAACAAAAGGGACAATTTAATTATGAAATTATTTATCTTATTTATTAAGCTAATAGCCCAAGTAGGGCACGAAATCATGGCCTGAAAACTGGACATTTAAAGAACTTTGGTAATTATGATAAAGATGCATGAGTAAATACATTTTTAACAATTAATGCAAGCGAAATCGCAAGCCGAAACTTTTAAAAGACTCTCACAAAATGTGGATTTTAAGAAGTTTGTTGTATAATCAATATTGAGACATACATTACTTGCAAATCAAAATGCGAGCGTGCAGCGCTAGCTGATACGTTTTGACAATCAGATCTGCAAAGGGATATTTTGAAAACTTTATGGAATACACAAAAATGATAAAGGTAACTGATAAGTTAACATTTGCAAGTGTGCAGCACGAGTAGAAAATATTAATGTTCAGATCGTAAAACTAACATTTTTAGGAATCACTCTAAAACAATCAATTTGTAAATTTATCAAACAAAAGAATGAAAGTTCGATTTCCGCGGTGAAATATCTTTTGCATATTGACTTCCAAACTTGATATTGAAGCTGAACAAGATATGTAAATCAACTAACAGGCAATGCGAGCACGAAGTGTGAGCGAAAATTTTATATAGTGAAATATGAAAGATTCTTTTTATTTTCCAAGTCTTTCACTTGTCTTCCTCTTCTTTTTTCTCTCTTTTCCCTGTTTTTCCCCCCTTTTTTCTCTTTTTTTTGCTCCACCAATAGGGGGGACCCGGGCCCCTCACCCCCCTGGATCCGCATATGATATAAAGTGGCACAACTTGAATGGTAAAACATAACAATACAAAAAAGTATGGAACGCAAAAGGATGTAAGAAATATTTTCGTCAGAACAAGTGTCTTGTCTTCCTTTAGGCCTAGTAACTGTTGGTAGAGCAGTCGTGAGTAGAGAAATTGTTATTCGAGGAGCATTTGTCGCAGGTATTTTATTTTGGTCTGATATTTATTTTTTTAAAGCAACATGCCGAGAAACTGTTGATGGAGCAATTGTGGACGGAGCATTTGTCCCTACATGCGGAGCAATTGTCGCCGGAGCATGTGTCGTTCAGGTAGCATTTGTCGCTAAATGTGTAGCAATTGTCGGTGGAGCAACTGTTGGCGGAGCAAATTTCAGCGGAGCAATAGTCGGCGGAGTAAATGTCAGCGGAGCAAATGTCGGCGGAGCAAATGTCAAATTTTGGGGAGCATTTGTCACCGGAGCAATCGTCGCTGGAGCATGTGTCATGGATTTGATTCCACACATGACGTACGGGACATTAATTAGAGGACATTTGACAGTTTTTTGATGAGAAAAACAAAAAATATTCCAGTAACTATGAGGTGATCATCAAGTACTACCACTGGTTCACTGCAACCATCCTGTCTGTGGGGAATGCTGTACATGTTCATAGCACACACTTTAAAATCATTAAAATATCACTTTTGTGACCAAAATTACTAATTTCCATATAGTTGCAATTTATTTTTCATCAGTTGGGAATAATTTTTGTATTCACCAGAGCGCTCAAAAACTTAGATTTTGGGTATATTTTTGTGTACGCCCTCTATTGGTGGAAAGTAATATGGCAAGAAAATTTTCATTTTTCAATCGCTATTTTTAATTAAGAAAAAATAATTCAAAGAAATTTACATAAGAGCCAAGTTATATGATTAATAGCTCTGTATTATGAAAACTGACAGTATAAGAAAATCAAGCATATGTCCCATAGAAAAAGAGAAAAAAAGCCAAACATTCCCACCCTTATTTAGCCACACATGGTGGAGATGTAACTGAGAACAAGGTTATGTCATAACCTCGTTTAATGAATGAGTGAGTACTACTACTACCAGTACCAGAGTGTTGGGAAAACCAAGACATAACATTACTTGAATTCACATCCTGTATAATATGAGATTTAAATAGTTAAGACTGTGTCGGACTCCGTCGTACGGATGCAGAAAAAGTGGCTTTTATAGAAACCTCAGCTCTCAAGTTTATACTCTAAAGTCTGTGAGTTGGACAGATCATTTTCATAGAAACTGAACTCAAGCTGATATTCAATTACCCAAGAACAAGCACATCTAATAAAGAAAGCAAAATAAACAATCATGAATAAAACCTCAAGCTACAAATTGTAAGTTCGTGCAGGCTCCACTTTACTACCGCTACACTTTACCTAACCAAATTTTGGGACCGTGAACTCGTCGGATACCCCTAGAGGCAAAGATGGGATAAAAAAGTTATTTGTTGTAAAAATTATAGAAAACAAATACGAGAAAGAAAATTAGTTCAATTCCTTACTCTACACCCGTATTTCATTCCTTGTCCATCCTCCGGTTATCCTCAAAGTTGGTGATTTTGGGCCAGAATCTAATTCCTCACACGTATTATTCACGGCCGATTTCAAAACATCGCATGTGATCGGTCGTCGCAGGTCAAACAGCATAAATATTTATATTATATTGGATGGCTCAGAAAATACCAGAAATATTCTAAGAGTTTGGAAAAATATTCCACTCTAGAGTCAATCCACGTCAAATCAACCAATTTTCAGACAATTTGTCACCCGACCCTGTACGATTTTCTTTAAATTCGCACCAAATGTTGCCCCAAGTGTCTGACGGAAAAATCTGAAAATATTGACCCAAGGGTGTGCGTCATTTTCTTGTAGGGCGCCCTCAAAGTTGGATTTTTTTTCAAAAGATCAAGGTTCAAGGTCACGGATTACCTCCCGTCCCATTTTCAAGTGTTACTTGAGAAATTTTGCTACCGGAATGTTTAGTGGCTGATTTACGCATTCCAAAATAGTCGTAAACACCCTAAACTTAAAGGTCAAGTCCACCCCAGAAAATTGTTGTTTGAATCGATAAAGAAAAATCAAACAAACATAACGCTGCAAATTTCATCAAAATCTGATGTAAAATAGGAAAGTAATGACATTTTTAAGTTTCGCTTATTTTTCACAAAACAATTAAATGCACAAATCAGCGATATGCAAATGAGAGAGTCGATGACGTCCATCACTCACTATTTCTTTTGTTTCTTATTGTTTGAATAATACAATATTTCAATTTTTACAGATTTGACAATAAGGACCAACTTAACTTAACCATAAACTGTTAAAATAATGGTAATTCCACATGTTCAGGGAGAAATAAAACTTTGTTTCACTTAACAAGGAGGAGAAAATTAGAATATTTCATACAATAAAAGTCATCAGTCTGCCAATTTGCATACCGACCAGGATCTGCATATAATTGTTTGGTGAAAGTAAGCGAAACTTTAAAATGTCATAACTTTCTTATTTTGCATCCGATTTTGATGAAATCTTCAATGTTTTTTTTTTTGTTGTAGAATTTTTCTTTTTTTTTTTCATTTAAATCAACTTTTTGTTGGGGTGGACTTGCCCTTTAACCCTAAATCTCCCGGGGTATTTTGATTCTTGTCATTCCGCCCCCCCTTAAGATCTCAGCCGCGGATTGCACGATCACAACGAAAATTTGCATGATGGTAGAGAAAGACGTAATCTACGCAGTTGCATTGGTAAATTTCACTGAATTCATATATTTTTATTTTATATCAATTAATTATGCTAATTTATTCATGAAATCATACTTTTTGCTCAGATTCACTAAATAAAGCTCCTAGAATGCTATCTTTTGGTGAAAATATTCTTTATAGCAGTCCTAACAATTGTGAATGAAAAAATTCCGGTACAAAGATCGATTTCTTATGTATTTTATTGGGTTTTTTTTTAATTTCTGATGTATTTCTTTGTTTTTTTACTTTTTGTTTTTTATTGTTTTTTCAATGGAAATCGTTCCAGACTTAATTCTGATCATAAACAAAGCAAAATTAATTATGTTAAATCAATAAAAGTAGAAATAATGATATATATATGAATTTCGGCTGAATACACAATTTGCATTGGATTTGTACATGAAATCACATTTTTGAGCAATTTTCGGTCTGACTTACATAATGTTGCGTAATGTCGTAACCGCGTACCCGGGCGTCACAAATTTGGTCTCAAAATTTGCGCGAGACTTTAAAGTAAATTGTCTATGAGCAGCGAGGTCAACAAATTTTGCGCAGCAGATATATCGCGAAAATTGTCGAGGCAGAATTTGGGTTAAAGGAGAATGAAACCTTTGGAAAAAGATAGCTCGTGTGAAAACAGAAAAATCAAAGAAACAGATCAACGAAAGTTTGAGAAAAATCAGAATATGAGCATTTGAATTTTGCGATCACTAAGGCTATGGAGAACCTCAAATTGACAATGCGACAAAGGTGTGTGATGTCACTTGTGAACAACTCTCCCCATTACTTTAGCATACATGTATATTTCACTTGAATTGCCTCTTTTATCACATCTATCAGTAGATCATGTGTTCTTCCTAGAGGAGGGCATCATGGATAAAGAGTTTGTATCACAATAAGTAAAAGCAAATAGAAATATTTTGAGGGTAATTTATAGTCCAAAGGGAAAGTTATGTGACATCACACATCCTTGTCGCATTGCCAATGGGAGGATCTCCATAGCATTATTGATTGCGATATTCAAATGCCCAGTAACTTTCTCATTATTTGTCCGATTTTTCTCAAACTTTCTTTGTTCTTTGATTTTTGTGTTTCGACACACGTCGACTTGTTCTAAAGGTTTCATTCCCTTTTAATGTTAAATGACACATACATGTAATGTTGTAAGTTAGAGCAATTACGGGATTGGAGTTTGGTTCAGAAGTTTTGCTCCTAAAATCGAAATCGGTTCGGATATCGGATCGGAAGATATTCAAAAACAAAAAGATACATCAAAATTTGTATGTGGCCGGAACGTGGACAAATGCTGCATGCTACACTGATGGCAGAATTTGTTTTGATCTCCGACAAAAGCGGAGGAAAAAGATAATGATTTGTTTTGATCTCCGACATATTCGGAGGAAGGAAAAGAAGATAATGACTTTCCAGCACGCGACACTACCGCCGATCATCGATAGGCCTCTTCTCTACAACATCGTGGTGATGGCGGAGTCCGTTGTGAACGTTTAGAGGTCGCATTACTTACCGAAAAGGACGCACTACTATCAGAAGTTGTTTCCGATGATATTCACCTTCTCTACAACATCGTAGTGATGGCAGAGGTAACCGTAAACTCTTAAAGGTCACATGACCTCCCGACAGCGTCGGAATTACACGGGGGCGACGGGCGATTTCGCCCCCATGACAGCCCAAATCGCCCCTAAAAATTCTCAAAACCCAATGGTTTGGGGCGACTAGTTATTTTAGAATCGCCCCAATAAAATACCATCGACAATGCAAAAAATACTTCACACAATTAAGTTCCCCGGCGGAGCAAGCGCATCTTTTATATCGCCCTTGCCAGCTTAGTTCAAGTTGCAATATCCGAGCCTTCCGCAACACCGAAAGCTTCGCGATCGTAAATAAACGCGCAATGCAATATGGGATGCGGAGTACGCATAGTCTTTAGCACAGGCTTTTTAGAATTGTTGACGCACTTGCCGCATGGCTTATGTATATGTATGCGTGCACGATTAGACTGCACAGCTGGTAACGAGACCGCATGCATCGTGCGGTATGTGTACTAGGCGGTGTAAGCAATCAGCTGGTGATTGTGACAGCTCTGCTTATCGACATCGTCCAGTCTGAGAGCGAGATGGATAAGCAGCGAAGCCATATCGTACATGTATGAATTTAAATATCTGGAAAGCTAAAATCAAGTAACTTTCAATTTACGATAAGTACAGTTTCAAATTGCCAAGTGCGTCTCTTTTTCAATAGCATGGTTTCTCCATACTTCACCATGTGCAATATCTAATGCACACATTTCCCATTTAGGATATCACAATTCTGTGATATCGTAATTTTAATTGCTCAGGAAATAAATCCCTGTTCACAGCACATACGATTTGCAAGTCTTTTATCCTCACGGTCGCTGTCTTTGCTTGTCAAAACGGAGCCTTAATAATCCAAAATCACTTCGCTTATAATTGTGAATTATAACTTTTTAATTTCTTTCTTGAGGAGGGGTAAATATCAGACAATAAATCATCAAAAAAGGCTCAATCTAAAAAAAAAAAATAGGACGCCGTGCGCTTGAGTGTGGTACTTGCATGCTGTTAGCTAGCCAGTTAGAGCTCATGTTCTGTGCCAGAGCTCTGGGTGAGAATTCTATCAGTAATGGCGTAAGTGATGGTGATTTTCTGTTTTAGATAGAGTTTATATTTCATGTTAATTTTTGAAAACTGTCCAAATACTTTATGATTTCTTCATTGTGATTAATATTTAAGTTACATGTATTAATGAATACATTTTCACCGATTTTAGACTCTCCCAGAATGAAAGGAATTTTCTGTGGAGATCTGCGTTTTCAAAATAACTTGCGAAAAACTTAAGGTACATGAACCTACAATATTATGTACATAGCCTGTGGCTATGTGTCGGAATTTGAATAGACTGAGTAAGATATTGATTTCATTTCTTTAACATAATTCATATGCAATCCAAGTGCACTTCATAGTCACAATCACACACAAACACTCACCCACACCCGTGATTTTTTTAAATGTATTATTTGATCTGAATTCTCTTTCCATCTCTCCCTCTCTCCTTTATGTTTGTTTTATTCATTAATTTTATTTAGATTTTTTTTTTTTTTGGGGGGGCGGCGGGTTCATTGTTCATGGTTCATTAAAGATGAAAAATAAATAAGCCCATGTGTGTGTGGTTGTAAAGGGGATGTGGAGTGAGGGTGTCAAAACATAATCATTTAAATCTGATTTCTTAAATGTTTGAATAAGCCATTTGGGGCCTCGATTGGCTCAAATCTGAAGTGTGTGAAGCTGATTATTGTAAGGCCTGTAGGGCATTCCCTCACCACCAAGAGATAAAAAAATAATGTTCTGAGCTGTTAGGCGTCACAGTGAGTCTCGTAATGTCAAAAGGTAATTGCTGATATGCGATAAAAAAAGTAGCCCCATGAATTTGAAAATAACCCCAAGATATTCAGTGGTAGCCCCAATGTAAAAAAAAAGTAGCCCCTAAAAAAAAAAAATTAATTCCTACCCTGCCTCCCGAAATAGACGTACTATTATCCAAAGTTGATATAGATGATATTCACCTTCTCTAAAACATCGTAGTGATGGCGGAGGTAATCCTAAACTCTTAAAGGTCGCATGACTTCCCGAAAAAGACGCATTATTATCCAGAGTTGTTTACCATGATTTTCACCTTCTCTACATTGTGGTGATGGCGGAGTCCGTCGTGAACTTTTAGAGGTCGCGTTACTTACAGAAAAAGACGCACTACTATCCAAAGTTGTTTCAGATGATATTCACCTCCTCTACAACATCGTAGAGATGGCGGAGGTAATAGTAAACACTTAAAGGTCACATGACCTCTAGAAAAAGATGCACTATTATCCAAAGTTGTTCTGATGATGTTCACCTTCTCTTCAACATCGTAGTGATGGCGGAGGTAATCGTAAACTCTTAAAGGTCGCGTGACCTCCCGAAAAAGACGCATTATTATCCAGAGTTGTTTACGATGATATTCACCTTCTCTACAACATCGTAGTGATGGCGGAGGTAATCGTAAACTCTTAAAGGTCGCGTGACCTCCCGAAAAAGACGCATTATTAGCCAGAGTTGTTTACCATGATATTCACCTTTTCTACAACATCGTAGTGATGGCGGAGGTAATCGTAAACTCTTAAAGGTCGCATGACCTCCCGAAAAAGACGCATTATTATCCAGAGTTGTTTACCATGATATTCACCTTCTCTACAACATCGTAGTGATGGCGGAGGTAATCGTAAACTCTTAGAGGTCGCATGACCTCCCGAAAAAGACGCACTATTATCCAAAGTTGTTAAAGATGATATTCATCTTCTCTACATCGTAGTGATGGTGGAGGTAATCGTAAACTCTTAGAGGACGCATAATCAGATGGTCGTAAATATTACCGTGCATGTCAGCGTGCTCAACTAAATCTTATTTTCCTCCGCTTAAGATCAAAACATCATCGCCTTCTTGTTGTTTTTCTTCTTCCTCCATTTTTATCGTAGATCAAAACAAATTATCACCAATTATCATCATCTTTTTGTTCTTCCCCGATTATGTCGGAGATCAAAACAAATCATCTTCTCCTCCACCTCCCTTTCCGCTAATATCGGAGATAAAAACAAATCATGATTTTCTTCTCTTTTAATTGTTAATTGTTTTAATTGTTTCATCAGTTACGTCTTTTATTCAAAGAAACGCTTTCCAACATTTTTCTGTTCAACGATTCTGTATTTTTATTTAATCAATTACATCGACTCGTTCATTCCAAGTACCAATAGATCCCCTTTCCATCATTTTTCTCTTCATCAATTATGTTTTTTCATCAGTTACGTCAAAGAACGAATAGATTCGCTTTCCATCATTTTTCTGTTCATCAAATCTTTTTTTTTTCATATTTAATCAATTCTGTATTTCTATTTTATCAGTTACATTGTTCATTCCAAGAAAAAATTTATTCCCTTTCCATCATTTTTTTAGTCCCCAAAATTCTGTTTTTTGTTTTAATTGTTTCATCAGTTACGTCTTTTATTCAAAGAAACGCTTTCCAACATTTTTCTGTTCAACAATTCTGTATTTTTATTTAATCAGTTACATGGACTCGTTCATTCCAAGTACCAATAGATCCCCTTTCCATCATTTTTCTCTTCATCAATTATGTTTTTTCATCAGTTACGTCAAAGAACGAATAGATTCGCTTTCCATCATTTTTCTGTTCATCAAATCTGTTTTTTTTTTTCATATTTAATCAGTTACTTTGTTTATCCAAAGGACTGGTGGATTCGCATTTTCTGTTCATCAGTTCTGTGTTTGTTTTTTTTTTTCATCTACGTCTTTCATTCAAAGAACATGTAGATTTGCCTACCATCATTTTCTGTTCATCAATTCTGTTTTTTTTTAATCACTTGTATCCGTGGTTCATTCAAAGAACGAGTAGTTTTACTTTCCATAATTTTTCTATTCATCAAGACAGACATTGTACCTTGCAGCACTTAAGAGGATTTGAATAGTAAATGGAAATGATCAAAACAAATTTTCAAAGCCTTCATTTTCTGAAAATAATAAATTGTTCAAAAATGACGTGATAAGTAATTTTCCTATATTTCCAAATTTTCACAACATAATAAAGCACCCTATCAGTAGATATCATTTTCAAGAGACCAAACATTTTTATGGAAAGAGGGGTGCGATATTCCAAAGCTGGTACATGTATCATGTCGTAAAAAATTGTAATAGGCCTATCTGTATTTTGGTGTATTTTTGGGGGGTGGAAGTCTGATTAATTTTAAAAATATTGTGTTTGATATGATGAGTGTTAAGTCATATCTATTGGCATGCATGAATACATGTAAACTGATCATTTTATCCTGCTTAATGTTGCGGCATAGACCCCAACCGCCCTTCAAATATCATATTTTGTGCGAATAAATCTTTCATCCACCCAACTAATGTATAGTGAGTGGAATATAATGTGTACAACTTGTTATAAAGTTTCGTATATTTTTCTAACAACTGCGGATCGAATGCTGAGAGAGAAGAATATTGGGGAAAATGGGAAATAAAATGCAGAATCGTGTGCAGGACACGGAGAAGATGACGAAAAGGACAACTCCATATTCCGTATATACGTCCGACCGGGACATTCATGAAATTTTCTGTCCTTGATTTCTTTTACTTTTGACAGTCTGTGCACTGCAAAAACTGTGGTGTTAATTCAACACCAGTCCGGAATCTATATATGACCACACTAGATAAGTGTTAAAAAAACATCTGTCTGGTTTTGGACTAATTCCAAATATGCGTTTATACAACACCAATTATTATTATTAAATCAATTTAAATTAAAGGCGGTGTTGTTTCAATACTTCTTTCGTGTGGTCATATATTCCAGACTGTTGTTCAATAAACACCGCAGTTTTTGCAGTGTGTTCAGTTTATGCAAATGAAGTAAAACTTGAGAAAAAAGGGAATCGGACATACAAAAAGGTTGATAATTTTTTTGGAATTGTCCAAAAGGAAGGGAAATCAGAAAGGACCAGGTTCAGGACATGGCTAAGAAGTCGAAGAAAATTATAAGGAAAATAAAAAAAGAATAAACTACAAAAGAGGAGGAAGAGAAGAGGAAGAAAATATTTCGCACTGTGCAATGGTCTCAATCAAAATGAACGTCTCTTTTATTGCAGTAAACATGGTAAATGCGTTTGTTTCAGAACAATTTTGTTTTGGTGCCTTCTTCAAGATCTCAATTCACAAGTCGTAACGAAACTTATTTGAAAAAAAAAAAATTTTAGAAAAGGCAAGTATAACTCGTATCTTTCAAATGTTAGGGATGATTTCACGTCGTATATCATATTTATGTGATTATATTTTTACCTCACAACTCTTTACGAATACGAACCTTCAACAATTCTTAGATTATCATTTCTTATACCTCTTTACCATGCCGTGTGCTCCAAGATCCAAGCGAATGTCGTATTATTTCAAAAGTGAAGTATCCGAGTTTACGTTATAAATGATATCGATATGATATGATTTATACTTCAATACATTTTACGAATCCATATGTTGAAAACCTTCAACAATATTTCTAGATTATTCATACTTTTTATCAAGCCAGGGCGCTCCAATATCCAAGCGAAACTCGTATCTTTCGAAAGCTAATAATGATTTTTTAACTCCAATTTAACTCCAAATTCTTTACGAATATGTTAAGAACCTTCAACAATTTTACATTATCATTTTGTCTCACCTGCATAGCAGAGTGAGACTATAGGCGCCGCTTTTCCGACGGCGGCGGCGGCGTCAACATCAAATCTTAACCTGAGGTTAAGTTTTTGAAATGACATAACTTAGAAAGTATATGGACCTAGTTCATGAAACTTGGCCATAAGGTTAATCAAGTATCACTGAACATCCTGCACGAGTTTTATGTCACATGACCAAGGTCAAAGGTCATTTAGGGTCAATGAACTTAGACCATGTTGGAGGAATCAACATCAAAATCTTAACCTGAGGTTAAGTTGTTTTTGTCTCACCTGTGAAGCAGAGTGAGACTATAGGCGCCGCTTTTCCGACGGCGACGGCGGCGGCGGCGTCAACATCAAATCTTAACCTGAGGTTAAGTTTTTGAAATGACGTCATAACTTAGAAAGTATATGGACCTAGTTAATAAAACTTGGCCATAAGGTTAATCAAGTATTACTGAACATCCTAATAGAGTTTCATGTCACATGACCAAGGTCAAAGGTCATTTAGGGTCAATGAACTTGGACCATGTTGGAGGAATCAACATCAAATCTTAACCTGAGGTTAAGTTTTTGAAATGTCATCATAACTTAGAAAATATATGGACCTAGTTAATGAAACTTGGACATAAGGTTAATCAAGTATCACTGAACATCCTGCATGAGTTTCACGTCACATGACCAAGGTCAAAGGTCATTTAGGGTCAATGAACTTTGGCCGAATTGGGGATATCTGTTGAATTCCCATCATAACTTTGAAAGTTTATGGATCTGATTCATGAAACTTAGACATAATAGTAATCAAGCATCACTGAACATTTTGTGCAAGTTTCAGGTCTCATGAATAAGGTCAAAGGTCATTTAGGGTCAATGAACTTTGGCTGAATCGGGGGTATCTGTTGAATTACCATCATAACTTTGAAAGTTTATTGGTCTAGTTAATTAAACTTGTACATTAGAGTAATCAAGTATCACTGAACATCCTGTGCGCATTTCAGGTCACATGACTAAGGTCAAAGGTCAATGAACTTTGGCCGAATTGGGTGTATCTGTTGAATATCCATCATAACTTTGAAGGTTTATAGATCTGATTTATTAAACTTGGACATAAGAGTAATCAAGTATCACTGAACATCCTGTGCGAGTTTCAGGTCACATGATCAAGGTCAAAGGTCATGTAAGGTCAATGAACTTTGGCCATGTTGGGGTTTTTTGTTGAATAACCATCATATCTCTGTAAGTTTATTGGTCTAGTTCATAAAAAGTGGACATAAGAGTAACCATGTATCACTGAACATCTTGTGTGAGTTAGAGTAGATTTCAAAGTCAGCACTGCTGCTATATTGAACTGCGTGATGCAGGTGAGACGGCCAGAGGCATTCCACTTGTCATATATTTTGATCGGGCTAAGGTGCTCCAATATCCAAGCGAAACTCGTAGCTTTCGAAAGCTAAGAAACATGATTTTACGTCATAGATCACATGGATATGATTACTTTCTTCCTTAAAACTTTTTATGAATAATTATGTCAAGAACCTTCAACAAAATTAATAGATTATCAATCATTTTCATACGCTTTAATCCGACCAAGGAGCTCCAATATCCAAGCGCAACTCGTATCTTTCAAATGCCGAGTATGATAATTTCATGTCATAAATCATAGCTGACATGATTACGTCATAACTCTTACGAAGAACCATCAACAATTTCTAGATTATTTTTGTACCTTTTTATCAGGGTCTGTGCTCCAAGATCGAAGCGAAACTCATATATTTCGGAAGTAAATTTGAGAGATTTTAATCATATCGATATGATTATATTTTAACCTCAAAACTCTTAATGAATTTGTTAAGAACCTACAATTATTTTTAGATCATCATTAGTTTCAAGTCGTAAATGGGTGATTTCAAGTTCGGTGTTGACCTTTTGGTGTTGGTGTAAGGTCAATTTTTACATGATTATAACACCAAACATAAAATGAAGATGGTCCCGAAAAGTCAATCACTAGTTGTTGAGATGACTATAATGTGATCTGAATCAGTTATGCAAACTTGAATATTTTTTGGAGTTAGGGGAAGCAATCAAAATTTCAACACCAACACCATCAGGGCCGACACCGGACTTGAAATAACTCAACCAGATGATTTCCATTTCATAACTTTTTACAAATATGTTAAGGAACTTAACCATTTTATATATTATCATTTTATACCCGTTTGTGTCACGCCGGGATGTCTCTATTGTTCCGAAAATGCGTCTTTAATATTTCTTATCAAGAACATAAATTCTGTTCAAAATGTAAATGGACATCTGAAATTATGAAAGCCTCAAGACAATCTTAAAACATGTCCCACCTTATAATCATGAATAAGATTAAGAAGGGTTTCCTCTTTACAAAAAAAAACACATTTCGGATATTCATTGAATGATCTGTGAACGAAACACGCAATATTCATGTCAGAGTAAAAATGAATTAGCAATGAAAGTCGTCAATACAGTTACATTTCCACTTCAATCCTTTTTGTTCAGTTTCGCAAGGGTGATCATTCCCTTTAAAATCATTTCCAGTTGTTGTCTCGCCTTTTAAAGGTGCGCGCGCGTGTCTTGAAACAAGCTTGCGCATACTTCCATTGTGCAAAAACGCGCATCAAACCAACGGGATCTCGATGGAAGCATGGAAATCACGTTAGAAGCGGGATGAAAATCACGACCGCGCGCACGATAAAATCATGACTGAGCACGCTAGAATTTGCGTCGCAGTTTTGAGTTTCCCGCTACAAATCCGTTCAAATCCCGTTAGACCATCCTGCACATTTGCTAGCGTGTTTCATGATCCCGAATGCCAAGTTTCTTTTTCCCCGTAGTGTACGTAGTTTTTCACTTTGCCTATCTCACAGTGCGCGCACATTGCAGAAGCGCGTGCAAACACAGCTAGAGCGACAACACATGCAAATACAATGCATGCTGCGTCGTTGCGAGCGCGAGTATACCTCGCTGCTAACCCAGGGAGCTTCGGCCTGTGCCGGGTTATACCGACGGGCCGGACCTCCGTGGGTTACCGCGCTGCAAGTGCATTTGGTGCAAACGTAAGATCCAGCTCAACGATCGTCGGATTAATGGCCAAAGGATATAGTTTTCCGTGAAATTTTAAAGCCAAAATTACAAATTTAGTGTGTGGAAACTAGATACTGTCGCCAATGCGTCGTTTGGATTGTGAATGTGAGTTGTGACTGTGATTCCAATTTTTATACAGACAGTGGGCAGTGACTGAGTACTGGTACCTAGCCCATTCACGGGTCGGAGCTCCCTGGGTTAGTGAGTACCGTACCGGTGCATTTGCAATTGCATAATTTAACTTCTAAGTTCATGTGTAAGTTACATATGCATTTAGACTGTTAGTCTGTTTTCGTGAAATAAAGCCAAAATTATTTAGAAATACAAGGAGTATTCTGAGAAATATCCAGTTGTTATTTTAATGGAAATACATGTTTTTTAAGTCAAATAATTTGGTACAATTTCATGAAATGAATCCTGTTTATTTTCCTGTTTCATGTTTCATTACACTGGGACAAAATTAAGATATTTTTCTTTGTGGACAGGCAAAAGGCACTTCAAAAGTGAAGGAAAGTCCCCCATTTCATGTTCTAAAATTCCAAAAATTTCTAACCGTGGCTGGGGGCTACCCCCAGTCCCCCACACCCTTCTCGCGCAAAATGTCACACGCTCGTTACTCTGCGTGAAAATTGGATTCCTCTTTTTTTTCCCTAAAGTTGGCAAGTATGGACTTGTGTTTCTGAAATTGCAAAACGCCCTTTGCACTGACAAGTATTCTTATGATGGATTCTTTTGCAGAGATATTTTAGACATCAGCTATTTTGGATGAGTATTCATATGAATTTCTAGTTAAAGTAAAATAGTAAAAGCTATAGCCTATTAACCTCAGGTTAAAGGTCACCAAAGGTCAACAAAATAAAAATGTTATAATGCTGTCTTTTAGTAGGAACATACATGCATACATTACATGTAATGTTTGCTAAAAATCAATATAAACTACTTTTTTTCTTTGTAGGTGTTCAATTGCTTTAAGTCACTCCATAGCATTCATGTGAAGTCTGTCCTGATGCTTGTCAAATGATATTGAATCCAACAAATTTCAGGTAGGTGTGTTTTCTTTTCTCAAATAAGATGTAATAATCAGGGCAATAATGAAGTAATGAAATAATTCACCAACTCTCTGTGTTTCAAATTGCAAGCAAATTGGCACGCATTCAAATTGTTCCAAATATTTTGCATAAATTACATATTATATGGCTGTACATGTAGGTTACAGTACCTAATGGTGCCTCTTTCCTTTAAAGAATCATATTTCCCTCATCTAAACCAGGTCCAATATATGGTTTTCCCCTCAAGGCCAGTCAATATTATAAAATTGTTACTCCTTTCATAGGCATGTTATGCGAATGGTTAGAACAGTATAAAGCCATTAATATGTATTTGCAAATTTATCATTCATGATATTTCATTAATTTTATTGACCACATTTTGTTTTATTATTTTCACTGCAGGTTGTATCAACATAATGAATGTATTGATGATCTCTAATGGAAGAAACTATAATGTAGCTGAATTCATAATGTGAAGTAAGTGTAAGATGACAAGAAGAATTGCTCTATGTGTCATGTCTAAATTTCTATTCTGCATCTTTCATATTTATTTCATTCTCCCGATCTATGCAATCCTTTTAGGAACTAAACCACTTGATTAATCACTGACATACAGATGGGGAGGGGGGATCTTATCCCCCCCCCAAAAAAAAAAAAATTCTTCATGACCAACTAAGAAATAGTTTTGCTCTTTTGCTTTGCTTCCTCACAACTTAATTAATTTTATGTAATCATCTACATGTAACCTCCTAAAATTTTTGTAGCTCATTATGCCACAAACCTTCAAAGATCAATAAAAAGCTTTATCCAATGAGTATCCAGAATTGTGTGAACAGAATTTGGTTCATTCGGTTATTCAAAGGTCATTTCAGGCCAATTCACTTGCATTAATTATTTAAACAGTATGAGATCAAATTTAAAGATAATGGTTTTAGTGACTGATGTTCAACCCCAGCTGGTCAAGTCCACTCCTCCCTCCCCTCCCCCCCTCCCCCCCGGCTGTTAAGCTCACTCAATGCGTTTAATATGTTTTTAACCCTATCTAGGCCGGGGTATTTTCGGAGTTCATATGGCCGGGGGCCCCCCCAGGCCCCCCTTGAGATCTCGACCGCGCGATCGCGCCGAAAATTGGCACGCAGGTTGTCTGGGATATAATCTACAAAATTGTATAGTTATTTATTTTCATGCGAATCGTTAGTATGTAATTATGCTAATTTATGTGTAATTAGTATGTGAAATCATACTTATTCCTGTAACTCCATAAATAAAGCTCCAAATGTTCTATTTTTTGGCATAGAAACTCTTTTTTTATGTTTTTAGCAAGTATATTTGAAAAAATTGTGATATCAGATCAATTTCTTATGTATTATATTGTTTTTTGCAATTTCTTATGTATTTCTTTGTTTTTTAGACCTTTTTTTCATTGTTTTTTCAATGAAATTCGGTGGGGACTCTTCTAAGATCATAAACAGCATAAAATACATACATTAAGCCAGCAAAACTAAAAATAATCATACATTTTAATATGATTTTTGGTTGAAAAGACAAATTACATTGACTTTGTACACGAAATCACGTTTTTGAGTAATTTTTGATCTGACATGCACTACATAACGTTGCGTAATTTCGGAACCGCGAACCTGGGTGACGCAAAATTGGTCTCAAAAGTTGCGCAAGACTTGAAAGTAAAAAGTCAGCGAGCAGCACAGTAAAAAAAAAATTCGCGGCAAAAATATCGCGCGGCCTCCCAGGCCCCCCCCTCCCCCTGGCCTAGATAGGGTTAATGGTGCTGCTAGAATGCAATTCAATTGCTTATCAAAAATCACTATTATTTTTAAAGGTCATACAAAATATCAATTGAGAGTCATATACAGTATAAAAGAATACACATTTCAAAGTTTATTTTCAGAAATGTAGGCCTGAGTCATTATGTTATTTTGAATTTTTTTCGTTATTTATAAATTAGGCTTAATTTAAGGTTTAAAAAAAAAACCTTCACCAAAAGTTGATAAAATTTCATATTTTGCATCGTTAAATCCACAAAATGGTTAAATGTTTGCCGTATTTCCTAAGAATTGTTTTGATTTATTTGGAAACTAAAGAAACCAGTGGAAAATATTCAGCTCTTTATTGACTCTGATAAAGATCGGTTTATGATGTTAAAAAAAAATCAAAAGTGGAGTGGCTAAAATTTCACATTTTGCATCTGTAAGTCCATGAAATGGTACCGTAATTTATTTTCCATATTTCCTTGAATTTTTTTTAATTAGTTGGAAGCTATCAAGAAAATTAAGAATATTCTCCTCTCTCTTGTCTTTTCTTCATCATTTTATGATACACTCGGTCAATATTTTTTATTGTAGTCCCGCACGTAGACTTACCTGGGTTTTTTTCATGGTGTTGCAGCATTGATGGTTGATCGTATCGTTTGATCGTTTTACACTTGGTCAACACCATGATTGTCTACATGTGGGCCACAATAATAAAAAACATTTAGCGAGTGAAACATGATAAATCAGAGTAAAGAAAGAGAGTCAAGAAAGAGCTGAATATTCTTCATTTTTTCAGTAGTTTCCAACTAAATCAAAACAATTTCAAGGTAATATGGAAAATAGATGGCCATTTCAAGGATTTTTGCAAGATGTGAAATTTCAGTCACTTTTGGTATTTTTTTTTTTTTGGGGTGCATCGACAAATTGCTCAAGTAGCGCATGTGCAGTCATTGCACACATAATATAATAATAATATAGGTGCTCAAGGCGCTCCTATATTACCCGGCTAAGCTAGAACGTAAGACGTGATGGCACAGTTTTTCGAACGAGGTAACTGGCGATAAATTATTGGTAATTGGCGCTGATTTTACATCAGTTTCCACTGTTTTTTTTTTTTACTGGTCTGACATAATATGAAAGATAGTTGTGATTAACTAAAAGATATTGAAATTTAGAGGTTCTATTGATATTTTATTTCCAAAACAACCACTTGCCCGATCGGGCAATGGACTTCTTGCCCTCACGTCATTTTCACTTGCCTTGTGCAAGCGGGTTTGTGGCGCCCTGACATGTATATTCATTATTGACGAAAACAAAGAGAATGTTCTATGTATAATGTTGCAAAATTACTGCTATTTTTAATTTTGTAATGCAAATATGGATAGTTACATACCTGGAGCATTCCTCTTGTATGCTTGATTTACATGTATTTTTGAAATAATTATTGTTTTAAAATGTAAATTGAAAATATTTATTTTTGTTTATTTTACCTTGCAGATTGACGGTTTTTTGCCTGTGTTGATAGTACAGGCTTCATGCCAAAATGGATGGTTCAGAGTTATCAAGCTGCTTTCAAGCAAGTGAACCTCATCCTAGAAGCCCAATATCTCTGCCAGTGTCTTCTGAAAGTCTTGACAATTCGGCAAATCCTCCCATTAATATGGAAAAAATAAAGCCAGATGAGGACCAAACAGAATCAACTCACTCACTCACAGCAACTGCTCAGATGCAATCAAAACCAGGTCAACAGATGGAATTTAATACAGACACATCTGCACGTGACCAAATGGGTTCTAATGAAACAGTTACTCCAGTTGATTGGAAAGCAAAATCCAGTGAAACCCACCATGCAAATGATCAGATTGTCAATGTCACAGCACATGCTTCAGATAGAGAGACCAAATCTGATCAACCAGACATTGTTGCTGACAAAGGAACTCGTAGTGAAGCTCTTACTTCTGTGGTCAGTGATATAGCACAAAATGCAGATAGAGAGATTGTTTATCACACAAAGGTTGCAGATAACATGAATACTGATGCTTGTGACTTGATAGATGAACAGATGGCCCATGATGATATTGCAGATGAATTAACCAAGGCTGATCAACCAAAGATTGTTGATGAGAAAGCAAATTCAGATGAAGCTAACAAAAGAGATGAAAAAATAGTCCATGATAGAGAACAAATAGCAGATGAACCCACCAAATCTGATGAATCTGTCATTGCCCTTGAGACAACAAAGCATGATGAAGCTCAAGTTCTTGATGAGAACACTTTGTCTGATGACTTACTTATTGCTGATGAGGAAAAAAGATGTAATGAAGATAACACTGATATGGTCCATGATACAACACATCAAGATGATGCTGGAAAGACTAACTGTCAAGTAAAAGATGGCCATAATACAGCACATATTGCAAACAAGGAGACAATTTCCGATCAAGCATGTATTGTGAAGAATGCAGACTTATTACATGTAGCAACTAATCATGATCATTTAAATACCCAGAATTCCAGTGATGTAGCACAGATTGCAGTAGAAGAGACCAGATCTGATGAGCCAAACATTGCTGAGAATAGAGACTATGCAGCTGTTGTCATGGAAGATGATCAGATGGTCCGTGATGCAACATATGATGCAGATGAAGAGACAAGGTCAGATCAATTACACATTGATGAGAAAACAGATGATAGATTAGCAGGCTTTAAAGATTACCAGATAATCAAAGATACAGTGCAGAAATCTGAGACAAGCAGAACAGAAATGACTCATTCTATGGATAACTGCATTGCATATGAGACACTACAGAAAGCAGATGAAAAAATGGAGTCAGTTGAATCATCTATTGAAGATCACCAAATAGAGTCAAATACAGCACCCATCAGGTGTGAGAGAATGGATTTGAAATGTTCACAAAGTTTATGCAACAAGATGAAATCCAACCCAACCTCCTTTATAGAAGAGAAAATGGGATCTGATAAACATCTCAATGCACTAGAACCAATGGAGTGTGATTTACCTTTCATTACGAATGATAATAGAGAAGCTGAGAACAATTACCAAGTAATCCATGATAGCACTATAATTTCTAAGGTAGAAGGAACATCTGTGAGACCGTGTGTTACAGATGACCAACCTGAATGTACAAAGTCACTTTCTCCAGATTCTGAGACAGAATCATGTGGCATATTGCAAGTTTTGGATGATGAACTAGAAATCGATAAAAAGGTCAGTCATGCTGTAGTAGCAACTAATACAAATGGTGAGCGTGAACTTGATATTAATGCACCCTTAGATAGAGAATCTGTTGGAGGAGGCATTGTTGATGATTGCATGGAATGTGATACAGCATCTGTTGCAGAAGAGCATGAAGAAGCATACAAACCTGGAATTATAAATGAGACTCAATTTGCAATGAATGACTCAGAGTCTGCTGTGCCATGCCACTCTGATGAGCGGGCCAAATTTGATTTCAGAGGAGGGACAGCTTCAGATAAAATCCAAGCTACAACTGAGATGGAATTAAATACGGTTCCTCTTTCTGACTTGAATTCAGAAGAGGAGGCTTTTAGGGCAATTGCAGATGCGATACCTACCAAAGAATCTGATGACGTGCCTAGCATGGATGATCAATGTGAACTGAAATCTGGAAATAAACTTTTGGTAGCAGAGCCAAAAAATTTAGTCAGTGTTAGTGTCACTAAAGATAATCTGATGCCATCATATGCAGATGAATGCTCTGAATCCAATTCTTTACGAATTCCAATTGAACAAGTGGAAATGGAAAGTACACTTGGTTTAGTCGAGCAGATCAAATGTGGTATATCTCAAATACCAGTTTTACATTCAGACTCTGGTACAGCATTTATGACTCCACAAAGGAAATCAGAGGTACAAATAGACACACAAGGAGAATCTGATGGACCAGTAAAAGACTCACAAGCAGAATCTGATGACCCAGTGATAGACATACAAACAGAGTCTGAAGGACTAGTGAAAGATACAAAAACAAAGTCTTGTGAACTAGTGATAGACATGCAACCAAAATCTGATGGACAAGTGAAAGACACACAAGCAAAATCTGAGAAATTGGCGATGGGCACACAACCAGAATTGGATGGAGTAGTGAAAGACAAAACAGCAGAATCTGGTGGACAGGTGATAGACGCAGAATGTGAATCTGATGGACTGGTGATAGACACAGAATATGAATCTGATGGACTGGTGATAGATACACATGAAGAACCAGATAGACTAATGATAGATCCACAAGCAGAATCTGATCGACCAGTGAGAGACACACAGACAGAATCGGATGAACAAGGGAAGGATACACAGGCGAAACCTGATGAACTAGTGATAGACACACAAGCAGAATCTGATCGACAAGTGAGAGACACACAATCAGAATCTGATGGACTATTAAAAGATACACAGGCAGAACCTGATGAATTGATGATAGACAATCAAGCAGAATATCATGGAAGAATGATAGACACGCAATCAGAATGGGATGGACTAGTGATAGACAGAGGGTATGAATCTGCTGGACTGGTGATAAATACACAAGAAGAATCTGGTGGGATATTAATGAACCTACAAGCAAAATCTGATCGACCAGTGGGAGACAGACAAACAGAATCTGATGAACTCCTGAAAGACCCACCAGCAGAACCTGATCAACTAGTCAAAGACACACAAGTAGAATCTGATGGACCATCAAAAAATTCACAAACAGAATCTGATGGACCAGTAAAAGACACACAAGCAGAATCTGATGGACCAGTGAAAGACACACAAGCTTCATCTGTTGGATCCTTAAAAGTCCCACAAACAGAATCTGATGGACAAGTAAAAGACTCACAAGCAGATTCTGATGTACAAGTGAAAGACACACAAACAGAATCTGATGACCTAGTGATAGACATACAAACAGAATCCGATGGACCAGTGAAAGATACAAAAACAAAGTCTTGTGATCCAGTGATAGACATGCAACCAAAATCTGATGGACTCTCGAAAGACCCACATGATGGTTATCAAAGATTAGCAACTCACAAAGAAGGTGTTTTACTAGAAAGTACACAGATTGAAGGTAATGAAGATGAGTCTGCAATAGTAATACAGGAACAACGCTCTGTAAGACAAGTGGCTGCTTCTCAGATTGTAGACTCCATTTTAGATAGGCCTATGATGGAAGTATGTGACAGAAAAAAAGCAAATAGTGATATCAGCAGTAAAAAATATTCTCCTGTCTCTATCGTGGATTTGAAAGGTGGTTCTGCTGTTATAGATCTTATTCCCAATCCAAGATTTGGGTTTGAAGGTGCTGATTCAGCGAAAGCTCTTATGAATTATTGTCATCAGAATTCGAAAAGACCATCACCAGAAAATGTAAGAAGTAACGCAAAGAAAAAGCTAAGACTCTCAGAAAATCATGGAACACTTTTTGGAACCCAGGATAGCTCAAGTGAGAATAGAAATGTGGATAAACAGTGTTGTGACCAGATACTGCCAACCACAAAGTCTAATGGTACAGATAGAGTTACAACAATTGCCAGAATTCAAACTTTTGAAACTCATCCAAAATTCATCAAAATGGTGGTTGATACTAAATATCAAGGATCAACTTCTTCACAATCCTCTGGTTCACTAGTGCAGAAGACATCTGCCAGTGTACCCAACATGTCAAGTTCAACAAGGCAATTGTGTCCTCAATATATTGATGAAATGGCTGTACCAAATATATCAACAGAATCTGTTCTTCCACGTACCAATGTGAGCACAGTCCAAAATCCAGTACCACCATTGCCACTACCGACTGGTTTTAACATTGTTCCAGTGGCAACAACACCCTTTCTTCCCACTCTGCAATATAATCTTCCAATGACACAAGTCCAAACAGGTATTAGCAATGTGCCAGTTGTGTCAATGCCTCCACTCACCAGTTTAAGCACTGTACCAACCAATTCCACTCAAATGAGTTCTGCATTTTCAAAACTAGGAATGGCTCTCTCCTCGACACCCCAGAATATTGATACAGTTGCCCCACTGCCATCAATTTCTGTTCAGGCTAGCACAAGAACTGTTTCAGCATCGTTGGACTGTAATTCTGCAAGAACGCAAACTGCATACAGTTCTATGAAGGTGCCATTACAGACATCAGGAGATACAGTTCAACCGCTTAATAAGCATCAGGTTGCACCAATCAGTGTATATCATATTGAGCCAGCAGTTAATCCAATTGCATCTATGCCCCCACTTGGCAGTTCAAGAATTCCACCAACCAATTTGACACAACCAAAATCCTCATTTTCAACTGTAAGATTGGTCCTTCCTCCAAAACTCCAAAATGCTGTTTCAGTGGCACCAGTACAGTCAATCCCTGTACAGACTAGCACAAACACTGTTTCAACAGTATCATCAGAATGGAAATCTTCAGGTCGGCCTTATGCATACAGTGCAGTGAATGTACCGCCACCAACTCCAGGAAAGGCAGTTGAACCACACTTGGAGTTTCCAATAGAACCAATCAATGGAATTGAAGCTGGGGCAGCAGTTAATCCACATTGTCCTGGAATTGTCCATCTAGGGTATAATCAATTACCCCCTAGTCAAAGGGATCAGGTTTTAACACCCTCCTTCTCTACGTTGCAGAATTGCCAAAGGCATGAAGGAAAGCAATGCATTCAACATGCATCAGCTTTAAAGCCCTGCATTCCATCAACCATCTCAAATCCTCAGTCATCTGTTCAAAATGCATTCTCGCTATACCAACAAGTAGCAAACGCCACAGTCCTTCGTCAAGTAAAAAGTAAGCCTAACGATCCCTCTCCTGTAACCAGAAAGAACCAAGTTCAAGAATGCTCACCAAGTATTAATAAGAGAGCAAAATCTACAGTGACTTCTGACCATACTCCCAAGTCTTCTTCACATCCTACTGCATCCTCTAAGATTTCAGCACCAACTACCCAGGGTTCCATGAAAGTTGAATTTACTACAGTCAAAATAGCGGTGCCAACCACTATGCCTGCATGGGTACTTGTGAATCCACATAACTTCAACACAACTTCATCTTCACATACTCCAATACTTGCTTCATCTCACACTCCCCCTTCGTATGTTGAAGCACATGTTCCAAGAGCAATTAGTACTCCTCATACTGTTGAAGACCATACCACTATGACCAGAGTTCAATCGCATATATCCCCTGCTCCTCGTGAACAAGCCATTGTTAACAAAGCTAGTATGAAACGACCTTGTGAGAATGTTGGAGGAGATCAAAGCAAGAAGCCACGACAAATGAGTGAGGGGGAAATCCTTGTGGAGAGACTGCAAAAAGTATCAGCTCATATGCTCTATGTAGTCTTGGAATTATTGCAGTTTGTTACTGCTAATCGGTATAGTCCATTGCACAATCCAGCAGTCTGTGATCTGACGTCTGAGGAGCTGAGTGCGCATGGTGTGTTGTTAGCAGCAGTATATGGTCAAAAGTTTCATGATACGTTAATGGTCAAGAAAATCATTAGTGAAATAGCTGATTTACCAATCCACAATATTGGTGAAGATGAACCCAGGAGAGTGCAAGAAGCAGTTGATTCTTTGAGTGATATAGGATTGGCTAAGACAGAGAAATTGAATAGGCTCTCTCAGGTACTGTTCTCTGACTATGAACGGGCTTTCTGCAGTGCCACTGGAAAAGCAGGCTTCCCACCATTCTGCAAGTCAAGGATGTTTGTCCTACAGCATGCATACTTACTTACAATTGGAGGAAATGCATCCAAACAGATTTCAGAAGGAGAAAGGATGAAGCAAGTTCTTGATTCAACAGCCAACCTTTTGAGGATGCAAATGACACAAGAAGGAGGGTACACAGATCTACAGCGAGTCAAAGATTGGATGAATAAAGAGCAAGAACGAGTGAAAACCATTCTCTGTGAACAGCAGAGGGAACTTGCTGAACAAAGGAGAAATGCTGGTAAGTTGATAAGTTATTCTTGGTTGTAAAATGTATATTGATAAGTGTGTGATGGGTAATGGTAGAAGACTTTCTACTGCTTCTACTACCATTAACCCTTTAACCCCAAAACGGGGAGGGGGGGAGCACGGAATCCACCCCCTCGACATTTTTTTATCAATAAACGCCGGTCACCGACTTTTTACTTTCATGTCTCGTACAACTTTTGAAACCAAATTTGTGATGCTCGGGTATGCGTTTACAAAATTATGCAACATCATGTAAGTGCATGTCAGACCCAAAATTGCTCAAAATGGAATTCATGTACAAATCCAATACAAATTGTGTATTTAGCCAAAATTCATAAATGTATCATTATTTCTTCTTTACTGATTAAAATTAATTGATTTTGTCTTGTTTATGATCAGAATAAGTCTGCAACAATTTCCATCAAAAAATAGTAAAAATCAAAAAGTAAAAAACATAGAAATAAGAAATCTAAGAAAACAATAAAATAAAAAGAAAAATTGCAATACCAATTTTTTTTATGTACATTTGATCAGAATCCTACAAAGAGTCTGAATGAAAAAAAATTAGCAATTTTGGGGCCATAATAATTTAATTAGAGCAAATGTTTTATTTCATGCATGAATTTGCATAATTCATTCATTGAAAAGTCTTTATTTTTTTCAAAAAAATTAATCACATAGCCTTGTAGATTTTATCGCACACTACTACTATGCAAATTTTTGCGACGTTCGTGCGATCGCAAGCAGAGATCTCAGGGGGGGCGGATTAAAATCATGACCCTCACCCTGAATTATGAGCAGATATCAAGCTTACCAAGGAGTACATGTCATATGAAATAATGATCACTTACTGTTATGATTCAAGCCAATCCATGTCAGCTGTACATTACTCTGCTGATACCCTTTCTGGCGTGGCTGATGTTGTTTAGCTACCCATACTCAAGATAATCTCGAATCCTGTCTCAGAATCACTAATTTGATGGCAGAAACCTCAACAATACCTTACGTGTAGTATGTATACGACTCGCCCTGCTTTATCGCATGAGCCGATTTGGTAGGGTAGGATATTTTGGTCAGACTAGAGGCGCCGCTTTTCTGATGGCAGCGTCAACATTAAATTTAAACAGAAGGTTAAGTTTTTGTTTTGCCCACCAGAGGTGAAGGTGATACTTAGGAATCCAAATGTTGTCCGCCGACTGTCCCTCACAAATCTTATGATACATACCTCCGCAACCGTAAGTCACATTTTAACCAAACTTGTATGGTAGATGGACTTGGGGGACCTGCATGTTATGCTGCAGTCGGAGGTCACATGGTAAAGTCAGAGGTCATTTTCAGGTTGACGTTAAAGTTTACTTGCAAGACTCTCTTATGATGCCTAACTCTGCAACCGTAAGTCGCTTTTCAACCAAACGTGGATGGTAGATGAACTTTTGGGACGTGCATCTTATGCTGCAGTTGGAGGTCACATGGTTAGTTCAAAGGTCATTTTCAGATCAACGTTAAAGTTTAAATGCAAGACTCTCTTATGACACCTTATTCCGCAACCATATGGGTCATTCCATGCCAATTCACCCAATGAAAGTACAATTTTGCACCCGACCCTCTCGGAATTCGTTGTAAATTGGTATACATAAAATTCACCATGGCCCAAGCACAAAACAAAAAAAAATAGTCAAATCGGTCCATCGGTTCTCGCGCTACAGCCCGCCCTTTTCTCCTTGTTTTGACAAAAATGGGTGTGACCTTCAACTTTCAATGGCCATTGTGTCGTAACGTGTTGACCAATTTTCACGAAACTGGTACCATTTAATAGGAAATTCACAGAGGAATCCAAAACATGCATCAAATAATGTATTGGAGCGATTTATAAGGTTGTGACCCTTGACCTATTCTTTGACCTTGAATTTGACCCCCGGACAAATAATATTTTGACTTGATTTTCGTGTATGTTAATTATTTGTATGATATTGACAAAATATGTTAAAACCAATGATGATATTTTATTTCTTCACCTTTAAAAACTCTTCCAAAGATATCATGAAATTTCACTCTAGTCCCACATATTGATATTCATGTTAGTAAAGTGTTCACCAGTTACATGATTTCTTCCAATCTTTAAGTCACAGTATGCAAACACATGATAAGAAATTAAGCTCATCAGTTCACAAATGAAACATAAAACATTTATGCTCATGAATAGGTATCTGTTTAGGCATTTTTATGTTCAGCAATATATATCATATATGTATATTAGGGATCCTTAAATAAGCATATACTCAACAATTTGATGATAAAAGTACCGGGTAAACACTTTACTAAGAAGAATATATACATATATGATATATATTGCTGAACATCAAAATGCCTAAACAGATACCTACTCATGAGCATAAATGTTTAATGTTTCATTTGTGAACTGATGAGCTTAATTTCTTTTAATGTGTTTGCATACTGTGACTTAAGATTAGAAGAAATCATGTAACTTTTGAACACTTTACTAACATGAATATCAGTATGTGGGACTAGAGTGAAATTTCATGGTATCTTTGGAAGTTTTTAAAGGTGAAGAAATAAAATATCATCATTGGTTTTAACATATTTTGTCAATATCATACAAATAATTAACATACACGAAAATCAAGTCAAAAAATTATTTGTCCGGGGGTCAAATTCAAGGTCAAAGAATAGGTCAAGGGTCACGACCTTATAAATCGCTTCAATACATTATTTGATGCATGTTTTGGATTCCTCTCTGAATTTCCTATTAAATAGTACCACTTTCTTGAAAATTGGTCAACACGTTATGACGCAATGGCCATTGAAAGTTGAAGGTCACGCCCATTTTTGTCAAAACAAGGAGAAAAGGGCGGGCTGTAGCGCGAGAACCGACGGACCGATTTGAATAATTTTTATGTTTTGTGCTTTGGCCATGTTGAATTTTATGTTTACCAATTTACAACGAATTCTGAGACGGTCGGGTGCAACCACTGGGTGAATCCAGATGGAATGACCCTTATGTCACTTTTCAACCAAACTTGGATGGTAGATGGACTCGGGGGACCTGCATGTTATGCTGTAGTCAGAGGTCACATGGTAAGGTTAAAGGTCATTTTCAGGTTGATGGTAAAGTTTACATGCAAGACTCTCTTATGACACCTAACTCCGCAACCGTAAGTGACTTTTCAACCAAACTTGGATGGTAGATAGACTTTGGGGACGTGCATCTTATGCTGCAGTTGGAGGTCACATGGTTAGGTCAAAGGTGATTTTCAGGTCAATGTTAAAGTTTACGTGCAAGGCTTTTATGACAAGTGTTATTCCGTCCCAGTCATTTCACAATGAAGTTTCGATACAATTCTGTTGCGTGCCCTTGCAAATCACAATATTTCTGGTTATTTCCATAACTGGGCGTGACACAAAATCGCTTTTGCCTTGTTAATGAACATTTGACCTGGAAATACAGTATCAGTGAAAAAAAAGGAAACCCTAAAATAAAGTTTTGTTAATTTTTCCTTTCTTACTTTCAGAAAAAGCTTCAGCCTGCCGGAATTACTTAATGGAGATCCACTTAGGCGCTTATGTGATGACTGCTTCTGAGAACAGAATGTTGGAAGAGTTCTGCATCTCTTATGACCAAGCTTTGTCAAGAGAGATACAACTGGCACATCTTCTTGAGGCAATCCTGTCTTATGATGAACTCTTGATCATCGCCAAAACAAAAGAAATGCCAGAAATTCCAGGACTTGGTGTGAAGTTTGCGTTCGTGCGACAAGCATATTTTGCAGTTTTCCACGATGGGTCTAGTACCTTGACTTCTCCAATTACAAAAGTGGATAGTTTGAAGAAATGGCTTTTAGGTCATGTACTCCTCAATGATATTCTTGCTAGAATTGAAGCAGAATCTGCAACTCTCAGGTGTCTGCTGCTTGAGACCAAGGTGAGGATCAAATCCCTTGCAAAGCAAAATGAGTCAAAAGGGAATATAAAGCAAGAATCATCATCTACCAACATGCCCCTCAAACAAGAAGACTTAAAACAAGCACAAGGTATCAAGAAAAGCAATGGTTTTGAAAATATGCTCCCTGGAAATCTAGGTGCCTATGTCATGAGTAAGGTAATTGCAGTTCATCTTGAGGTTGTGAAAGACATCACTGATACAAGCAAGAAAGAATCTATCCTGCAGCACATACTCAACAAGATTATCACAGAAGATGGCAATGTTCAGAATCCTCACCCAGAATATGAAGGGATATATCTTGCTTTTCTTAGACAATGCATGTTTACTGTATTTCCACATGACACTCAAGAAGTACAGTGTGAAATTTGGAAAAGATGTACGAAGTATATGATGTCCCTGCTTGGCAAGTGTTTGGTGGAAACACCCAGCAGCACATTATCAGTTGTGCAAGAGAAAATGGAGAAGAACCATGTGAGCAATATCAGAATCAAAGAAGAATATAGTAAGGAAGGTGCAAAATTATTCCTGAGATGTCCGTGCTACAAGGAGAAACTAGGCTCAACAGTGCTTTCTGCTGATGAAGTTGCAGAAATTCATCATATTAAAGACAACATCCATGGAAATTCTGATTTTCAAGCAAGAGAATTAGCTGTGAATGAGCTTATCAAGATTATATTTAGTGAGGATGATCTTGCATCTATTCCTGTTTGCCTGTCCATTAGAAAGCTTCCCTTCAAGATTCTCAAGCTTACAAAATTCAGATTGGCCTACTTCACCTTATTTCCATCTTGCAACTTAGTAACAGAAGAAAGAGAATGGGCTTGCTGTTGGTCTTTGTTAGCAAGAAGCGTTCACAGTTTGATGCAAAGTAACAGAAGGTTTATGTCTCTGATATATGTTCCTCGAACATCTCTTTGTCAGATGGACACACAACAACAGAATGAAAGAGATGATTCTGATGATGAAAACATGTTGGCTGGAGAAATGTCAAACTCCTCATCTTCTTGTTCTTCTTCAGAAGATGAAAGTGAAGGAAATGATGACTACGTTCCTTTTTTCATTCGTACTGGATCAGTATGGTCTGAACGTCCAAAGAACTGGAAATTGCTTAAGAATCACACTAATCGATTGCCATCTATGTTAACAGCAGAAACTGAGACTGGAAAGAAGGTACCACTACCGCTAGGTTGTCGTATGTCACTTGAAAAAATAGGATCTTATGTCATGACACAAAATGAAGAGAAATGGGAGGAGAAATTGAAACACACTTGCTATATGAAAAAACTGTCAAGGGAACAAGCAGTGCAGCTTATTGTAAAGGAACTGTACACTCAAGATGATGTCATGTATGCACATAGCAGAAAAACAAACAAGCAGATCGTTTTCTGCCCATTGAAGATGGCCATACTGCGACATGTTTACTTTGACTTATACTTTGATGGTAAAGTAGATCATGTGAAATTATGGAATCAGTGTTGGGCTCATCTTGCACAGGTCTTTGACAAGACGAGACAGCTAGCAAGGAACACATTGCTTGGTAAAGTTGTTGTGACTGATAAATACAAACAGCTAAAGGAGCTACAAATGCGCAAGGAAAAACTACGAAAGCATTACGAGAAGGAGCACTTGAGAACAGAGGAATCAGAACAGAATACTGGAAAGTCTTTGACAGATAGTCCCGGTATTTCAACACCAAATGCAAACCTCTCACCTGATCAATTGTCTCAAAAAGCCAGTGCCAGCAATACTAGCTCCACCAATAAAGGCCATGAACCATTCTTTGTCAAGTCAAGAAGTATTGATCCAGGTTCTACAAGGACAGATGTTGTCACATTACAGAGACCTGTGAGTAGTGATACAGAGAACAAACTATCTCATACTCTGCTAACAGAAGAGGGAGAGACAGTGGTGCTGATTCATGGGAAACCAGTTAATGAGTCAAATCTTGGATCACATGTAATGACAGAAGAAGAAGCTATCTGGACACAATCTCTGAAAGACATCTGTATCAAGAGAAATGTTGGAAAGGGGGATGCTGCCGAGTTTATTACACAGAATGTATACACTGTATCTGAAATCATCAACTTTCATGAAAGGAGGAGACAAAAGAAATTGCTGTTTGACAAGTCAAAAATTGCCATCATACGACAAGTCTTCTACACAATCTTCCCTCCTGAAGGTGATGAAGCACCCAGTGAACTATGGTGTTTCTTCTGGGCATACTTCACCAAAGCATGCCAAAGACTGGAAAAGAATGGAAGAACTCTGCCTAATGAAATATCAGAGCTTCGTCCTAGTGAAAGAGGTAAATCTGTAGGGAAAAGACCCATCCAGACGCAGTTTGTTGAATGTAAGAGACTGAAGCAAGGCAGCGAAGAAGGAAATGAAGATACAACTTACCAAACAAATACTCTGCATGGGAAGAGTATCTCACGGAAGGATGCATCATCTCGACCTACAGCTAAAAGAAGTGAAGCACTATTCACTTTACGTCCTCAATTTATGAGATTGCTCCAGTGCTATTCATGGAATCCTGTAATTCTTGTAAGATTTCTGGCTGCAAACATCTTCACTGAAGAAGAACTCCTTGGATGTTCTAACAACTTGAAATCATTGGATCCATCCAAAATGAAAGCTTACGAAACTGCATTTTCTCAGTTTTATGATCCTGCTGACTCTGCCGCATCTTGCTGTTTGATCAAACACATCAAAGATCTTTATCAAGCAACAACCTCTGAGTATTGGGGCAGACAAACAGCTGATAAATTACAATTGGAAGTAGAGAAATGTGCCAAACAGTGTGGATACATATCAAGATCTGGAGACCCCATTCAGGAAGAGAGTTTGAAAGTACCTACTAGTGCTACTATAGAGAAATCAGTATTTTCAGTGGCTGAGAGATCCAAGATGTGCAAAGATCTTCTGGATGATGATATAAAGAATCTCCCACAGTATAAATTTGAGAGATGTGTGTATATAGCCTCTAGGTTAATGGAGAAACTATTTTCTAGGGAAGAACTTTTGACAGGTAATACCTCTGGTACCAGAGGAATGTGTGCCCTTGACCCTAAGAGGCTTAATGTTCTTAAACACACTACATTCGCTATTGCTGGTGTTGCTCAATCATCACATCAGAGAACATGGGATAGAATTCATCTTGAAATTGACCAAGCCCTCAAATCAAAAGCTTTCCAATTTGTTACCGAGGATAGAAGAGTGGAGAAGGAACTAGAATGTGCAACAGTCCTCATCAGCCCAAAATTCAGAAGTCAGACGCAAAGAAAAGAATCTGAAACAGGATTTCATATGATCTCTTGTACAAGTCTTATCCCTGGTGGGCTCCGTAGAGATCTATTGCTATGTGCGAAAGATCACACAGAAGTTCTGAAGAAATTGTTGAACCATTTCATGCGCAAAGATGAAGATTTCAGCCAATTTCTCTTCCGGTCTCCAAGCAAGATGAAGTTGATCAGAGCTGTATATTGGAGCATATGCTCAATATCAATAGATGAGCTAGGCGATCGTTGGATCAAGGCATTGGAGACAATATATTCCCTTGTAGAAAGCGGGAAACTGTATGAAAAGTCAACAACTAGAATCGATGTAGAAGAGGAAGAAGGTGCTGAGACTACAGATATCAAGTCCAAAGTTGAGTCTACCCAGCTGCAAGACAAGACTAATTTGTCTCAGGATATGTCTGATGAAGCAGAAGCTGATAGCATGCTAAAGAGGCAAAGAAACAAGGGAGACATTAAAGACCCAACTATTAGCTTGATGAAGTGCTACAAGTGGAGCAAGGAGGTTGTGATGAGATTGTTGATTCAACGTATCTTGACTGAAGCAGATATTGATAGTACAGCAAGAACCATGGTTCTGAACAAGAAAAAAAGGAAAGAAATAGAAATTTTATTCTCTCAGGTTTATGATGAAGATGAAAAGGACCATTGTTGGACACTGATCAAGCAAATCATTAAAGATGTGTCATCAGAGGATAGGAGCTTGTTGTATAATGTATGGACAAGGAAGTCAAAGAAAATTGCTGTTGAAGAAGCTGCTGGTGCAACTCTGTATCAGGAGAGCAAATCAAAATCTCAAAATCCAGGAAATCTTGATGCATTCATTCAAGAAGAATTTCCATGGCTTCCATCTGGTGAGGTGGGCAAGTGCTTGTTCATATCTGATCATATGAGAAAATGCTTTTTTAGCACAGAAGAACTTGCCTTTGGTAGTTGCTCTGGCTCTCCTGGATGGCTGCTGCTTGATCCAAAACGGATGGATGTCCTGAAGCATGTTGTCTTTACAGTAGCATCTGTCCCAGCACACAAGAAAGAAAAGATGTGGCAGATTTGTAGGAACACAATGGACAGGAAGAATAGGAAGCTTAGACAACAACTTCTAGAGGAAGATGAGAAAGTAGAAACATTGATCCAGACCAATCCCAGTGCTCTTTCTGAGCAAATTCCAGATGATGTCAGAAGTCCAGTCATGCAGAGTAAGGATAATGCTGTAACTGTGATAAGAGTCTTAGTTCAGCAGCTCTTCAAACCAGAGGATCTTATGGGAGATGCAGATGAAATGATACCTTCCCAGATGAAATTGCTTCAAGAGCTCTTCTTCAAAATTCATGAGGTATTACCCTTAGAGAAAGAGGATGCTTGGATACAGGCAATGAGGACAATCAATTATCTGAATAAGATATCAGGTTATACCTTCAAAAGTGGGGATGATGGGGATAGTTCTGGTTCTTTTGTAAGTGACAATGAAGAAGACTGGATAGATAGTATGGAAAATTATCCAGAAGGTGGAGAATCATCAGATGAAGATGCCACTCCTAGAACTCAAGATGGAAGTGTCATCCAAGAGATGATGAAACCTTCTGAACCAGCAAGTGAAAAAAATACAACAGTTGAGACAAGATCTGCGTCAGGAGGACCCACTTCTGCATTAGCAGAATCTGTCAGATCAAGAAACTCAAATATCCGTGAAAATCAGCCTACAGGGACAAGGAGCTCTGAAGAACAAGTTAAACTAGTTGATTCTGTCAGGTCACAAGCCTTCAATTATGTTGAGGATCAGGGTAATAGAATAGGCAGCAGTAAAAAACAGAAGAAACCAGCCGATACTGTGAGATCAAGAATGTTAGGTACAAGATTTGGTCAGCATAGAAGTTCAAGCAGCACAGAAGAAAATATGAAACCAGCTGATTCTGTCAAGTCACCAGCTTTCAATAATGATGATGAACAGGGTAAAAGGAAAAACAACAATGAAGGAAAGATAAAAGCAGTTGATACTGTGGGATCAAAAACGTTAGGTACAAGAGTTCGCCAGCAGAAAAGTACACGCAGCACAGAAGAAAAATTCAAACCTGCTGATTCTGTAAAGTCACAAGCCTTCAATGTGACAAGTGGCACTGAAGAAAAGGTGAAGCCAGTTGATTCTGTAAGATCAAGAACCTTTTCTAATAGTGTTGGACAGCATAAAAGGGCTAGCAATACTGATAAGAAAAGGACACAAGTAGACACTGCGATGTCAAGGTCGAGCGATAGCGATGTTAGCCAGCATAATACTACAACTAACACTGAAGAAAAAATGAAAGCGGTTGATTCTGCAAGATATAGAAACTCTATTAATGGAGATGGCCAGTGTAACAGATCAAGCAGTTCAGAAGACAAAATAAAACCAGTTGATGACACCACAGGAGACTCGTTGGATTGGTATATCCTAAGACCAGTTTTAATGCAACTGTACAAACATCTGAAGGCATATAAGCTGGAAGAAGATGAAATAATCGATGAACTGATAATGCACATTTTTGGAGCCAAACTGCTTGACGGTCAGAGTGTAGCATTGTCTCTTGATGACAGCATTGAGATGCTGAAGAGTGCATTCTTTCTCTTGTACAATGTGCCAAGTAGTGAACAAGTAGCTGCCTATGATCGTCTTGAGGAAAGGTTAATGCACACTCTGATGATTTTAGGACAACAGTTAACCCAGAATATGGATGAAAAATTAGTTGAAGATGAGGCAGCAGTGAAGGTTCTCAACAAACCAAAGCCATACCCACCAATGCCCAACTTGGACGAAAAAGTTAGGAAAATGAGATCTCTCTTGATGGAGGCATTCAGAGCTGATGAAAGAATTGAAATGGACACTTCAAAATTGAAGAAACTGAAAGGAAGCAAAGTAGATGCGGTAATAGCTGCTTTTCAGAAATCATTCCCTTCAAAGGGAAACACTGACAGGAAAGAAGTGATGACTTTGATCTACAATCTAACAGTGGAATTGCAAGAACTTGTCACAGAGAAGCTGAGGTTCAAAGTGGACAGTTTAGCTGATGCATTTGTTCAAAGGGCTGTGTCTGCATTGGAGGCAAAAGCAAAGCAGCAAGCATCCTCCACCTCACCAGCAACACCTCTATTTCAAGCTGTGATACAGGAGTTAGCTTGTGTCAAAAGAGCTGTTGGTTTAGTTCCAATGGTCAGGGTTCTTTTGAGATATCTCTTTACCTCAGAAGAGCTCGTAGTACTTCAGCAGTCAGACATGAATCACCTTCCTCCAACATTACAAGTTCAAATGGACCTAATGCAGAGAACAGTGTATAAAGTTACAAAGACTCCTTCAAATGAGAGAGAAAATATGTGGTCATGCATTCAGTGGATAGTCACCAAAGAAATCCAGGATCTGAAGTCAGTAGATGATGAAAGCAACAAGAAAAAGGTCAAGAATGAGATATTCATACCTGTGTACAATCGATGTGCTGCTCTGAAATGTGTTATGGGGGTGGTTCTCCCCCTAGAAGAACAATCCCAATTCCATGCCAATCCACAAGTGTTCGAGACAAGCCATCCAGAAAAAGTCAAGGAAATGAAAAATCTGTACTTCCAAATCAGAAACATACAGGAACTGGCTAAAGATGAAGAGTGGGAGCTTGTATGTTCTCCTAGGAAGAATTATGAGATAGCACAGCAGTTATCATTCCCAAAGAAGGGTACCAGAGAACACAAATCAGTAAGGGTTGAGATACCAAAGGAAGCTTTGATGTCACCAACTTCTGAACATGAAAATGTCAAAACACTATCAGATGAAAGAAACAAACAAGAACAGGATTCTAAGCATGATAAAAAGCAAAACCAGAAGCCAAAAGAAAAAACAGATGTCTTGCCTGTTGAAAGTCGTAAACCTGCAGATATTGGGCAGTCTCACATATCAACAAGAAGTAAATTGAAAGAGGCATCAAAGGAAAGTAACATAGTTACTACAAGAAGTAAATCTAAGGAGGCATCAAAGAAGAGTAAGAATATAATTACAACAAGAAGTAGATCGAAAGAGGCATCAAAGGAAGGTGTAAGGAGAATTGAAGATAAGAAAAAAGTTTCATCAAATAGTAAATCGCAAGAAGTGTCAAAGGATCAGATCCATAATCTCCATGATAAGGACAAGTCTCTGTTGAAACAAAGTGATAGAAAAACAGTCTCAACCAATCCAGTTCCCGCAATTTCTCAGGCGACAAGTCTGTCAGTCCCACATAAGAAAACAATTGTTGTTCTTGTCGATTACAACATTTGTGACAGTGTCTGTAAAATAATGGCTGATGAGGAGTCTAAGAGGAATGAAATTGACATAAAGAAAGACTCTGAGACTAGTCCTAGCGGTGGATCCCCTCAAAATCTCGGCCGGACAGAAGATAGAGATGGTGATGCAAATGCCAAATTAGATAACATTGTCAAAGACCCATTAGAGAGAGATAAGAGAGTTACAACTGATTCTTCCCCTGAAAAGAAAAAAAATGAGATTGGAGACAATAGTACTGTAAATTCTGTTAAGCACAAAGAAGACAGTGGCCAAGATATTTCAATGACAGAAGTGACACAGCAAGAGTTAAACCTAACCAGGTCTCCAAGAGGGATCACTTTTGCTGAGGAGGACACAGAAACAAAGAAAAGCAATAATGTTGACCAGATTGAAGTAGCAGTCAGCCTCCTTAAAAGTGCTGTAGAAAATATTCCATGTGGATCTGATATTGACAAAAGTACATCTTGTCAGCCAATAGAAGCTGAAGAGTTAGCTGCAAATAAGGAAGTAAAGACTGAAGAAAGCTTACCGTCTGTTGAAGAAGAAAAGGTCACTATTAACAACCTTAATCATTTGTCCACTCCTGCTGATAGTAAAGATGCTAATGCCAAGAAGGTTATTAGTCCTACAAGTACAGATGAAATGCACAAAAATGACGATTCAGTCACAGAAAATGCACCCTCTGCTGCCTTTCCTGTCCCTGATGATGACGGTAACATTTTGGGGAAAGTGAATAACAGTGAGACTTTCTCTGATTTAGATGATGATATGCTTGAAGATGATTTCGAAAAAGAACGTCTTCTTGATGAAAGCTTGGATGCTAAAGCTGTGTCTTCTATTGACTCTCGGACGAATGATCTGTCAGTTGTAGACAACAGGGATAACCCTCAAGTTAGGGGTGAGGATTCTTCTGCTGTTACAGCACATTGTCAAACTATTTCCTCTAACAATACTCCAAGTAGATTTGATCAATCCTCAGAAGATTCTCATAATTCTGCAACTGATGGCCAGAATACTGAAGCAACAACCATGGAAGTGAATTCCCAATTGTGTGATGTTGAATCAAAGGATGACAGAGAAACTGCATTGAATGATACTTCAAGAAGTAATAGATCTCAAGGTGTTTGGGAATCAAATGAAGTCCTGGAGACTAATAATGTACGTTCTCATGACTCTAAGAAAAATGGACAGCCTTTGGTGTACTCTGGAAAAGAAACTCAAGATACAGGTGAGAGTTTGTGTGATGTTGCAGCACCTTCCAAAGCTTTGCCCCCTGCTCATATTTCAAGTACTAGTAGTATACATTATATTTCGTCAGAATTTACTCAGAATTCTGCTATTGGCAACCAGAACAGTGACGAAGGAATAACCATGGAAAGGAATTCCCTAGTAGCAGATGGTGAATCAAAGAATTACAGAGATAGAATATTGAAGGATTCTTCAAGATGTGAAACACCTGAAGATGCCCCAGAGACTGATATTGTACATTCTGATGACTCTCACAAAACTGAACAGTCATTAGTGGAATCTGGAAAAGAAACCCAAGACAGAAATGAGAGTTCTTACCAAACTCAATCCTCTATCAACACTTTGGGTGGATGTGATTTTTCTTCAGATTTAATGGAGAAGTACGATATTAGTAGCCAGAAGAGTGCAGAAAAGGTAACCATTGAAGCAAATACCCAAGTAACAGATAGTGAATCAATTATTGAAGGAGAAACCTTGTCAAATAATGTCTGGAAGTGAAACTCGAGAAAGAGTGAGTTATCCTGATGCCACAGCACCTTGCCAAGCTTTGCCCTCTACTGACGTTCCAGGTAGATTTGATATTTCCTCAGAATTTTCTCAAAATTCTGCTATTGATAGCCAGAATATTGAAGAAACAACCAAAGGAAGAAATTCCAAGGTGAATGATGTTGAAGAAACCACACAAATTGATACTTCAAGAAGTCATACACCTCATGATGACCTTGAACCAAATAAATGCCCAGAGACGCAAATTTTACCTTCACATGACTCTGAGAGAAGTGGTTGACACTGGGAAAATTGTGACTGTTAATCCTTTTTCTGATAATACAATTGAACGGAATCCAACCAATGTCAAGCAGATATAAGCTATGAAGCTACAAGTAGTACACTGAATTAAAATTGTACTAAAGCAGTTGTAAGTGATGATTCTTTACTTCAAACACACTTGTTCAGGATTTTGCTATCAGTAATCAGATGTTTGAACAAAGTAGTGAATCTCCAAGTAGTTGATGATGCAAGAGAACCTGTGGTGATGAATGAGCAGTAGTCCTCAAGACAGTCCTAAGTCAAATGAAGACAAACTTCATAGGGCTTCTGAGGTTGAGGATAGACCCAAAGTGAAATCAAATGAAGGAAATATGGAATATAACTATTTCTTCCTCGATTGACTCCCAACCACTTAAGAAGAATAAACTCTTGTAGATAGTAAAACATCAAACATTGTTCTTTTATGGGCAGCTCAAGTTAAGCAATCATCTGATTCTTCAACCTAAATAACCTTTAATGACAATGACAAAGCTATCTTTTTAACACAAAGAAAACTTGTGAGAAATTTAAAAACAAACACTCCCAGTCTCCATGTTATAAGGTCATGCAACTTTCCTTAACTGGATTTGATGATAGAGTTTTAATATAGTTGTTATGATTTTTATTTTTGCTGTCTATATTTGAAATTTTCAGGATGTTTGGGCTAAAATGGGTATATCTACATTCTTTTTCAAAAAAATGTTACATATGCCCTAGATCAATTTGTGATGTATTTACATTTCAGTCTTGTTCTGTTCTTTCGGAAATAATGGGAGTGATATTTGTGATCAACATTCATGATAATCTTCACTTTGTGTTGATAAAATCTTAACATGTGATATCCCTTGTTTTATTAGCATTTATATAGTGCTTCATGCTATGTGTTTCTACATTGTTAATACCATGGTCATTTGATCCATCACCGTTCCACGTATTTAGGGCACCATCCACTCCTGAGGGAGTATCCTTATCAAGAAACAGGTTTTTACTGGATCACAAAGATGTGACTCAATTACTCATCATTCTTGATGCATCAGTGTCACCACTGCACAAATATATATTTTTAATTTGTTATTGCTTTTTATTTAGTTCAAACTTCTTATTGTATGACGTTGATGATGAACTAATTCTCCTTTTAAATCAATGTTATATACAAAGGTTTCAATGGGGCTGTGGTTTTACTGAGTTTATGTTGGTATGTATATGATATATTTCATGTGATGTACAGTATATTCTCCATATAAGTGGAGTTCCTAAGATGTTTTCTATTTGTCATGATTATATGGTTTTAATGCAAGTTCTCACATTGTTGCTTGCATGAAGTGTCACTTGTTCATGAGTTCCATTGAATATTCACATTTGTTTGATGATCATATTGATTCTCTGCTTCATTTTACAATGATACAATGAAAAATATTCTAAATGTATTGTCATAAAAAATTGAAATAAGTAAAGAAAAGTGTCAGAGTTGAAGAGTTGAAATTTTAAGGTCTGGAATATTTAAATTTGTCAGCTGGAATTTATACATGTATATTTACTTGGTTGAATTTCAAAACCCACTCGCATGTAGAACTTACAGGATTTGCGTTTATAACTGAGTGAAGCATTGGAGGGAAAGTGATATTTTAAAGTACATAACCTGTAACTTCTGTTTAAATTCTGCAGAAAACCATGAGTGGAAGATCAAATGATCTCTTGCTTGGATATTTTAATAGAAGTTGTCAATGAATCTATTATAATTAATCATGTGAACTTGTATATTACTATCAGGACTGAACATTCTCATACTGTTTCATGAGTGTATTAATATCAAGTAGGTTTAATGAAGTCTCACTATGACTCCCATTGTTGGTGATATGATTGTCAAATTGTGCCAAAGATATGAATATGATTCTAGTGTAAATTTGCAGCAGTTGATAGATTTCATTAAATTGTATGCATTGTACTTTGTTCAAAGGTATATCCTGATAGGGTTTAGTTGTTTTGCAGTTTTTTTTTTTTAGAATTTTCAATTTGAAGTATTGATTTACTAGTATTATAAAATGATAAAGCTTTAGTATTTTATACAAAATGATGATTAAGATCCTAATAAAATGATTGGCTGAAATCTTTCACCTGACCAGTCATTATTCGATTACATGTATGTGAAAACTTTGCCAATGACTCCTCATGGTTTGTATACAAGGTTGGTTTATCAAATAACATCACTATCCACAAAAGACATGTAATATAAACATTTTGATTGGGCATTTGAATGATTCTGCACACCTTTTAACTTTGTACTGTTCCAAAGGTACATCGTGAGTTCTATTTTTACTTATCTCCTTGACAAGGTGTATTATTTTGTATGATGTGATACTTCTTTGTTTTGACATAGAAGTCAAAACAAATCTTGTATTGGTTGTATTTAATGTGTTATGTGTTAGATGAATGTTTGCATTGAAACTTTTTTTATCTGGATGCAGTGTTGATGAATTCATATTCATCATTGCATTTTTGATCACTGTACTTGTGAATCCTAATATAATTTAGGTATATTGTGTAAGTGGGGCTGAGGGGCTTTAGCCCCCCCCCCCCCACTTTTTCCAAAACCGTGTACAAAAATGTAAAATGACCACAGGATTGTAATTTTTTTTGCATGGTCAGCCCCCCCCCCACATTGAAAAACGTTCCACGGCCCCTGTAATTATATACATATCACCATTATTCTGCTATATTGCATGAACTATTTTTAGTTCTGGAATTCAAGAAATGCAACCTATCAGTTTCTTTAATTAGTCAGCTCATAATATGTATGCATTCTATTTTTATTATGTATTTTCATTCATTCTTCAAGTTAACAGAGTGTAATTAAGGTATGAGTTTTGTGTTATATTTCATGTACTTCTATTATCCTGAAAGTGTTTGAATGTAGATCAAAGGAAGTGACTGATATGTAATGCATTATTTTCTTTGACTCGTATAACAGTATGTATATCTTACCCCTACATGTATATATGGGACCTTCATCAATTTGTATGCTTTTCAAGTTCTTAGAAAAATTGATATGACCATGCCTTGTGTATTGTTAAAGTTCAGTAAATATGTGATGAAATGAATGTCTTGCATTCAATAAGGTTGATTATTTTACGGAATTACTCAGCTGTGTTGTTTTTTGCCCTCTGTATGAAAGGTGAAGCTATGAATATCAATTTTCTGAATGATGGTTGATTTGGAAAAAAAAAATGTTGTACATATTATGTTTACTGATGTCTTGTCTAAATACTAGTAACTATTTTGAGAAGGTGGAAGAGACATTGCACTTAAGAGAGAATTTCTAACATAGTATAGTGCTTTTTATTGCACATGGATTTGTCATATGCTGCCATCTGCTGCTCACAATGTTGTGATAATGTTGAGAGTCACTCATCGACTGCTTGAGTGCCCTCTCCATTCAACATATCATTAATCAAGAGTATACATTTGCTATACTGTTATGTTGTTTGTATACCTCATTGTATAGATGGATAAGCAACAAAGACGTCTACTGCCAAATAGTGGAATGCAATTTGATCTTGGACATAATTTAAACAATTATTGATTTAATGTCACTGTGTTGTTTTTCTTGAATGTACTATACATTTCCATCTACATGTATATTTGAACAAATCTTTTTTCTAAAATGATGAGTTATAACTGTTGCCAAATTTTGATGATTTCATCTGTAGAGTAATAAGTTGTACATACATAAACATGTTCGTATCTCAGTGATGTCACAATCTTTGGATGCATTTGCCATAGGTATTTTTTTTATTACATGTGAATCATATCTGATAATGGTGATGGCAGAATGCTATGAAATATAATTAAACAAGTTTCATCATTGAGAATGGATATTTTTTTCCTTTCCTTTTGCCCATTACATTATTTCTGGTATGCATTGCATGACTAAATGAAAGAGTAAAATTTCAATTTGATCCATTCATATGAAAAGGTAATGTTCATAACAGTGATTACTCATTAGGTTATGGTTCTTGTAGATGAACATTATTTTACATTCATTTAGATTTGTAAAAGTGTTGTATTTAAGTTGTATACTTGCATTTTTCACGCATAATGAGGCCATGTGTACATTTACTTGTATTTTTTTGTTTTTTAGTCTCAAGTGTTTACTAGTTTTTGTGTACATTTATACAATTAATGTGATATCTATTTAAAGGACTAATGACTGATAATGAGGTATCATACGATGAATTAAAAAGACATAAGTATACTCTCTGAGCACTAATGTTTTTTTTTTAATTTTAACATTTTTGGGGGTACTGTGTAAACCATAGCCGGGGGGGGGGGGGGAATCCATGTCATAAGCATATTTGTTGTAAATAGAGGCTTCATTTTAAGGAAATTATTAAAATCCCATTACCTGATTTATTTTCCCTACATTGATGTTACTACATACTTGTTAGTGTAACAAATATATCTTGTGTACATATACAACATGTTTTTTGGGTCTAGTATGCCATTGTATATATTACATCATTCCAACAGGCCCCTAACATAAAAGGATTAATTGAAAAATGTAAAATAGATTCAATGAACCTGTATGTCTTGGGACCCCTGAATGAAGGAAACTACATGAAAAGTTTTCAACTGTGAGTATATGTTCAAATGTAATCCATCCATATTGTAAATGGTTTATTTTCATTCACATGCACAAAGATTTTGTGTTACAACATTGCATCATATTCTGTAATGTATACATAGAAAAGAAAGGAAGATATTTTGTTTATGTTGTGTTACTGTTTTTATTATCATAGTTCTGGAAGTGAGAAAATGTACATGCGATGAATTTTAAAGTCAAATTATTATTATTTTTATTTGTTCTGATCTCCAGAATGTAATGCTTTTTGTTATTTAACTGAAGTGGGGTTTTTATTGATTTTGATATGCTCTGTTGAATGATTATGACAAAATTAAGTCACACGGCAATTATGTGATACTCTGGTATTATGTTTCGCCAGAAAATAAAAAGCCTCCATGTATATAGATTGTAAAGTTACATGCATCTTGTATCAATTGTTCACCTTATTTTGGATATTATAAACATTTGCCATGAAACAGGTGACTGTTTTCCTGTTATTATTGTGAAACAACTGATTTTGAAAATGCAAGAGTGAAAAGAATTTGTTCCTATATATATAGGCCTATGTCTGTGGGTGGGTTGGTGAGTTTGTGTGATCGAGTGCCTGGAAAGTTGATTCAAGATTTTGGGCCCCCCCCTCTAATCTGAAAAATGGATCGATGCCCCTGCATGTGAGAATGGTTTTGAGTGATCTAGGGCAAGGTTTTATAGGCGCTGTTCATAAGTTAAACATGACCTAAAACATACCTGTCAAGCGTTCCTGTTATATAGGAATATCCGGGGGGGGGGAGGAGAAAATTGTCATTTCAATTTCAATGTTTGTAATTCTGTAAAAAAAATAAATAAATAGTGAAATGTTAAATAGGAAGTTAAAGAATGATCGTATTTCCTAGCCAAGTTTTGGGGTGTCGGGGTAAAGGCATGGTATGACTGGTGACGCGATCTACGGTGCAAATCAGGTGGGTTTTTTTCCCCAACATGTGACATCCGAACTTAAACAACAGGGGCCAAGAAGCAGGGGCGGGGGGCTTCAGCCCCCCTCCCCACTTTTTTCCAAAAATGTAAAAATCACCATATGATTGTGATCTTTTGCATGGTCAGCCCCCACCCCTCTGAAAACCGTTCCGCGGCCCCTGAACAACAATTATTAAAAAGCATCTGCATGGATGCAAAGTTCATCAATTTTATTTTAAAAGAATTTCACTCTCCACTTAAAAATGAGACAAAATTGGGGTCGAAACACGAACAAGTATATATGAAGAGCTTGTGGTTATATAGGTTGAATCTACTTCCCCGGGGGCAGTCAAATGCATTGCTGTACATATCGTGACCAAATTATTTCCAAACACCCCCTAATTAAACAAGATTTTCTCTGTGTGTAAATAACCCCCTAAAGTTTTTCGCGGGCTTTAATTACACATTTTGGCCCCTAAACGAGTTGTGGCCAGACATGACCCCGGGGAAAAAGTTTGGGGAAAAAATACCCTAAATACGTTTGGATAGTCTTAAAAGAAAAAAAAGTAAGCTTTGGAAAAAAAACACCCTAAAACGTTTGACCCTAGGCTGACCAGTCTTTCAAAACCAATTCTTTTTTTTGGGGGGGGGGGAACAGCGTTTTTGATGCACTTATGCGCGGCCCGCGTCCAAAACTAAAAAAAAGCCCTTTAAAGGACAAGTCTACCCCATCAAAAAGATTATTCGAATAAAAAACATAACACTGAAAATTTCATCAAAATTGGATGTAAAATAAGAAAGTTATGACATTTTGAATTTTCGCTTAATTTCACAAAACATTTATATGCACATCCTGATCGGTATGCAAATGAGGAGACTGATGAGATCATCCACTAACTATTTCTTTTGTATTTTATTATATGAAATATTCTATTTTTTCCCCTCATTTTGTCAAGTGAAACAACCATAATTCCTCCCTGATATGGATTTAGCATCGTTTCATACTGTATGGTTCAGTCAGGTTGGTCTATATATTGTCAAATTTGTAAAAAATGAAATATTGTATAATTCAAACAATGAAAAACAAAAGAAATAGTGAGCGAGGGACGTCATCGACTGTCTCATTTGCATGTCACCGAGTTGTGCATATCACTTTTTTTTTTACATAAGCGAAACTTTAAAATGTAATAACTTTCTTATTTTACATCCGATTTTGATTAAATTTTCAGCGGTTAGTTTGATTGTTCACTATTTATTCAAATCAACATTTTCCTGTGGTGGACTTGACCTTTAAACGCGTTTTTTTGTTCACGCATTTGTACAGCAATATATTTGACTGCCCCCCCCCGGTCTAATTCCTTGATGTAATAAAAAAAAATGAAAAACGGGCGGCGACATAAGGCAGATCCAGCCCCCCCCCATTGTCAATGACGTCATAATCCTTCAAGGAATATAAGAGAGGTAAAGGAAATGAAAAAAAAGGCAAATGGAATTATAATTTGTAAAACTTCGTGTATAGAGTATATACATGAATATTTTTATTCAAATAAAAGAGACCAGTACTGTTTTTTTTTACCCATTTCAAAACACCTTTTCAATAATTTACTTTATTGTAACTATCGGCTTCAGTATCGGCTCTAAAGTTTATATCATTGAATAAAAAGAATGTGCAAATACTGTATGTATCATGGTCATCAATTGATTCATTCATTGCAGTCATGCGCCCTTATACCTTGGCCACATTTGTTCTACGGCGGCCGTACGGCGCGTCGAAAACAGTCGTTTTATTCATTTTTATTCAAACCACCTACCGTATATGAAGCTGGTACAAAAAAAATGTTAAAACGGCAGAATCCGACTCGCCGTACGGCCGCCGTAAATGTGACCAAGGTATTACTGATTACTGGCACAAATCAAAATTTAATCTCTGACAGGACCGGATCCATTATTTTCCAGGGGGGGGGCACATTTTACTGATGAAATTTTGACAGAAAAAACGAGGTTTTCACCAAAAAATTTAAGGTCATTCGTCCACAAATTTGACAAGCAAAAAGAAAGAAGACGTCCTCACTTGTGTATGAACGATACACTCCCGTTAAAATCCCGATTAAAATATGATGTGCTCTATCTCAAGGGGGGGGGCACACTTGCATGTGCAAGATTTTACATCACAAATTTGGCCCCCTGGATCCGTCAGTGCCTAGCCTACTGATTATCCAAGCGTGAAGACATGCACAAATATAGTAATTATTGGGAGACGGTACAGTTTCCGATATATATGCGCAGCAAGAGCTCTGGCGCCATCTGTGGCTTTATACGACACAGCTTATTATATCTGATCAGCGCACGTGGCCGGCCTCATACAAGTAACGCCTGCATCGCCGATTTTGCGCTGTCCTAAGCTTAAGTTTAGCGTAACTTCAGGCATTATGCTCAGGTGAGACTGCCAGAGGCTCTCCACTTGTTTGATTATTTAAGGCGTTCCTTTATTTGATTTTAGCCTTCACTTCAGGTAGGCCTAGAAAATTTCATGATTTTTTTTAGACCAAAACTCTGTAATTTTGCCTTTTTGGTTGTTCCGCTGAACTACGTTGGCTCCACTCCCAATGAATGGGATGATCATGATGATAGTAAAAATAAAATGTCAGAAATTGTTGAATAAATCCCCAGGAACGACGGTTATTCCTGCCTAGATTTTTTTCTTTGTTTACAACTCCCTCTCCTGACATGCCTGATGATGTTCATGTTTTATTATTATCAATGATTATTATTTAACTTAGGCCTAGATCTAACCCAGGGGGCTCCCGGCCGCGTAGCGGTCGGGAGCCCAGGATCGTACGTGCAATTTGGCATACCGGTACTCACCTGACAAGCGTGAAGTATGGTCAAAATAATTCTCCGAATAAATAGTTAAAACAGAACTCAAGCACTTACCACGATAGATGATCATGATGATGGTCTAACGAGTGGCAGTTTTTCTGACACCTGGGCACAGACTGGAACCTCAAAAAACAAAAAGTTCTCTCCTACCCCCGTCTTGATCGGCCATTTTGTTACAATTCATAACAAAAACGGCCGATCGAGACGGGGGTAGGAGAGAACTTTTCGTTTTTTGAGGTTCCAGTCTGTGCCCAGATGTCAGAAAAACTGCCACTCGTTAGACCATCATCCATAAATTGTGGTAAGTGCTTGATTTCTGTTTTTTAACTATTCGGAGAATTATTTTGACCATACTTCACGCTTGTCAGGTGAGTATGCCAAATTGCAAGTACGATCGATCCTGGGCTCCCGACCGCTACGCGGCCGGTAGCCCCCTGGGTTAGCCTAGATCTAGTAGGGCCCACTTGTTCACTGCTACCATCTGGCCTGAGGAGAATCTACAGGTAGGACTATGGTATGCCAATGCTGTATAGAGCACCCACTTTAAAAAATCATTAAAATATCACTTTTGTGACCAAAATTACTAATTTCAATATAGTTGCAATTTATTTTTCATTAGTAACTTGGGAATAATTTTTGTATTCACCAGAGCGCTCAAAAACTTGAATTTTGGGCATATTTTTGTGTAAGCCCTCTATTGGTGGAAAGTAATATGGTAAGAAAATTTTCATTTTTTTTACCTCTATTTTTAATTAAGAAAAAAATGATTTAAAGAATCAAATTTAAATAAGAGCCAAGTTGTATGAATAATAGGTGTAATGAAAACTGTCAGTGTAAAAAAATCAAGCATTTGCCCCAAAGGAAAAGGGAAAATAAGCCAAACATTGCCACCCTTATTTTGCCACACATGGAGATATAACTGAGAACAAGGTTATATCATAACCTTGTTCATTGAATGAGTGGTAGGGCCTAGATCTAACTTAAAATAAAGTTAGGGCCTAACGTTAGTCCCGTCACTCTAGGCGACACCGCAATACTTACCCGTGTTAAGAAACTGGGACTCCACTCACGCGCATTTGGGCAGCCCTAGCTTAGAACTAAGCTTTCTTTCCGTAAAAAATCTTTATTCTTATGATTCAATAAACGTTAATGAGTATATAATTACTCTTAAATCGGTACTCACCGGTTCTTTTCTTGAATTTTCTGCCAAATTCCCACGCTTCTGGCAACAATTCTGCCTACGATTCTGTCGCCATAGACAGCTGTTCATGCAACTCTATTTATAAATGGAGCGCCCCTTACGAGAGTTGTTAATGCCGCGGAGAAATCGTTAGGCATTTTGGCCTGTGATCAAGGCTTAGCTGTTCTATTTTTTTTCATATGTGTGAGATCGAAATCACAGAGAGTAAACACTCTTCCATATGGAAGAGTGTATACTCGCTGTGATATGATCCCGATAGGGAGGCGCAACACCCCCACCCACATGGGCGCAAATCCCAGGGCCGGGGGACATGTACCCCTCACCCAAAATAGTAGGGGGCACATTATGAAATATCCCCCTACTATTTTTGGTCATTTCATTCAAAATCGAAATAAAACATTTGGAAGAGACGATCTTACTTTTGGGATGCCCCCCTTTTTTTGCTTGTTTGCTTGTCAAATTTCTTTTGGTTAAGATGACCTTCTTTAGGGGGTGATAAACCTTCTTTTTTTGTTTGTTTGTTTGTCAAATTTTCCAGCCCCTGGTCCCCCTACCTTTGGGGAGAGATTTCCGCCCTTGCAAGTAGACATACTCTTGATATTGTTTGCGAATCTGCACGGGCGTCGGAGGCTGGGGGATGAGGAAAAGCGGTGAGACGAGAACAAAAATAGAAGCGGAAGAGGACAGAAAAAAGTGAAAGAAAGAAAAATTAATGGAAAATAAAAGGGAAGAGAAAATAGGGAGAAATGTGATGGGTAAAAAAAATTGGGGAAAGAAGACAGAAAAAAGTGAACGAAAGAAAAATTAATGGAAAATAAAAGGGAGGAGAAAATAGGGAGAAATGTGATGGGTTACGTCGAGATTTATGTGCCCGTGCAAAAAGAAATGAGCAGAGGTTGAGATGTTGTCCGTTTGGGCAAATGCCTGTCTGTTTCTCGGACTGGCGCCCGTGTTGCAAAAATTATTACCGTAAGCTGATGGAATCACTGCTTCATACCGACAGTGACAGGATTTAGCGGTTGTAGGTATAAATCGCGCTCTAACACTCTAAAACTGTGTTCTTTATCAAAAAGCTGTCCTTCATATTCATTTTCGCAAAAGAATATAAAGTTAATTTAAATCATTGTCTGTAGTTATCCTGTTTATGTTTAAAATACTTAGAAATTGGGTTAGGTTATAAGGTTACCAAATTATCAGGGCAGAAAATATATATTTTTTCTGATTTTGCGCGTCGAGCTGGCATTATTTGATCTGTGAGATTATGTTTTTGATGACATTCATTGTGTTCACAGCAATAATTATTAAACATTGCGCACGCGCCGTGCGCCGCATGAATTATGTAGATCAGTGAATAACTTACCGCTACACACGAGCAGTTGCATAATATATACAGAGCAACTGCCCATGTTTAATGGTCCATAATATACCGACTTTTTTCTTTTTTGGAAAGAGTATGAAGTTATCTACTGATATACTGAATGTACAATAAAAGTCATTATCATGTATTTCTTGACATTTCATTTACTTTTTTTCCCATCCCATAGCTGCTCGCATAGACCTACGCCGTCACAAATAACAAAACAAAATCTCACTTTTTTTTCTTTTTTGGTGGGGGATGGATTTTCCACTGGATACGCAACGGTACAATTTTTCAAATTATTTTTTTCTGCTATTTTCATAATAAACTTTAAATGATTTCGCCTGTGCACTATTATTTTTTTTAAGACAACTTAACAAAATTACATCTCAAGATAATTTTCATCATCATCATCATTGCCATCATCGTCTTTCTTTTTTTCTTATTTTTTCCCCTTCCCTTCTTTTTTTCCTTTCTATTTTCCTCCTTTTTTAGAGGGGCATACCACCACGCCCCCTCACTGGATATCGGCCTCTAAATATGTTTGTTGTTGTATATAAGTTGGCGGATGCCTCATGAAATGAAATAAGAGAAAATAAGGAAAAGGAAACTAAGAAGAAAAAAAAACAAGAAATGAGGAGAAGAAAAAAGAAAGCCAAACAAACAAGAAAAAACAATATCAAAATTTTGTTGTAAAGTCTTCTACGTCAGTTTAATAATTATGTTTTCAGTGAAATGAGAACATAAAAGAATTGAAACAAGTAAGAAGGGCTATACATCGTAGCAAAGAAATAGAGGGAAGCTCCGAGACAATAAAAAGGGTGAGAAAAAGAAGACTTTGAAAACCTCACAACACGTACGAGCATAATAAAAAAAACTGGAATAAGCGAGGACAAGTAGCTGAGGGACCCTCCCCCTCTCTCTCTATTTATCTATCAAACTCGCATATACAAGAACTTCTTACTAATCAAAATATTGCGAGCAAAAAGCACGAGCTGACATTTTTTTTTAAATATTCAAAACTTATAGAGAGACGCATTTTAAACATTATTCATGAAACTTATTAATCATTCATTTCCAATCATTCGATTGCGACAAATGATCTGAGAATTTAGTGTTTTTAGGAATTCATTAAAAGCATAAAGTTGTATCTCAACATTAAAATATTGCAGGCGCAACGCATGAGCTAAAGCTTTATACAAAGATTTTAAAAAATGACATTCTAAGTATTTTTGGTAATCACGAAAAAGATTGATATTTCATGAAAGAAAGCTCAAATCCCGAGGAGGAATATTTTTATGAATTTACTTTTAAAGCCGGGGGCCACTTCCATTCACGAGTGGATACCATGCGCGATCATGGGGTCTCAAAAAGCATCCTAAACACGTAATTTCCTGATTCTGAAAATGCACCCCTTAACAAGTATTGACGTGTACCGTACCCTTGACAAGAATTGGAAACAAAACGATTCTCTTTAAATATTCCCTGAAATGCACAAGTACAGGAATGTTTATTGTTACGGGTCCTTCGGTCTTCGGCTTTTTTACCTTTAATTGGCTTAGTACGACCCCACCTATAGCTTCTACACCTTGCGCAAATTGGACTCTAAACACGAGGTGTTGGGGAAAACAAGGACATCCTTTATAAAACATTTTAATCTTGTTTTATCATCCCCTCAAATTCGACCCTAAACACGTAATTTTCCTAGCGAAATAGATATACCCCTTTTTCATTATTTTTGTGTTTGAGAAAAAAAAAATCATAATTTCTGGCTATAGTCGTTGAAGTGGTAAGGACACCCCCCCCCCCCCCGTTGTTATGCATTACGCCAATATGGGACCAAATGATCCTTCATGTCCGGCGCGAAACTTATGCAATAAATTAAACTTTATTTTTTGAAAGATTTAAAGCTTGCGCTGTTAACTCCAATCGCTTTCACCTGAATTTGCGATGAATGCTAGCGTTATGAAATATATCATTATCAACGTCTGGCGAAAAGAATAACCAACCGATCACCTGACGAGAAAGCGTATCACGTGATCTGCATAACAGCTTCGATCGCGAGTCAGAAGTGAAGAGCAACTGCCAAGAAAATCAGGAAAAAGTCGTCAAAATGTAAGTTTCCCTTAATATCTTTCATTTTATTTTTGTTGCTTACAATGAATTTACGATCCTTAATTATAATATTGGCCAAAAAAAGAAATAGAGAGCGTACTTGTGAAATAATATCGAAATATCCTGTACTCAAAGATTTCTAACCCCGCAATTCCACTGATGTCGCCTATGAGGTCCATACATGTAATGTTTGGACCTCATTGGTACTAGGAGTGAGTCCCGTATACTTTTGTGAATTAATAAATAATTACCTTCTTCTGGAAACAGTACAGTCCACCGTCTGGTGTATTGTCGTACTGGTGAAGTGCTGCGTGCAAGTGTATGTACATTATCTGATAAAAAATTGCTTACAGCGTGCAAGTAAAAACAATACCATTATTAATTAAAGGAGAATGAAACAGTTGGAACATTCTCCTCGGCAACTTTCCCAGCTCTAACAACCCTAGGAAGTGGCTAAGGGTAGGGTTTTACACGCCAGGCAATACTTGTTATAAGGGGTTCATTTTCAGTATATGGAAAATACATGTTTAGGGTGCTTTTCGAGACCCCATGGTCGCGCATGGTATCCGCTCGTGAATGGAAGTGGCCCCCCCCCCCCCCGGGCCCATGATACAAACTACTTGTGATATTCTTTTAGTACTAATTACAGACTATCGTCACAGAAGATATCATTGTGTCTTGGCTCTTCATCTTTGGGAAATCACAATTTGTAATATGTTGATAAGCTTGTAATTGTATGTATCATTTTACATCAGTTTGTGGTGTTTACAACCATTTTTGAATGCGTAAATAAGCCGCTTAACATTTCGGTAGCAAAATTTCTTATACCCCCTTCAGACTGGCTTCTTCATTTTTCCCAGGCGAACTTCTCTGGCACGCATTCGTCACTTCCCCGGCGAAGAAAAAAATGTACCCTTTCACACTGACATCTCTTCCCGGCGAAAGTTGACGGGTGATTTGCTTGGGCGGAAGTAAGTGCAGACCTGGTTTCAATGAAAGTGCCGGCTTTTTGAAATTTTAATTTTAAATTTAATCATACTCTTTCCTTAATTGCAGATACCTAATTAATTTTAACATTAAACTTTCAGTTTTGGAGATGACGGCAGGTAAACACTTCGCATCTGCTGCTGCTGATCAGTTCACTCGGCACGTGATATGCAGAATTAGAACAAAAAAAATTGTAAACATTGCTTCTTACCGATTACAAAAGGTGTAAAAAAAAATTACAACATATTCTCGAAATATTAGAGGCAAAAAAAGTATTTTGATATTTAAGCGCATTTTCAGCACGTAAAATAATGCTTTTATGATAAATATCGTAAGTGAAAAAAACAAACTGTATGTTTGAGGGTATTTAAATTAACTCTATTGAATGATCGAATAGCTCATAAAGCGTGGCCATAGATATGTAGCGTTATTATTAGTATATATCTGTATGAGCGTGGCCTCTTACATTTAGCCACGGAAATAATAGCTAGCAAGCACGCGGAATCTCTGTTCAGGGGATTTTGGGGAAAAAAAATTACCTCTGACGTCAAAGAGGAGAGGTTCTCCGGTTACCTGTCATACTAGACACTTTCCCTTCGCTGGCTGGCAAACTTCGCCGGCGAAGTTCAGCGGGGAAAAGCGCACTATGAAAGGGGTATTAGGTAACCCTTGAAAATATGGGTAAATGTCCATCAAAGCACAGATATTGGTGTCGTTACTTGATGGGACAAGGGGTGATTCATGACCTTGAACTTGGCATCTTTTTGAAAAAAATCCAACTTTGAGGGCGCCCTACAGGAAAACAACGAACACAGTCGAGCCAATATTTTGTAATTCTGTTAGGCATGTTGTCTATAAATGTACATAATAAATTAATATTGGGTTCTTAACTAAATGATTTTTAAATTTATAAGCCTCCAAACATGCACCCCAAAACGTTGACTTGGGTTCTTAACACCATTTTCGGTGACCTCGTGTGCGATAATGGGTTGTCAGATCCACGCCATGATATGCTCTTCCAATTTACTGAAAATGAGCACTGTAACTAATCAAACTTTACTGCAGCAGTCAATAAAAAATATCATTTTTTTTTAAAAGTCAGTTGTTTGACCACGCATTGGTTGCAAAGGAAGGCTGTATCTTAGCAACCATTTGACCTTTTGGAATTTCCCGTCAGACACTTTAGGGAGCATTTGGTGTGAGTTTAAAGAAAATCGGAGGGAGTCGGGTGACAAATTGTTTGAAAATTGGTTGATTTGATATGGATTGACCCTATTATTTCACTGTGTAAACATATCTGTATTAGTTTGCTTTTTCCTTTCATTGAGAGTCTACAAGAGACCTTTTCCATAATTTATTTTTTCAGAATAATCTGTTATGCTTATATAAATAATTTATTAGATATTTTCCTTGAATACATGCCGGGGGGGGGGGGCCACTTACATTGACGAGTGGATACCATGCGCGACCAAAAAAACACGTAAAAAGGATGTCTTTTTCACGATAGGGCACGTTACGTACGTAACGTGATAAGGGTGTCAGAAACACAAAAATAATGAAAAAAGGGTATCTATTTCACTAGGAAAATTACGCGTTTAGGGTCGAATTTGCGAGGATGATCGATATAACAAAATTAAAATGTTTTAAAAAGGATGTCCTTTTTTGCCTCAGCACTTCGTGTTTAGAGTCCGATTTGCGCGAGGTGTAGAAGGTGGGGGTTGTACTAAACCAAATAGGTAAAGCCGACGACCGAAGGACCCGTAACAAAACATTCCTGTACTTGTTTAGGGGTTCATTTCAGGGAATATTTGCCAAGAGTATCGTGTTGTTTCCAACACTTGTTAAGGGTAGGGTTTCAAACGCCAATACTTGTTAAGGGGTGCATTTTCAGAATATGGAAATTACGTGTTTAGGGTGCTTTTCAAGACCCCATGGTCGCGCATGGTATCCACTCGTGAATGGAAGTGCCCCCCCCCCCCCGGAATACATGTGTATTCCTAAGCTGGATAAAAGAGACCTGGAAACACAGATCCTTGCTCTTTTACACATCCAGTAATAAAATTGGTGTTAATGAACAAAATTATACTTAATCGTTAGAGGGTATTCATTTGTCTCGCAATCTACTATGGCCAACAATGAAATTCGTGATCACTCTCGCAAAAAGTGTTCACTAGCTTACAAGTTCACGAGCTTTCGAGTGCTGCTGCAACTCTTTATCAAGTGACGAAAATTGTCTGATATCGTACTCTATTTATACTAATCTCCAGGACCGTACGCACGAACGCGAGAACAATAGGTGGGCACTGATCCGTTGTGTGATTGGTCAGGCGTTTCACCAACCGGTGCGTCGGTGTTCGGTGCGGCCGGTAATCCCTATATGCAAATAAGCCGTGGTATATGCAAATACGCGGTGGGTCAGCAATATGCAAATGAGACCAAAATTGGCGGGCTCGCTAGTTTCCCGTGGGCGGGGGTTGACTAGCCTCGTTTGGGGCCGGGAACGATCGGGTCTGCGTGCACTGCCAGGTAGGGGGTATTGTGCTGTCGGATGGTTCCTTGTGCCTTTTTTCTTTTTCTCCATTTTCGCTGAAATTTAGAAAAAGTAGTGGTTTGTATGTGAAAAAAGTCACCTTGCCACCACAATATAAAAGATTATGGCCTTTGGTAAAATTCAGGCATGCTCCTTTTGTTTTTAGTTTATTGAAACCAATAATAGTTGTCAGATCTTGACATTTACCACAAGAAAGGATCACCAGTCACCCATACAAACAGCTTTATGAAACACCCATCAAAACTGACAACTTTTTAGATGAAAAACATTGATGAAGCCTGCTCATTGCAGAGATATCAATTGAGGTGTTTATGTTCAGTATATGATGATTATCCGTTAGACTCTTGAGGAGGATTGGTCCAAAAATACCTCATTAACCATGCTGTTAACAAATAATCTGATACTGAATAACAATTCAACAAAAGAAATGCATGCCTGTATTTTATCTGTCTTTGATCTTTAATAAATATAATTTCTGAAATGCATGGTAAGTATGTGTAACGTCTTTTTGTTTTCTTATTCATTAAATGCAGTCTTTTCATCCATGATGAAACAGAGATGGGTCAAGAAAATAAGGTGAGCCATATTTCTGTACAAATACTGAAAGAATATAAGGAATAAAGGAATAAATTTCTTTTTTCAGTCTTTTCATAATTTCGTTACTTCTTACAAATATATTTATTGTAGGAAGGGAATGCATATATAGGCATTTTAGAAGCAAAGTTTTGGTTTCTTAACTGAGCCATTTACTTGCACTCAGTATATGATGATTATCCGTTAGACTCTTGAGGAGGATTGGTCCAAAAATACCTCATAAACCATGCTGTTAACATATATTCTGATACTGAATGACAAAGATTGTAATTTGCTTTAATTTTCATTTTAAATTCAAGGTAATATTTAATCTTGTTTTCTTGTTATCATTTTCTATTTTCTACACTTAACCATTATTTTCATTTGGTCTACTTAGATGGAAACGGTGGTGGAAGTTACCAGAGAAACAAAGGTAAGAAAGCAGCACCTATTTTTATTTGATTTTTCATATGATAATGTACTTCAATATCGTAAAACATTTTGAGTCTTCAATATGATGATTCAAGTTTCCCTATTGGTCTGATCAGGCTTGATGTGAAATATGATGAATCTGATGTTGGCTCGTGATACAACTTTACAGTCCAAATTCTTTATAACATATTAATTTTTGTGTTAGATTACTCCTTGTTTATTATCTTTGATGTTTATGTTTTCATTCTATTTCAAGATACATGAGTCCTTTTCTTTAGTGAAGTGGAAGCTGTTGTAGACTCAATCCATTTACTTGGGTTATTCAACCAATTCTGAGAGGTAAGTAAAATTTGAATTTGTAATTCTGTAATGGAAAACATTACTTAGAAAATGGACCTAGTTCATAAAACTTAGACATAAGGGTAAAAGTGTATAAATGAAGATCCTGCCCGAGTTTCAGGTCACATGATTAAGGTTAAAGGTCACTTAGGGTCAACAAACTTTTCCCATGTTGGGGTTATTTGAGGAATTGTCATAACTTTGTAAGTTTATGGATTTCGCTCATGAAACATTGACATAAGGGTATTCAAGTACAAATGATTGTTTTGCACATGTCTTGGGTCACATGATCATGGTCAAAGTCATTTTGGGTCAATGGAATATTTTATTATTATGTAACATTTCATGTTAGTTATTTTTTCTGTGAATAATTATTCATTAGCTGATTTCGAAGGCAGCTATGCTGCTAAATCCAATTGCGTAATGCAGGCGATACTGCCAGAGGCGTTCCACTTGTTGGTTTTTTGTCTCACCTGCGAAGCAAAGTGAGACTATAGGCGCCGCTTTTCTGACGGCGGCGGCGACGTCAACATCAAATCTTAACCTGAGGTTAAGTTTTTGAAATGACGTCATAACTTAGAAAGTATATGGACCTAGTAAATAAAACTTGGCCATAAGGTTAATCAAGTATTACTGAACATCCTATTAGAGTTTCATGTCACATGACCAAGGTCAAAGGTCATTTAGGGTCAATGAACTTAGACCATGTTGGAGGAATCAACCTCGAAATCTTAACCTGAGGTTAAGTTTTTGAAATGTCATCATAACTTAGAAAATATATGGACCTAGTTCATGAAACTTGGACATAAGGTTAATCAAGTATCACTTAACATCCTGCATGAGTTTCACGTCACATGACCAAGGTCAAAGGTCATTTAGGGTCAATGAACTTTGGCCGAATTGGGGATATCTGTTGAATTCCCATCATAACTTTGAAAGTTTATGGATCTGATTCATGAAACTTGGACATAATAGTAATCGAGCATCACTGAAAATTTTTGTGCAAGTTTCAGGTCTCATGATTAAGGTCAAAGGTCATTTAGGGTCAATGAACTTTGGCCGAATCGGGGGTATCTGTTGAATTACCATCATAACTTTGAAAGTTTATTGGTCTAGTTCATTAAACTTGGACATTAGAGTAATCAAGTATCACTGAACATCCTGTACGCGTTTCAGGTCACATGACCAAGGTCAAAGGTCAATGAACTTTGGCCGAATTGGGTGTATCTGTTGAATTACCATCATAACTTTGAAAGTTTATGGATCTGATTCATGAAACTTGTACATAAGAGTAATCAAGTATCACTGAACATCCTGTTCGAGTTTCAGGTCACATGATCAAGGTCAAAGGTCATGTAAGGTCAATGAACTTTGGCCATGTTGGGTTTTTTTGTTGAATAACCGTCATATCTCTGTAAGTTTATTGGTCTAGTTCATAAAAAGTGGACATAAGAGTAACCATGTATCACTGAACATCTTGTGCGAGTTAGAGTAGTATTCAAAGTCAGCACTGCTGCTATATTGAACCGCGTGATGCAGGTGAGACGGCCAGAGGCATTCCACTTGTTTATTTTATCAAACTCTTTATTACCGGTAAATTGTTTTTTTTTTTATTTATAGTCGAGACATTAAATCATTAAAGAAAGAAATCAGCCATTATTGTCCAAACTTTTGCAATAAAATGATAGTATGTATATATTTTGAGAACTATTTAGAATGAATATATTTCCAGTTTCTTTTATTAGGGTAACCAGATATCCTTATCTGCTAAAAAAAAGAAGCTGTCACTGAGGGGCCTGCTTAATAGAAATAAAACATAGAATGGGAGATTGATAATACAAGCATCGTGTTTCTGACTTTTTATATTTTTTCAAACTTTACTCATGGATGTCTACTTGGGCAGAAGTGACACTTTATTATCCTGTGCAAATAGTGCAATAAATGATCCCTATGTTGAAGCTATTTAATTGGGTACTGGTATTTAAGAATTATATAAATATTCATAAGTATTATACACAGACATGCTTAGTTGAATTTATTCAAAGAGACTACATGTAGATCACTTCTAAGAGCTTGGCGGGTTTTATAAAGTCTTTTTTTATATTTTATTTTACATGGGGGGGGACTTTTTTATGAACTTTTATAATGTGTAACGTCAGTTTGTCAATACTGACAAGTTGTTATCTGATAGTTAACCATAAAAGAGCGTGAATCAAACCAAGGCCATGACCAGTCATGCTCCAATGCATGTACTTTTCTCATTGGCTGGTCCTTGGATATTCCTTTTGCCTTTTCTTTTTCAGATTTTCGCTGAAATTCAGAAAAATTAGTTGTTTGTATTTGAAAAAAGTAACCTTGCCACCACAATATTAAGGATTATGGCCTTTGGTAAAATTCAGGCATGCTCCTTTTGTTTTTAGTTTATTGAAACCAATAATAGTTGTCAGGTCTTGACATTTACCACAAGAAAGGATCACCAGTCGCTCTTAAAGTCGCCCATACAAATAGCTTTATGAAACACCCACCTGGAGCCTGTTGCATAAAACTTTTTACCTGTGAAAACTCTGGTAAAAACTGAAAACTAAGGTTAGTCTGATTTCTGCCATTGAGTTTAACACAGGGCAAAAACTCCGGTAAAAACAACCTGAGTTTTCTCAGGTTAAAAGTTTTATGCAACGGGCCCCAGAACTGACAACGTTTTAGATGAAAAACATTGATGAAGCCTGCTCATTGCAGAGATATCAATTGAGGTGTTTATGTTCAGTATATGATGATTATCCGTTAGACTCTTGAGGAGGATTGGTCCAAAAATACCTCATTAACCATGCTGTTAACAAATAATCTGATACTGAATAACAATTCAACAAAAGAAATGCATGCCTGTATTTTATCTGTCTTTGATCTTTAATAAATATAATTTCTGAAATGCATGGTAAGTATGTGTAACGTCTTTTTGTTTTCTTATTCATTAAATGCAGTCTTTTCATCCATGATGAAACAGAGATGGGTCAAGAAAATAAGGTGAGCCATATTTCTGTACAAATACTGAAAGAATATAAGGAATAAAGGAATAAATTTCTTTTTTCAGTCTTTTCATAATTTCGTTACTTCTTACAAATATATTTATTGTAGGAAGGGAATGCATATATAGGCATTTTAGAAGCAAAGTTTTGGTTTCTTAACTGAGCCATTTACTTGCACTCAGTATGTGATGATTATCCGTTAGACTCTTGAGGAGGATTGGTCCAAAAATACCTCATAAACCATGCTGTTAAAATATATTCTGATACTGAATGACAAAGATTGTAATTTGCTTTATTTTTCATTTTAAATTCTAGGTAATAGTTAATCTTGTTTTCTTGTTATCATTTTCTATTTTCTACACTTAACCATTATTTTCATTTGGTCTACTTAGATGGAAACGGTGGTGGAAGTTACCAGAGAAACAAAGGTAAGAAAGCATTACCTATTTTCATTTGATTTTTCATATGATAATGTACTTCAATATAGTAAAACATTTTGAGTCTTCAATATGATGATTCAAGTTTCCCTATTGGTCTGATCAGCCTTGATGTGAAATATGATGAATCTGATGTTGGCTCATGATACAACTTTTAGACTGTGGGATGGTCGCTAAAATTGTGACTTTCCGTGGGGCGGCAGATGCAACCACGATTCTTGGACATGATAATATGTAAAATATTATGAGTGAATACATGCAACATGTTGCCATCGTTCAATTCTGCTCCTGACCTCAAAATTAAAATAATAATATGTGAAATCGTACCATTGATTCGACTGGAAATTCCGCCATTCACCCCGTGTGTTAAGGACTTCCGCGAACGCGCGCAAGCATGTACAATGCATGTAACCTCGTTCGCGTTTATTTTTTATTCGTTGTAGAATCTACGATGGCGGATAAGATGTCGTCGTCTTCGTCATGTTTTGACAGCGAAAATGACGATTTACCAATAGCAAATATATGCTACATGCTACATTCGTTGGTGTAGACTACCTGGGACTTCAGAATAAAAATAGCTATGCGTGCAGCAGAGAAGTTTGCGATTGACTTGCATGCAGCCCGGCCAGCATTTCAGCAAGATCTGAATGGATCAAAATAGATATAGATGTTACTTTCAAAAGAGGGGGCACACCTCTGTTTTAATGGCATTTGTATATTACAAATTTTATTATTTTTGCTTGTCAAAAGGGGGGGGGGGCAGGCAATGGCGTCATGAGGCAAGATTTTGAGGGGCGATATGGTGTATCCATTAAAAAAATGCGAGTGAGCAAACAATTTTACATTTTTATTACAAAAATCCCATTTTAGATTTTGACATAATGTTAAAGAAAATAACATATTTTTCACCCTTCTCTCTTTCCACCGTCACTCCACCGAGCCCTCCTACCCAACACAGCAGTCTGATTGCATCACCAACTCAACCAGGGACTCCGCCGACACACACACCACCGCCACCGACACCTCGCTACAACCTCCGCCGACGACCCAACACCTCATCCGTACACCAGGCCACCCACTCACTCCCGCCGAAGCTCACCCGACGAGTCCGCCGACCAACACGCACAGAACGCCACCATTGATGTACACACCGCCGACACACACACACGCCGCCATAACTCACGCCGCCGTCTACTCACCACGTCCGCATACGACGCCCACTCGTTCCCGCCAAAAACCGCCGACCCACACACAGAGCGCCACCTACGACGTCAACCCGCCGTGACCGCCGGCCTAGAGCTTTCCCCCACGTCCGCACGCACGCCATAAGTACCGCCGCACGCCGAGCGAACACTCACTCCTGAAGACGGACAGTCAACCTGTCCGAAACGTCGAGTCTCTCTACTACTCATCATCTCTACTCGCCGACGCAAGCCAGCATCTCCTCATCAGCTCTACTACTCAAGCTGTTCTCACTCAACATTCCTTCTGGTTTACAGTCCTTTTCAGGACTATTCTCAAGAAAGAATACTCTATTCTCAAATCTCCACTTTCTCGCCTATCCACTTCCTCTCTTCTTCTATCCACTGCTTCTATAACACTCCACATGGTGTACCGTAAACCACATCAGCAATTGTATTTTTTCTTGGTCTGTACACCACGGTAAACAAGATTTTGTTCATGATTTTGCATGCTCGAGTCGATTTTTAAAAAATAAAATCACTTTTTCATGACAATCTAACTGTTCTTCTTTCTTTCCTTTTTCCAGTTTTCACTTTTTATGTTTTTTCTTAGTTCCCTTTCCCCCTTTCCTCTTTTTCCCTTTCTTTCTCCCCCTTTTCTTCTTTTCCCTTTTTTTTTATTTCCCGGTGAACTCCGCCAGGGGGGACAGCTTGCCCCCCCCCTATAAGCCTCTGCTCCCTGGGCCGGGCTGCATGCAAGTCAATCGCAAACTTCTCTGCTGCATGAATAGCTATTTTTATTCCGAAGTCCCAGGTAGTCTACACCAACGAATGCAGCAAAGGCTAAATTTGTTCTAGCTCTTTACTTGAAAGAAATTTACTGGCCCTCTTTCCTTGGGTAAGACGTGCATGTAGCACATATTTGCTAGTGGCAAATCGTCATTTTCGCTGTCAAAACACGATGAAGACGATGACATCTTATCCGCCATCGTAGATTCTACAACGAATAAAAAATAAACGCGAACGAGGTTACATGCATTGTACACGCTTGCGCGCGTTCGCGTAAGTCCTGAACACACGGGGTGAATGGCGGAATTTCCAGTCGAATCAATGGTACGATTTCAAATATTATTATTTTGGTTTTGAGGTCAGGAGCAGAATTTAGCGATGGCAACATGTTGCATGTATTCACTCATAATATTTTACATATTATCATGTCCAAGAACCGTGGTTGCATTTGCCGCCCCACGGAAATGAAAAACTAGAGACATTTTCCTTGTCCATCCCACATTCTATTTACATTCCAAATTCTTTATAACGTATTAATTTTTGTGTTAGATTACTCCTTGTTTATTATCTTTGATGTTTATGTTTTCATTCTATTTCAAGATACATGAGTCCTTTTCTTTAGTGAAATGGAAGCTGCTGTAGACTCAATCCATTTACTTAAGTTATTCAACCAATTCTGAGAGGTAAGTAAAATTTGAATTTGTAAATCTGTAATGGAAAACATTACGTAGAAACGTAGAAAATGGACCTTGTTCATAAAACTTAGACATAAGGGTAATGGTGTATAACTGAAGATCCTGCCTGAGTTCAGGTCACATGATTGAGGTTAAAGATCATTTAGGGCAGCGCTTCTCAAAAAGTGGGCCGCGAAAAGCTCCAGAGAAGAAAAAGAAATAGGAAAATTCTAGTATATTTAACATGTTCTATTTAATGTCTGAAAATGGTAGGTTTGATCGGTCTCCGTGATGGGTCAAACAAAGCTAAAGGCACTCCGAGAGGTAGCATGTTGTGATATACATACACATTCATTGTATGATAGTTTCGATCTAACTTTTAGAAGCAAAGTTTAGGTTTCTTAACTGACAATATTGTAGCCATTTACTTGCATTCAGTATATGATGATTATCCGTTAGACTCTTGAGGAGGATTGGTCCAAAAATACCTCATTAACCATGCTGTTAACAAATAATCTGATACTGAATAACAATTCAACAAAAGAAATGCATGCCTGTATTTTATCTGTCTTTGATCTTTAATAAATATAATTTCTGAAATGCATGGTAAGTATGTGTAACGTCTTTTTGTTTTCTTATTCATTAAATGCAGTCTTTTCATCCATGATGAAACAGAGATGGGTCAAGAAAATAAGGTGAGCCATATTTCTGTACAAATACTGAAAGAATATAAGGAATAAAGGAATAAAAATCTTTTTTCAGTCTTTTCATAATTTCCTTACTTCTTACAAATGTATTTGTTGTAGGAAGGGAATGCATATATAGGCATTTTAGAAGCAAAGTTTAGGTTTCTTAACTGACAATATTGTAGCCATTTACTTGCACTCAGTATATGATGATTATCCGTTAGACTCTTGAGGAGGATTGGTCCAAAAATACCTCATAAACCATGCTGTTAACATATATTCTGATACTGAATGACAAAGATTGTAATTTGCTTTAATTTTCATTTTAAATTCAAGGTAATAGTTAATCTTGTTTTCTTATCATTTTCCTTGTTTCTAGTGTTGCTGTTGGATGTTTGTGGTCTATATCATGGTTGTTCCACTTTATATGTTTGTCATTTTGCCTCCAACGAAGATTCTGCTAGGATCGAAAGCTTAGGCCCCTTTTGACTCTCTCATTTTCTATTTTCTACACTTAACCATTATTTTCATTTGGTCTACTTAGATGGAAACGGTGGTGGAAGTTACCAGAGAAACAGAAGTAAGAAAGCAGTACCTATTTTCATTTGATTTTTCATATGATAATGTACTTCAATATCGTAAAACATTTTGAGTCTTCAATATGATGATTCAAGTTTCCCTATTGGTCTGATCAGCCTTGATGTGAAATATGATGAATCTGATGTTGGCTCGTGATACAACTTTACAGTCCAAATTCTTTATAACATATTAATTTTTGTGTTAGATTACTCCTTGTTTATTATCTTTGATGTTTATGTTTTCATTCTATTTCAAGATACATGAGTCCTTTTCTTTAGTGAAGTGGAAGCTGTTGTAGACTCAATCCATTTACTTGGGTTATTCAACCAATTCTGAGAGGTAAGTAAAATTTGAATTTGTAATTCTGTAATGGAAAACATTACTTAGAAAATGGACCTAGTTCATAAAACTTAGACATAAGGGTAAAAGTGTATAAATGAAGATCCTGCCCGAGTTTCAGGTCACATGATTAAGGTTAAAGGTCACTTAGGGTCAACAAACTTTTCCCATGTTGGGGTTATTTGAGGAATTGTCATAACTTTGTAAGTTTATGGATTTCGCTCATGAAACATTGACATAAGGGTATTCAAGTACAAATGATTGTTTTGCACATGTCTTGGGTCACATGATCATGGTCAAAGTAATTTTGGGTCAATTGAATATTTTATTATTATGTAACATTTCATGTTAGTTATTTTTTCTGTGAATAATTATTCATTAGCTGATTTCGAAGGCAGCTATGCTGCTAAATCCAATTGCGTAATGCAGGCGATACTGCCAGAGGCGTTCCACTTGTTGGTTTTTTGTCTCACCTGCGAAGCAAAGTGAGACTATAGGCGCCGCTTTTCTGACGGCGACGTCAACATCAAATCTTAACCTGAGGTTAAGTTTTTGAAATGACGTCATAACTTAGAAAGTATATGGACCTAGTAAATAAAACTTGGCCATAAGGTTAATCAAGTATTACTGAACATCCTATTAGAGTTTCATGTCACATGACCAAGGTCAAAGGTCATTTAGGGTCAATGAACTTAGACCATGTTGGAGGAATCAACCTCGAAATCTTAACCTGAGGTTAAGTTTTTGAAATGTCATCATAACTTAGAAAATATATGGACCTAGTTCATGAAACTTGGACATAAGGTTAATCAAGTATCACTTAACATCCTGCATGAGTTTCACGTCACATGACCAAGGTCAAAGGTCATTTAGGGTCAATGAACTTTGGCCAGTTTTCACTTTTTATGTTTTTTCTTAGTTCCCTTTCCCCCTTTCCTCTTTTTCCCTTTCTTTCTCCCCCTTTTCTTCTTTTCCCTTTTTTTTTATTTCCCGGTGAACTCCGCCAGGGGGGACAGCTTGCCCCCCCCCTCTTAAGCCTCTGCTCCCTGGGCCGGGCTGCATGCAAGTCAATCGCAAACTTCTCTGCTGCATGAATAGCTATTTTTATTCCGAAGTCCCAGGTAGTCTACACCAACGAATGCAGCAAAGGCTAAATTTGTTCTAGCTCTTTACTTGAAAGAAATTTACTGGCCCTCTTTCCTTGGGTAAGACGTGCATGTAGCACATATTTGCTAGTGGCAAATCGTCATTTTCGCTGTCAAAACACGATGAAGACGATGACATCTTATCCGCCATCGTAGATTCTACAACGAATAAAAAATAAACGCGAACGAGGTTACATGCATTGTACACGCTTGCGCGCGTTCGCGTAAGTCCTTAACACACGGGGTGAATGGCGGAATTTCCAGTCGAATCAATGGTACGATTTCAAATATTATTATTTTGGTTTTGAGGTCAGGAGCAGAATTTAGCGATGGCAACATGTTGCATGTATTCACTCATAATATTTTACATATTATCATGTCCAAGAACCGTGGTTGCATTTGCCGCCCCACGGAAATGAAAAACTAGAGACATTTTCCTTGTCCATCCCACATTCTATTTACATTCCAAATTCTTTATAACGTATTAATTTTTGTGTTAGATTACTCCTTGTTTATTATCTTTGATGTTTATGTTTTCATTCTATTTCAAGATACATGAGTCCTTTTCTTTAGTGAAATGGAAGCTGCTGTAGACTCAATCCATTTACTTAAGTTATTCAACCAATTCTGAGAGGTAAGTAAAATTTGAATTTGTAAATCTGTAATGGAAAACATTACGTAGAAACGTAGAAAATGGACCTTGTTCATAAAACTTAGACATAAGGGTAATGGTGTATAACTGAAGATCCTGCCTGAGTTTCAGGTCACATGATTGAGGTTAAAGGTCATTTAGGGCAGCGCTTCTCAAAAAGTGGGCCGCGAAAAGCTCCAGAGAAGAAAAAGAAATAGGAGGAAAATTCTAGTATATTTAACATGTTCTATTTAATGTCTGAAAATGGTAGGTTTGATCGGTCTCCGTGATGGGTCAAACAAAGCTAAAGGCACTCCGAGAGGTAGCATGTTGTGATATACATACACATTCATTGTATGATAGTTTCGATCTAACTTAAAGAAGCAAAGTTTAGGTTTCTTAACTGACAATATTGTAGCCATTTACTTGCATTCAGTATATGATGATTATCCGTTAGACTCTTGAGGAGGATTGGTCCAAAAATACCTCATTAACCATGCTGTTAACAAATAATCTGATACTGAATAACAATTCAACAAAAGAAATGCATGCCTGTATTTTATCTGTCTTTGATCTTTAATAAATATAATTTCTGAAATGCATGGTAAGTATGTGTAACGTCTTTTTGTTTTCTTATTCATTAAATGCAGTCTTTTCATCCATGACAGAGATGGGTCAAGAAAATAAGGTGAGCCATATTTCTGTACAAATACTGAAAGAATATAAGGAATAAAGGAAGAAAAATCTTTTTTCAGTCTTTTCATAATTTCCTTACTTCTTACAAATGTATTTGTTGTAGGAAGGGAATGCATATATAGGCATTTTAGAAGCAAAGTTTAGGTTTCTTAACTGACAATATTGTAGCCATTTACTTGCACTCAGTATATGATGATTATCCGTTAGACTCTTGAGGAGGATTGGTCCAAAAATACCTCATAAACCATGCTGTTAACATATATTCTGATACTGAATGACAAAAATGGTAATTTGCTTTAATTTTCATTTTAAATTCAAGGTAATAGTTAATCTTGTTTTCTTGTTATCATTTTCTATTTTCTACACTTAACCATTATTTTCATTTGGTCTACTTAGATGGAAACGGTGGTGGAAGTTACCAGAGAAACAAAGGTAAGAAAGCATTACCTATTTTCATTTGATTTTTCATATGATAATGTACTTCAATATCGTAAAACATTTTGAGTCTTCAATATGATGATTCAAGTTTCCCTATTGGTCTGATCAGCCTTGATGTGAAATATGATGAATCTGATGTTGGCTCGTGATACAACTTTACAGTCCAAATTCTTTATAACGTATTAATTTTTGTGTTAGATTACTCCTTGTTTATTATCTTTGATGTTTATGTTTTCATTCTATTTCAAGATACATGAGTCCTTTTCTTTAGTGAAGTGGAAGCTGTTGTAGACTCAATCCATTTACTTGGGTTATTCAACCAATTCTGAGAGGTAAGTAAAATTTGAATTTGTAATTCTGTAATGGAATACATTACTTAGAAAATGGACCTAGTTTATAAAACTTAGACATAAGGGTGATGGTGTATAACTGAAGATCCTGCCTGAGTTTCAGGTCACATGATTGAGGTTAAAGGTCATTTAGGGCAGCGCTTCTCAAAAAGTGGGCCGCGAAAAGCTCCAGAGAAGAAAAAGAAATAGGAGGAAAATTCTAGTATATTTAACATGTTCTATTTAATGTCTGAAAATGGTAGGTTTGATCGGTCTCCGTGATGGGTCAAACAAAGCTAAAGGCACTCCGAGAGGTAGCATGTTGTGATATACATACACATTCATTGTATGATAGTTTCGATCTAACTTTTAGAAGCAAAGTTTAGGTTTCTTAACTGACAATATTGTAGCCATTTACTTGCACTCAGTATATGATGATTATCCGTTAGACTCTTGAGGAGGATTGGTCCAAAAATACCTCATAAACCATGCTGTTAACATATATTCTGATACTGAATGACAAAGATTGTAATTTGCTTTAATTATCATTTTAAATTCAAGGTAATATTTAATCTTGTTTTCTTGTTATCATTTTCTATTTTCTACACTTAACCATTATTTTCATTTGGTCTACTTAGATGGAAACGGTGGTGGAAGTTACCAGAGAAACAAAGGTAAGAAAGCAGTACCTATTTTCATTTGATTTTTCATATGATAATGTACTTCAATATAGTAAAACATTTTGAGTCTTCAATATGATGATTCAAGTTTCCCTATTGGTCTGATCAGGCTTGATGTGAAATATGATGAATCTGATGTTGGCTCGTGATACAACTTTACATTCCAAATTTTTCATAACATATTACTTTTTGTTAGATGTTTATTGAATTCAAGCTTTTTTGGTTGATATAGGAAACACTGGTACTGCACTAGCATAAATTACCCTTTGAGCTGTTAACGCTAATAAGACGGGGGGGGGGGGGCTGATTCAGCCCCCCCCCCCCTCGACAGTCATTGCGATAATAAAGCTGCCACGCAAATTTTTTTACTGCGTCAGTCGCTGACTTTTTTACTTTCAAGTCTCGCTCAACTTTTAAGACCACAATTAGATTCCCAGAGTACGCGGTTCAGAAATAACGCAACATTTTGTAAGTGCATGCAGACCCAATATTGTGTACAAATCCAATGCAAATAGTGTTTTAGCCAAATTCCTAAATGTATCATTATCTTTCCTTTAACAAATTTAAATCAATTGATTTCATCTTGTTTATGGTAAAAAATAGGTCCCCGACAATTTCCATTGAAAAAGCACAATAAAAACAAAAAGTTGAAAATCATGAATTCATGTACATTAGAATTTTAGAAAACAATAAAATACATAAAATAAATGTGATGTTGAATTTTTTTAAAAGTACATTTGATCAGATTCCTATTAAGAGTCTGTGAACCCAAAATTAGAATTTTAGGGGCATTATTTAATTAAAGCAAATTTTTTATTTTACACATTTTTTTAGCATAATTATTTGGCAATGACATCTTTTGCAGAATTTGATGTTTTTCTGTAGATTATGCCATGGATAAGCGTGTGCCAATTTTCATCACGATTGACAGCCGAGATCATAAGGGGAACCAAATCAGCCACCCACCCCGCGGGTCCTCTAAGGCCACGAAATAGCCCAGTCTATTTAGGGATAAGTTTGAACAATTTAAGACATTGTTGAGGGTCTGCAATATGATGATACAATTTCCCTATTGTTCTAATAAGCCTTGATGTAAAATCTAAATCTGATGTTGACTTTTGATATTACCAACTTCCATGTACAGCCAAACTTCTGTTATTTGTAATATGAAGATTTTGTTGTATTAAACATGAAGTATTAAAAGGCTTTCTAGTTCAGATGTATCTTGAACTGCATACATTTTTTTTTTTGTTCTCTGCTTTAGCCGAACATGTCTCTGATGGAAACATACTTAAAGGCAACATTCTTCATTACTAACTGAACAGGAGTCATGGTTGTAGATATGTCTTTGGGTGACACTTATGGAACCAAAGCCTGTGCATTCTTTGGTAAGGAATCATTTCCTATCTATTTTTTGTCTGTCGGGTCAGGAGCAACTCATGGATGGCCAAATTGTATAAGTTGATTGTTAGGCCGCACAAAATATATTAGTGTTTGCTTGTAATACATTTTTTTTTAATGTTAAACAAATCAGAGTTTTTTTTTAAATCAGAGTTTTTCTTTCCATCAGAGTTTTTCTTTAAATCAGAGTTTTTCTTTCCAAATGCAAGCACTATATAATTGATGAGCACCAGTGGGAACCAGCATTTCTCTGATGAATAAATTATTGAAGAAGAAAAGGAAAATTCAAGAATGAAAGAAAATGTTTAGTAATTTATTTAATGCAAATTGCTATTAAGCAATTATGCTAATTTGTAATTAGTATGCAAAATCATACTTTTCCCTCTAACTCCCTAAATAAAGCTCCACATGTTCTGATTTTTGTCTCACCTGCATAGCAGAGTGAGACTAAAGGCGCCGCTTTTCCGATGGAGGCGGCAATGGTAGCGGCCTAAACACCAAATCTTAACCAAAGGTTAAGTTTTTAATATGACAGCATAACTTAAAATGTATATGGACCTAGTTCATGAAACTTATACATGAGGTCAATCAAGTATTACTGAGCATCCTGCCTGAGTTTCAAGTCACATGACCAAGGTCAAAGGTCATTTAGGGTCAGTGAACTTTGGCCAAGTTGGAGGCATCTGTTGAATTACTATCATAACTCTGTAAGTTGAGGGGAGGCAATGCGCATTTAGCAAGTAAGACCTACATGTATTGCACCTGCTGGAATCATAACTTACGTCACCTTGTTCCTAACCGTGTAACATTTTGGACCGGTAAGTGTGCAACAGAATGAATGTTTGACATTCAGACTCTCATTTGCTTTGGTATGACAAGATAAGTAGGCATTGTACAGAATGCATTGGAGCCTCGGTGTAAGATGTATCATCATCTTTAGTATCAATGTCAGTGCAGTGCTTCAAGTTGTTAGCAAACATTTCAAGATTATTTCCAGTCTCTTGGAAAAGTGACAAGCCTATACTGTAGCTAATGTTGTTTCCAAAGAATGATGTATACACACATGGGGTTTGAAGAGGAATGTAAATTCCTATGAATTCACCCTCTTGCTAGATAGTATCTGACTTGGAAACCATTTTTGTCTCGCCCACCAGAGGTGAAGGTGAGACTTAGGGATCCAAATTCTTTTCGCCCATCACAGACATTATGACACATAACTCCACAACAGTAATAGTAATTCACTTTTCAACCAAACTTGGATGGTGGGGTTTGAAGAGGAATGTAAATTCCTATGAATTCACCCTCTTGCTAGATAGTATCTGACTTGGAAACCATTTTTGTCTCGCCCACCAGAGGTGAAGGTGAGACTTAGGGATCCAAATTCTTTTCGCCCATCACAGACATTATGACACATAACTCCACAACAGTAATTCACTTTTCAACCAAACTTGGATGGTAGATGTACTTAGAGGACCTGCATGTTATGCTGCATTCAGAGGTCACATATTAAGGTCAAAGATCATTTTCAGGACAATGTTTAAAGTTTACATGGAAGACTCTCTTATGACACATAACTCTGCAACCTAAGTCACTTTTCAACTAAACTAAAAGGTAGATGTTCTTAGGGGACCTGCATGTTATGTTTTAGTTGGAGGTCACATGGGGCGGTCATGGGGGGCTTTGTGCTCGTAATGTTTGATTAGTGATACACGATAACAACACCCTATCCTTTTATTGTCTGGCAAAAAAAAACAGGAAAAGAGAAAGAAAAACGTAGTGGGGAATGAAGAATTGATGTATAGTACAGTATGTTATACTATGTTATATTATATATCACATATTATATAACAAATATTTTTCACAACTTTATGAAACAAAATTTGCTTAGGGCCTGTTCATCATTCGTGGTGCTCGCATTGTCTGTATAATTCATGTTGTACTAAAACATCCTGTTTTCAAGTCAATATACACCAAATAAGCCTTAGTTCCAGTTATTATTCTTTTATGTAGTGGCATAATATTATGCTTGTTTATCATGATTACCTAAAATGATTGCCCCATTTTTAAGGTCTGATTGTAAAACATTTCCAATCCGTAATTACGTTTGCATTAGTGGATTGGTGAGATAACTTAGCTCTTCATGAATTCCTAAAAACAATTCTTGAAATGTCCCTTTTTTCTATTCTGAATATTAACAAATTTTCAGCTCACACTTAGCGCTCGCATCATTTGTATAGTGAAATACTTATGGTCTTTAAGTGAATTCCTACGAACAAGCATTAAATACACCTTTTCAGGTTTGAATTTCAAAAATTTTGAGCTCACGCTTCGCTCTCGGAATAGTTGATTGGTGATATACGTATCACGTTCATGATTTCAATGACTACAAATAGTGTTTTATGTGTTTAAATGTAATTCTAATAATATAAGCAAGCGCTTGGTGCTCACATTAGATGGCTATGGTGAGATATGTATGCTCTTCATGAATTTCTATAAAAAAAATCCTAAATTATCCATGTTTGGGGTCAATTATGCAAAAAAATTCAGCTCGTGCTCGTATTGTTTAGTGAGACAGGTATGTATTATGATTGTAAAAATTTGCTTATAGTGTCCATTTTTTAGGTCTGAATATAAAAGAATTTCAGCTCACGCTTCACGTTTGCATTGATTGATCAGTGAGATACATCCGTTTAATTGCACAATCCTTAAAATTTCTCTTTCTGGTTTGTATTGGCCTACCTGGCAATTGAGCGCGCTTTGTGCGCCAACTATAAGTGACTCACTAAATTTGACCCACGGTACGCCACTGTTCAGAGGTCACATTGTAAGGTCAAAGTTCATTTTTAGGTCAACATTAAAGTTTACATGCAAGACTCTTATGACAAATATTATTCCATCCTAGTTATTTCACAATTAAGTTTTGATACAATTCTGTTGCGTGTCCTTATTTCTGTGTATTTTCATAAGTGGGCGAGACACAAAATCGCTAATGCCTTGCTATGTTATTGGATTTAAATTGATTTGCTGAAACTCCTTGGTGATAAAAACATGTTTTTCTGTTATTTCTTTTAGGATGAGGATTCATTGAGTTTATCTAGGTTTATGAGACTTAGCTGAGAGTGGGACCAGGAGAGGTATGTAGTCAAGTTTCCTTTATATACCTTCAGAACAGTTCCACTTGTTACGAGATATATAATCAGATATCCTTCATTGTCCTGAATACCAAATCTTATGAAATAAAAGCTTATTCAAACATGAATCATAATGCATGCTTTATTTCAGTAAACACTGTTGTTCTCTGAGATTGCTCAATTTTTGACAATGCTGTTTATTTTGAAATACATGTACCACAATAAAGAAGTAAATTTTTGGAATGAGAGAGTCCAAGGGAAAGAACAGACATTTAATATTCTTAGAATTTAATGATAAAAGACAAAAGCAATATACAGGTACACAAACTCTGAAAATGTTTGAAATTGAATTTGAATTGAATTTCCTTTCTGGAAATGCCCTTCATCACAGTATTTCTTACCTAAAGAAAATGATCCAACACTATATTGCATATAACAGTTTTATAAGAATCCATACTAAGTTGAATTATTTTTACTTAAAGTTTTCATGGAATGATGTAGACAACATTGGGGTTTAGAGAGGAATTTATTTCGATGAAATCACCCTCTTGATAGATAGTATCTGACCTGAAAACTATCCAGGAAATATTAATAATTAGTATTGTAAACACAGGGAAAATACAATTAGTTGTTAAATCCTTATTCCTTGGGTTTTTGTCTCACCTGCATAGCAGAGTGAGACTATAGGCGCCGCTTTTCTGACTGCGGCAGCGGCGTCAACATCAAATCTTAACCTGAGGTTAAGTTTTTGAAATGACATCATAACTTAGATGTGACTTAGTATATGGACCTAGTTCATGCAACTTGGCCATAAGGTTAATCAAGTATTACTGAACGTCCTATTAGAGTTTCATGTCACATGACCAAGGTCAAAGGTCATTTAGGGTCAATGAACTTAGACCATGTTGGAGGAATCAACATCAAAATCTTAACCTGAGGTTAAGTTTTTGAAATGTCATCATAACTTAGAAAATATATGGACCTAGTTCATGAAACTTGGACATAAGGTTAATCAAGTATCACTGAACATCCTGCATGAGTTTTATGTCACATGACCTAGGTCAAAGGTCGTTTAGGGTCAATGAACTTTGGCCGAATTGGGGGTATCTGTTTAGTTCCCATCATAACTTTGAAAGTTTATGGATCTGATTCATGAAACTTGGACATAATAGTAATCAAGCATCACTGAACATTTTGTGCAAGTTTCAGGTCTCATGATTAAGGTCAAAGGTCATTTTGGGTCAATGAGCTTTGGCCGAATTGGGGGTATCTGTTGAATTACCATCATAACTTTGAAAGTTTATTGGTCTAGTTCGTTAAACTTGGACATAAGAGTAATCAAGTATCACTGAACATCCTGTGTGCATTTCAGGTCACATGACCAAGGTCAAAGGTCAATGAACTTTGGCCGAATTGGGTGTATCTGTTGAATTACCATCATAACTTTGAAAGTTTATGGATCTGATTCATGAAACTTGTGCGAGTTTCAGGTCACATGATCAAGGTCAAAGGTCATGTAAGGTCAATGAACTTTGGCCATGTTGGGTTTTTTTATTGAATAACCATCATATCTCTGTAAGTTTATTGGTCTAGTTCATAAAAAGTGGACATAAGAGTAACCATGTATCACTGAACATCTTGTGCGAGTTAGAGTAGTGTTCAAAGTCAGCACTGCTGCTATATTGAACTGCGTGATGCAGGTGAGACGGCCAGAGGCATTCCACTTTTTATTTTTATTTTTTATTTTTATTGCAGGTCGAATCTGCTGTAATTCATGAAGAGAAAAATGTACTTGGATCGAGAGGACATGAATGAAAACTGGTATGCTTCATTCTATATTTAAAGATAATGGCTCCATATCTAGCTTGATGGAATAATACTTTTTAGAATATGATGAAGTGGATCCTAATGATTTGATTGGTTGCATTTAGTGCATAATCTTACTTTACTTTACATGGGTAAACTATAACGACTGGTTATGTTTTGGAAATGACCATGGTTTATCAAATAACAAGGATGCATACCTTATAAAATAACATATGTTTGGGAGTTCTTTGAAACAAATGAAGTGGAGGAGCCGTGGTGTAGTGGTTCTGACTCTCGCCTTGTAAACAGAGGGTTGTGTGTTCGAATCCAACCACAGTCTGGCGTCCTCTGGCAACGCATCAATCCACACTTAGCCACTCTCGACCTAAGTGCTAAATGGGTACCAGGTAGGATGTGAAAGCCATTGTAGCTTGTTCAGTACTGGGTGCGCCTCATTGGCGACTGACTGGAATACTCCCCAGGGAGTGGAGGATGTGCACACATTGTGTGCTGGAATGACTGATTGAATCTGATGACGGGTAATTATGTATCTGTAAAGCGCTTAGACACGTTCTGATGTATTAAGCGCTATATAAAAGCAGAGTACTATTATAATTATTATAATATTATAATTCCTAAGGTATCTTGTGTATATAATTCTTTCTGAGGCCATTGATGATAATTTGTTAATCTTTAATTGTAACCTAAAGATAATTACAATGATGATATGTTATGAGTCAAGAAATGGATTATGTTTCTGATAGTACTGTTTCCAAAGAATGATGTATGCACACATGGGGTTTGAAGAGGAATGTAAGTTCCTATGAATTCACCCTCTTGCTAGATAGTATCTGACTTGGAATCTTTTTAAGGTAGTTATATCATTAGTGCAAGGCTCCACAATAACTTTTTTTTGGTGGCTGACCAACCCACCAAAATCATCAATGTCATATTTTTGGTGGCCCGCAAAGAAAATTTGGTGGCCCTAAAACAATAGAAAACATTACAATTTATCAAAACTTGTAGCCCAACTGTGTCACCAAGTGTGGGCTTTTACAAAATTTTGGTGGCCCCACTCTTATTTTTGGTTCCTTCGGGCCACTGCTAGTGTCGAGCCCTGATTTAGTGAAAGAAGTTAGTTTTTAAAACATGGCCAAACGTTGTGTTAGCAACAATTCTCTGCATCTGTAACTATCCTTACTTTCACCAATATTTATTTAAGCCTTTCAGTCACATTTCTTCATATTCTTATCTGTATCATTTAAATGTTTCAAACTATTTTTACTGCTTGTGCCCTGGTCAGATATGATGAGTCAAAGCTCAGCAACATTTTTATACGCCCGTCTCGTTGGGACGTATTGTGGTATCATGCTTGGTGTCCGTCCGTCTGTCCGTCCGTTAACTTTTCCTTGTAAACTTCAGTTTAACTCTATCTAGGCTCATATAATTTGGCGTGTATGATACTAGCATGGATCCCAGGAAGCCCATTCAATATTGAGGTCAAAAGGTCAGGTCAAGGTCACAGTGACATGTTTTCATCTTCCCTTCTGTAGACCTTGTAAACGTGATAAATTAAGTTTAACTTAACCTAGGCTCATATAATTTGGTGTGTATGATACCTGCATGGCTCCTTGTTAACGCGATAACTTTAGTTTGACTTAACCTAGGCTCATATAATTTGGTGTGTATGATACTAGCATGGATCCCAGAGTCTATGAGGTCAAAGGTCAAAGGTCAAGGTCACTGACATGTTTTCATCTTACCCCTCTGAAGTCATTGTTAATGCTATAACTTCAGTTTAACTTAACCTAGGCTCATGTAATTAGGTGTGAATGATACAAGCATAGATCCTACGAATTCTATCTACCGGTATTTTCAGTCAGTCGGCAAGCCCCTGTGTTAATGAGCAAATGGGCAAGATTTATCCAAGTCCTCTCGTGGCTGAATTCATGTCCGTGCAAAATCTCGTGAATTGTGAGACTTTCTTTCTCAAAGAATTTAACCACTTTCTCCTGGAGTAAAATTGATTATTTTTGTACCATTGGGAAGAGTAAATGTTACTCTTTCATATTGGTTATTTCTTTTGAATAGAATATTTTGATAAATAAGTGAATTTTTTGCCAGAAAAGATGCATCAAACAGAATTTTCTTCCTCTGTTTTCACTTGCAAATTGTGCAACATTTTGTGTTTTAGGCACCAACATTATTTATATCATCAGAAAGCTCAAACTCTATACTTTCTTACAATGTCACTCTTGATATGTGGCATCTTTTAGATGGGTCAGCAGCCAGCTTTTTCCATCAAGATGCAAGACAAGATTTCTACAATTTCTGAGTAACATAAAATCCAGAGTTCTGATTGGCTGAATAATGTTTTCACAACATTAGGCGCGGGTTATTTGAAGAGATTACCACATGGTGGGTGTCCTTGCAGAGGCCAAGTGTGGGGAACATTGGAATTTGCGTGGGTGTGTGGTCTCTGTGACCAATCAGAGTGCAGTATTCTTGTTTTTGAGCTGCTAAATGTACTTGGCCTATGAAAAGCTGGCTGCTGACCCATCTAAGATACATCTTCTTATACAAATTATATCATATTAAAGCATAGATCTTCAGCTTTATTATGATCTAAGAATCATTTGTGCTCAAACAGAAATCAAGTGTGAAAACAACATTTGTTGCATGAAAAAAATCATTTTGTTTCATGTTTTATATAAAAAAAATTCCCTATATTACATTTTTTAAAAATTCCAAACACATGACCTGAAAGAATGATTCTTCTTCTTTACAAAGATACCAAAAACATGAAATTTGGTTAATATTTAGAGCAGCAATGGCAGAATAAAAAGAGGTGTTTTGGTTCGCACCAAGCTCATTAATAATGCAAAAACCCTATAGTCATGAATATCACTTGGATAAAAGAAGCTACTTTTTCAGGGCTTGCCGACTGATTGTTTAGGTCAGACAGTCAAAGGTGAAGTCGCCACCTTCCACTTTTCTTGCTTGTCCAATAAGTCCATCTTCCGCTTTACAGGTGTGTGCAGAGATGCTCAGAAAGATGCCATCAGTATTGGTATATGTTATGATATTATTACATTATGTTTAATACTTTGGGAATGATGTCAGATTGTCTATGCAGATGGTCAGGTTTATTTTGCCTTCATATTAAGTTGCACCAATTCTTTTGAAAAATTAATCTCTTCAGTTTTTCCTGCAACAGTTTCTTTCTTCTACAACATGTTATTGACACATTTCATGTTTCCCTTGTACAAAAAAAATGTTGCTGAGGTTTATGGAGCCATGTCTTAATCAGCCTTAAATGATTAATTTATTTTATTTTTTATCCTGTCAAATAGGTTATTGATCTATAGAGAGACATCAAGACAATGATTCTGCTGCTTGCCAAGTGACAATGTGCCATTTGAAATTGTTCACAGGATGTAGAAATTGCTGCCTTCTTAACCTCTTCAGCAGGGATTTAGTCTAGTCAACATTTTGCAGGCCCTTGGCCTCAGCCCGAGTCACTTGTACAAAGTCTATGGAAGCATTTATCACCAGCAACCTTGTTACGTGGAACTACCAGACTCGATTACATCCCTACTCTTCAGTTATAACCAACTCATGAAAGTAATTCTTATTTACCAGGAATATTCTGAATTCACTGTTGGGTCAAGTATTTTTTATGCCAATATGATGAATCCAAAAAATCAGGCTTCTATCAGGAATTAGATATGAAGTAGTTCTCACCATGGAAATTAATACAAATATCATTTTAGTTATATTTTTTAATGCCCCCGCAGACAAAATCCAGAGGGGGCATTAAGCGTTGCCCTTGTCTGTCGTCAAAGGTCACAGCTCATTAAATATGCAAGTTGGGCTCCGCATGATAACTTATGAAATGTTCAACGGACTTACAAAATTTTTGGTGTGTTGGTAGATGACACCAAAATACAGGCTAAGGTAGAATTTGGAGTCCACATGTCAAAGGTCACCGTTCATTACATATGCCAGTTGGTTTCCGCATGATAACTTATGAAATATTCAACGGATTTAAAAAAATTGGGGTGTATAGGTAGATGACATGAAAATACAGGCAAAGTTCGAATTTGGAGTCCGCAGGTCAAAGGTCACAGCTCATTATATATGTGAGTTGGTTTCCGCATCATAATTTTGGAAATATTCCCCAGATTTTAAAAATGTTTGGTGTCTGGGGCTCTGGGTAGATGACACCAAAATACAGTCAGGTCACATCAAATGACCAGACTGTCATATCTTCTGTTAGGGATTATTATGGAAAGTGTGAGTCTTTAGGTCAAAGGTCTAAATTTGTTCATTGTATAAATGCATATTGGTTTCTGCGATATTAAGTTCAATCATATTGAATGAATTTCTGATTGCGTTGAGCGGGGACACGTCAAATTTCTAGTTGTATTTTGTTCAAGATTTCACTTTTACTGACACAGTAACTTTGTACATAAATTTGTTGTTTCAAAAAGTGTATTAGGTAGATAACGGGATTATTTTATTCTTTAACCCTTTGAACCCTAAATAATTGGGGGCGGCCATGACCCATACCCTGAATTATTTGCACATATCGACCAAATTCACAAACTCCCATGATTTGAACCCCAATGGCATCTTCCCCCTGCTGGTACCCCGCCCCTGCCCGGCTGAAGTTGTTTAACTTCTTACAGACCTTGTCTACCAACAGAAATATCTTTAGTGTCTGTTTTAAGCTCAAAATCACTGCTTTGACTCGAGTCAGATTTATCAGTAGCTCCCCATAGTCAGTAGGTGACTTGCAGTGTATTAGGCAGTGTAATTTCTACACATGCCAGACGAGTCTCCGTAGTAGAGTAACATATTTTGGCCATTTCGGTTGCTAAAACCTTCCAAAATCAATACCAATCTTGACTGAAATTATTGATTAAATATCCTTGTGTGTACTAGAAAAATGATGTCATTTTTAAAAGATCACCTAACAATTAGAATTCATGTTTTTTCCAGCCTATCGGGTATTGGCAAGTTCACTGCTATAAACTGGTTCAAAGGGTTAAATGTTAAAACAAAATTCGATAAAACAGTTGAAATATTTGGAAATGTTTGCATCTAAAAAGTGGAGAATGATACATTTGAAATAATATAACAAGGCCACTTTTCACTTTGTATTTAGTAACATTATATGAACTTTACAAAGCCCTGACTATTTTGAAATCACATGGGGGGGCTTTGAAAACGGCAAAACTAAATTATCACTATATCATTATAAGTGTTTGTATAATTGAAGAAATATCTTCCAAATTATGGTTAAGTTTTTAGTGCTGACAAATTGTCAAAATAATTATCAAAGTTAAACAAGACACTTTACCAGAGTGGTTATTAGAGTAATATACCATATCACTTTTTCATATACAGTACGATTGTAGTTCCTAATCTTTGAATTGTGTTTTCACAAATTTGTTATGACAATTAGAACAAATAAAGAATACACTTCTATCCATTTTATACAAGTACATGTATGTGTGTGACTTGCCTCCTGTAACTGGATGGTCCATTTATGAATTTTACATGTATATGTACAGTGCGTATCAAAAAAAAGTTTACACTTAGAAAAAATCCTGTAAAATTATACATTTGTAATATCTTGAAGATTTTTACACATTTTAACATTGGTACAGATCTATTTAAGCAAATGAGGATATAACTGTCGAAAAATATTTCCGCTTGAGTGAGCACCACTTACTTTAGAAAAGTTAGTGAAAAATGATTTGCGCAGAACTTTGAAATAGTTGTGTGAATAAAAGTAGACCTTAATCATGAAGAACACGTTGAATTTAGCTAGTAAAAGTGATTTTAAGATATCTTTTATCGTTTTAACTTGTTTCCTTGCCCAAAACACTTCGAAGAGTGCATTTCGCCCTACCCCAATCCCCCACACTCCGAGGCCATCGTGACGATACTTGCTTTACACTGAGCTGTGATACATGACATGGCTTAGGCTTGATTTTCATTTTGTTAATTATTGTCAAGCTTGGAAAAAGTGTTGGAGAAACAAGTATTAAATGAAAAATGAAATGTAAACCCACTTAAAATGATAAAAACTTGGTGAAAAAATGCTGGAGATGTCTGATATAAACTTTTGTTAAGATTTAGTTACCGTATGTCCTCAGATCCAGCTGGCACAAAAAGGGTAAAGGTTGTGCTTACTAAGTGTTGAAATTTCAATTTGGGAGGCAAAATTGTTACAAATTGCTTGAATGCATCCATTTATTACAATTGACAAAAAGTGCAATGGGAAATGTATGAGTAATGTTTCGCAGGGTAAGTTTGATTTCGCCCTTTCCCCTTGACACAGCGTGAAAACAAGCATTTCTGCGCAAACAGATTTCTGCGAGCTTTACAAAAATGGACAGTGCTCAATCAAGTGTAACATTCTGTCAAAACTTTCAATTTCATTGCGTAGATGAGACCCACACCCAATATTATATGTGAAAAAATTACCCATATGTTGTATATTTTTTAATTCCCAGGGCTTTTTCAAAGTGTAAACTTTTTTTTGATACGCACTGTATTACAGATTTTAGTAGTCAATGGGTTAAAGTCTATCTTTAATTTTTATTTTGCTAAATTCCACAAAAGTTCATGTCACCATTCCATTTCAATACTAGGTTTTATTGATGCATGTGCCCTCCATTTGTATTGATATGCATTGAGCCAACCCCCAATGCACCCTCCCATTTTAGGCTTGAAGTCCCTGACCGGGGTAAAAACAACCATACATCAACAGAAAGGTAATGATTCATAGAATACAAATATACCGAAAATATTACATATATCTCCTTCCATTAGTTAAGAATGAATAGAAATCAAAGAAAATTTCTCATCCCAAACTCGTTTCGATTGAGCACCCCCACGTCGCTAAAAAATGATGACGTCATGTTGTGTGTGGAGGGTCGTGATTCCATAGGTTTGTGTACAAAAACACTGGGTGATTTTTATGATTTCCAGATTATGAATTCTTTTTTTTTTCATTTTCAGATGAAAATGGCACTCACAATTATACAGTGTTCAAATGGAGGGAAACTTACAACAATTCACTACCTTTTTTTTATTTCTTGGTCTGGGTCTTTAAGAATAGATGATACATGGTGCTATATAACTACCTGTTATTATTTTTTAGCAGTATTTAAAAGTATTATCGAAATTAAAACGGAAAAGTATAAAGCTGGAACTTAGAAGTACGAAAATGTTAAAGGTCAAGTCCACCCCAGGAAAATGTTGATTTGAATAGAGAAAAATCACACTAGCTTAACGCTGACACTTTCATCAAAATCGGATGTAAAATAGAAAGTTATGACATTGTTAAAATTCACTTATCTTGCACAAAACAGTTGTATGTAAAACTCAGTGATATGTAAATGAGAAAGTCGATGATGTTCCTCACTATTTCTTTTGCTGTTTTTTTTTTTTTTAATTACCGGTATACAATATTTCATTTTTTTACAAATTTGACAAAAAGTACCAACTTGATTGAACCATTTAGAATTAAACAATGCTAATTCCACATGTTCAGGGAAGAATTAATGTTTCATCTGACAATGAGGAGAAAGTTTGAATATTTCGTATTTCATATAGTAAAATACAAAAGAAATAGTGAGTGGATGATGTCATCAGTCTCCTTATTTACATATCGACCAGGATGTGCATATAATTATTTTGTGAAATTAAGACAAACTTTAAAATGTCATAACTTTCTTATTTCACATCCGATTTTTATGAAATTTTCAGTGTTGTGCTTGTTGGATATTTCTCTTTTTGTCTCGCCCACCAGAGGTGAAGGCGAGACTTAGGGATCCAAATGTCGTCCGTCTTTCACAAACCTTATGACACATAACTCCACAACCGTAAGTCGCTTTTCAACCAAACTAGGATGGTAGATGGACTTTGGGACCTGCATGTTATGCTGCAGTCGGAGGTCACATTGTAAGGTCAAAGGTAATTTTCAGGTCAACATTAATGTTTACATGCAAGACTCTTTCTTATGACACATAACTCCACAACCATAAGTCTCTTTTCAACCAAACTTGGATGGTAGATTGACTTGGGGGACGTGCATGTTATCTGCAGTCTGAGGTCACATGGTAAGGTCAAAGGTCAACGTTAAAGTTTACATGCAAGACTCTCTTATGACGCCTAACTCCGCAACCATAAGTCACTTTTCAACCAAACTTGGATGGTAGATGTACTTAGGCGACCTTCATGTTATGCTGCAGTCGGAGGTCACATGGTAAGGTCATTTTCAGGTCAACATTAAAGTTTACGTGCGAGGCTCTTATGACAAGTGTTATTCCATCCAAGTCATTTCACAATGAAGTTTCGATACAATTCTGTTGTGTGCCCTCGCAAATCATGATAGTTCTGGTTACTTTCATAAGTGGGTGAGACACAAAATCACTTTTGCCCTGTAATTCAAACCAACTTAATATTGGGGTGGACTTGTCCGTTAAAGAGTGGATAATAACTTGTACAGACTAATATCCAGTGAATGTGCCATAGGCTACAGATAAAGAATAGAATATGGATGTAGAAAGTCAATACAATGGCTATTAAGAAGTATGACATTCTCAGATTTTAAACAAAGGAAAGTTCACCCTTACAATTACAAGAAAAATATATATTTTGTTTTATTTGTTTTGTCATAAGCGAGGAGCTTCCCTATATAAAATGTATAGAAAGAAAAATTACAAGTCATTTTCTCAATAAAATGAAAATATTTTTTATTGTACCTTTAGTTTATTAACAGGACAATTATTTCATATCCACTTCCAAAAGAAATAATTAGTAATGATTATGAACCATTAAATAATCGAAATTTATGCATTTTATATTACATGAAACACTGGCAGCTGCTAGTATATGTTTGATGTCACAAAGTCAAAAACTTAAGATTCTAATACCTTTCAGTCTTTATCTTTTGTGGATTTTTCTCAAACCTCCATTATTATTTTTTTTTCTGGTACTGTTACAATAAACTTACTTTCTTCTTGGAGAAAAAATGTTTAAATTGCTGATCATGGACATCATTTACAAGATGGTTCCATGACTTGGAAAATATGCATGTTATTAAAGCCAAACATGAAATCTAACTGCCAAAAAATTAAATCTCTTTACCTTATTCTGAACTCAAAACTCAATTGCAATTGTAACTTTAACCCTATGCCCTCTGACATATTAGACCGGAGCAAATGTCCCAGGAGCAGACGTTGTCTCCTTACAATATAGCTGGAAGATGTACAGAGGTGGGAGAGTTGAATTCAATCTGACAGTGGGAAATAGATGTGCCTTTAATTTGAACTCCTAAAAGCTAAAAGTACAATGATAATAATAATTATACTTGCTTATATAGCGCTTAACACTTATTTGTCAGAAGTCTCTAAGCGCTCTACAGTATATGCAGCATAATTACCCTGGCTTTAGCAGTGCAGCTGTTATGCGTGCTGCGTTTCAAGGAATAAATTCCTGCCAGGTACCCATTTACCTCGCCTCAACACATTTACAAGCAGTTATATCAAAACACATATTTATATACTGAGGTATAGTATGGATATGTATGTAGTAGTATAACTTATTCTGAAGCATGAAAATATGTACTGGTGGATGTTTCATAAAGCTGTTCGTACGTATACAAATGCACATTTAATGGTGACTACAAGAAAGGATCACCAGTCATTCTTAAAGTCACTCTTTATACGAACAGCTTTATGAACCGACCCCTGGTAACTTTTTTTCTTGTCAATAGACAGCCTTCCAAGTTCAACCCCCCCCCCCCCAAAAAAAAAAAAAACACATCTTCACCAAAGAGTTTGTGTTTGGACATTTTATAATTGTCTTTAGAAGAGGAACTTATATTCGCTTTTTAGGTTTACACCAGTGTAGAGTAACAAATTATTACTCTTTAAATTCTAGTGCAGAATTATTTTATTTTTTTTACCATTGGCCCCTGATTTTTAACCTTGAGAAAATATTTCTCCTGGATATTTCACTGAGTCTTGGTACATGTATATCCAAACTTCAAATTGAATGCACGTTAATACCAGATAGCACTATTTATATTTAAAGGACAAGTCCACAAGTTGGTTTGTTTTAAAAGAGAAAAAGCAAACGATCATACCGCCGAAATTTTCATCAAAATCGGATGTAAAATAAGAAATTTAGGACATTTTCAAGTTTCACTTGATTTCACAAAATAGTTGTATTCACATCCTGGTTGGTTTGCAAAATAGGGGACTGATGAGATCATCCACTCACTATTTCTCTCGTATTTCATATCATGGAATGTGAAAAAATTGTGGCCCAAACAAAAGGGTCTGTTTTGTCAAATCTGTAAAAATTGAATTATTGTATAATTCCAACAATAAAAAAAAGATGGGTGAGAGACATTGACTTTCATTTGTATTTCACTGAGTTGTGCATATAACCAAGGAGTTGCTGGTAACTCCTAGATATAGTTTTGTGAATACCAAGCAAAACTTAATGTCAAAACTTCCTTATTTTACATCTGATTTTGATGAAATTTTCGCCATTATGCTTAATTTTTTTTCTTTTTATTCAAATCAGTCTGTTTTTTCTGCAATGGACTTGACCTTTACATATAAGAAAGAATGCCCTATTCTTATATTAAAACATGTCAACTACTCGATGGTATGATTATGACTTAATTACATTGATTTTCAAAATCAGCAGAAAAAGGTTCCAAAGGTTGGATTGGGGCTTAGGGCAAAAGAGGCATGTTCTCCCCAATCCCCTTTTATGATTTTTTTTTAATGTCTTTTTTATTTTATTGACTTGAAAGTACTGCTAAGGGTTTTACCCATTTTCTTTTGTCTGTCAGAACTATTTTTTTGAGGGGGGGGGGGGTATAGTCCCTATTACTTTTTTTTTCTTTTCTCAATTTTGCCTAAAAATGTTTGCCATCTGCCCCTGAATATGATCAACAGGATTTTTTTAATGATTAAATAATAATATCACAATATGTTAGCATTTAACTTGTTAGATATGTATTCTAAAGACAGTTATCTCGCCATATTTAGAGGAATGGGGACTCGGGACTGTGCCGCTGATAGATATATACGAATCCTACTGATTATTTTTTTTTAAGAACCAATGATATTAAAAGAGGTTTTTTGCGTATTGTTTTTTTAACAAAGCCTAGCAGCTGAATAATATCCCTAGAGCAGATGTTGGACAGGAATACTCAGAGTACCATTGACAAGAATTAAAGCACTTTGCCTTTATTTTGCCCTACATCCAATCGGATATCGGATAATGCCATTTTGCCCTGTTATATTGCAATATTCAAATACTTTGCCATATCATGTTTCCAAATCTAAATTGATAATATCAACATATTTAAAAATTCTTTTTGTAATGAGCAAGAATTTTATCTTTGGCGATATTATATACCGGTACCGTACCGTAGTACAGTCACAGCAGACGAATTAATTAACGACACTAAAGTAAAAGATACCGTATTCCCAGTATAGTAGACTTGTTAACTGCAAAAAAAAGGGCTTACGGCTGCATTTTTGAGTACAAATGTCCCACTTGGCACAAATGTTCCTTGAGTCAAAAGAAAAAGATTCATCCAAAGAGACACGCTGTATCTATGAAAATAAGCAAGTAATTTGCATAAATTTGCATATTATGTCGAAATAGTAAAAACAAGTAATTCAGAATAAATATTTCAACAGAACTGCCCTAAAATTGGAAATAAAGACTTAGGGTAAGACAGGGAAGAAAACTGTTATAAAATAATTGGGATATCCTTGTTTATTATTACCTAATTTACATAAATTATGCAAATTATAATTTAAAACAGAGTATTCTTTCAAGAATCCTGAACTGTGCATATAAATAACAGCAATTAATACAAAATGTCAACATTCTACATGAAAGAGAATATATTAGCGAAAACATCGATATGCTTCATGACAGTATTAGTGTCTTAATTTGCTTAGAAAGAGGGCAAATATGTCAAAATGTATGACGTGATATTGCGCTAAAACGAGACCAAAACAACCTCTATGTCACAGTCACACTCACGAATCGGACAATAAAGCGATCAATGGTATGTCATTCGAGATAACACAATCTCAACACAATAGCTTCCATCGGCTTCTCGTATCGCTTTTGTTGGTGTGTCTGCCACACCGTAATCTGTGATACATACGGGCAAAATGCATTTCGGTATCGGTAAAACACTATTAATTTTGTTTTATTTGTTTCTAATTGGTTTCTCTTGGAAAATTTACAGGAGACATTGCTTTGCTGGTTACTGCTTAAATGAAGCTCTGGCACATGAATCATGACGAATGTACCCCACATCAATCCATATTTTAACTTTGTTAAAATATATGTCTTTTGGAGACCCCGAAGTGGCAAAACTGCATTTCCCCGCGGCATTCTCGCTACTTTACAAAACCAGTTTGACTTGTATTATCGACTTGGAAAAGACAGATGTATGAGACATCAGTGAACATGTTTCCTGAAGATAGTTTTTGTTTTATTATTTAAGCCTATACGTCCACGGGAGCCCTCCGAATTTACTCCATCCTCTCTCTGTATTTCGACACTAAATAAAAAAATATCGTGTTTAAAAACCACCGGCAAGGCAAGTTGCGTTTTTGGTATAATAAAGCAACTTTTATATCTATATTTCATATTTATCTATATTAATAATATTATTAATGTTATCATTATTATTATTATTGTTCTGCAGTTTGTAATAATGTTCTAGCACAGTAAAGGCTATAACCGAACAGGAGCATGCCTAGGATACCCTTTTCCCTTTTGGTTTTATGTATTAAAAAATAGTTTGTCTTTAGAACTCTTAAAAGATTACTTTTGTTTGTATCAGGGGCGGAAATTTCTCCCAAAAGGTAGGGGGGACAAGGGTCTGGAAAATTTGACAAGCAAAAAAATAAAACGCTATTACCTAAAATTAAAGGTCATTTTGACGAAAATATATTTGACAAGCAAAAAAAAAAATTAATAAAAAAAGGTCATCTCGTCCCAAAACGTACGTTTTATTCCCATTTTGAGTGATATATTTCTTAGCATCACCAAAGACCCAAAAAAGTAGGGGGACATTTGATATTGTGTCCCCCCTACTATTTTGAGTAGGGGGCCACGTCCCCCCTGTCCCCCCTGGGATTTCCGCCCATGGTTTGTATTGATATCTTGGAATAGATTGAGGAGAAAATACTCTACAATTGACATGTAGAAGAGCTGTAGTACATTGAAAAAAAAAGCCACACGTAAGCTCTAAAATACTCAAACCCCTTTATTGCTTCCACTCTATGTTCAGAGCCCATTAGGGAGAAAGATACATTTCTACTACACACAGTAAAGCCTCTTTACTTTCTCCTCTTGAAAAAAACAAACATAGAAGGCATTGTTTTATATCTCATAAAATAAGTTCGTGTACATGACGGTGGCCTGTCAAAGTTGCCCAACCCTTTATTTTGTTTTAACAATATATATTTAGAATATCGTCTAAATGAAGCCCTCATCTGGAAAAGGGCACTTATTAAAGGCAGCATCTACATTACATAGAGGAGGCCCTGGTACTTGGAAGCGTGGGCTGAAGCACAACGCAAGATTTTCCGGACGAGGGGGGGGGGGGTACTGCGCGTGTTATTCTCGATAGATAGCACCCCCTGGAATTCCGGCAGATGTGACAAAACGAAAAAAAAGAAACGTTACCCAAAAAAAAATCATTTTGTAATGCAATCCTTTTTGTTTATTTCCTGTAAAATTTATTGATGTAAATTTGAAAAACGAAAAAGGTTCAATGTAAAATTTTGGTCCCAAGAAATCAAACAAGCTTCAGCCCCCTCTTCCAAGTGCCAAGGCCTCCTCTATATAATGTAGATGCTGCCTTTAATAAGTGCCCTTTTCCAGATGAAGGCTTCATTTAGACGATATTCTAAATATATATTGTCAAAACAAAATAAACGGTTTTTGGCAACTTCGACAGGCCACCGTCACGTACACGAACTTATATTATGAGAAATAAAACAATGCCTTCTATGTTTTTTTTTCAAGAGGAGAACGCAAAGAGGCTTTACTGTGTGTAGTAGAAACAGTGGCGTAACTACGGGGGGGGGGGGGGCATGGGGGGACACGTGCCCCCCAATCGGCTGGCCAAAAAAAAAAGGGGAAAGGGAGAAAAAGCGGAAGAAAGAGAAACGTAGTGGGGAAAGAAGAAATTATGCTCATTATAAATGTTATATTATATTATAATTATGTTATATTACATGAAAAAGCATTTTTTTCAAACTTTATGAAACATTTGCTCACAGGGCCTATGACTCTATTGTTCCTGGTGCTCGCATAGACCGTTTAAAGAGATAAATAATCCTGATGTACTAAACCTCCTGTTTTCAAATCAATACTGTACACCAATTACATTACCTCGCAATTCGAGTCATAATTTTTTCATGTAGTGACATTTGCTCTTTTTTATGACTACTTAAATTGATTGCCCTATTTAAGGTCTAATATAAAACATTTCCTGTCCGTGCTAACGTTCGCATTAGTTGTTTGGTGAGATGTCTACTCTTCAATGAATTTCTAAAATCAGTCCTTAAAATGTCTAGTTTTCTGATCTCAATATAAAAAATTTTCAGCTCGCGCTTCGCGCTCGCATCATTTGGTTAATGAAATACGTACAGTCTTAGTGAATTCCTGCAAACAAACATGACTTAGAATGCCCCTCTTTAGGTCTGAATTTCCGAAATTTTCAGCTCGCGCTTCGCGCTCGCAGTATTTGATTAGTGAAATGCGTATGATAATCATGATTACCATGTCTTCAAAAAATGCTTAATGTGTTTATATGTAATTCTAACAAAATCAGCAAAGATTGGTACTAGCATTAGATGACTTTGCTGAGATATGTATAATCTTAATGGATTCCTAAAATATATTCCCAATTTGGGTCAATATATACAAAAATTTCAGCTCGCGCTTCGCATTGTATAGCGAGGCAGGTACATATCATGATTACAAAAAAAAATTGCTTATAATGTCCCTTTTTAGGTCTAAATATCAATACAAATAAAAATAATCTTTTAAGAGTTCTAAAGACAAACTATTTTTTAATACATAAAACCAAAAAGGGAAAGGGTATCCTAGGCATGTTCCTGTTGGGTTATAGCCTTTACTGTGCTAGAGCACTATTACAAACGGCCGAACAATAATAGTAATAATAATAATAACCATAATAATATTAATAATAATTATAATAACAATATTAATAATAATCATAATAATATCAATAATGATGAATGTAAATATAAAGATATAGATATAAAAGTTGCTTTATTATAACAAAAAAAACGCAATTTGCCTTGCCGATGGCTTTAAAACAAGATATTTTTTGTATTTAAAGTCGAAATACGAAGAGGGGATGGGGTAAATTTGAAAGGCTCCCGTTGGCTTAAATAAACAAAAATATTTTTTTCAGGAATCATGTTGTCTGATGTCTCATACATCTGTGTTTTCCAAGTAGATAATACAAGTCAAACTGGTTTTGTAAAGTAGCGGGAATGCCGGGGAGATGCAGTTTTGCCACTTTGGGGTCTCCAAAAGATATATATTTTAACAAAGTTAAAATATGGATTGAGGTAGGGTACATTCGTCATGATTCATGTGCCAGAGCTTCATTTAAGCAGTAACCTGCAAAGCAATGTCTCCTGTAAATTTTCCAAGAGAAACAAATAAAACAAAATTAATAGTGTTTTACCGATACCGAAATGCATTTTGCCCGTATGTATCACAGATTACGATGTGGCAGACACACCAACAAAAGCGATACGAGAAGCCGATGGAAGCTATTGTGTTGAGATTGTGTTATCTCGAATGACATACCATTGATCGCTTTATTGTCCGATTCGTGAGTGTGACTGTGACATAGAGGTTGTTTTGGTCTCGTTTTAGCGCAATATCACGTCATACATTTTGACATATTTGCCCTCTTTCTAAGCAAATTAAGACACTAATACTGTCATGAAACATATCGATGTTTTCGCTAATATATTCTCTTTCATGTAGAATGTTGACATTTCGTATTAATTGCCGTTATTTATAAAACACTTCAGGATTCTTGAAAAAATACTATTTTTAAAATTATAATTTGCATAATTTATGTAAATGAGGTAATAATAAACAAGGATAGCCCAATCATTTTATGACAGTTTTCTTCCCTGTCTTACCCTAAGTCTTTATTTCCAATTTTAGGGCAGTTCTGGTGAAATATTTATTCTGAATTACTTGTTTTTCCTATATCGACATAATATGCAAATTTATGCAAATTACTTGCTTATTTGCATAGATACAGCGTGTCTCTTTGGATGAATCTTTTTCTTTTGACTCAAGGAACATTTGTGCCAAGTGGGACATTTGTACTCAAAAATGCAGCGTTCAACCTCTTAACAAGTCTACTAGTACTGGAGCAAGGAACAAGTCCATCTCCTTATCGTGTCACGTATTGTGGTGAACATCTTTGGACTTTCATTGGTATGTATTATTTCTGACAATGTGAATTGTTAAAAAAATGTTTATATGGTATACCGGCAAAATAATATTTAAGTTAAGCCGAAAACTAATCATTGAATCATTTGGTTACCGTACTCCTCCAAACAACCTCGCTGCCTCTCGTCCACTGAAGCCCCACAACACGGCCAAAGCTTTTCACCGGCCCGGATCGGCGTCGTTGCGGGTTGCCCTGCTGACTCGTGTACCGGTACTTGGCTGCCGGCTGCTACTTCGAAGAGGAAGAGATATTCGCTACTTTTTCTTCTTCTTCAGGGTAGACATGTGTCCTTCACACTTGAAGATAACCATGTAGCCAGGAGGGGGCGGTAAGTGCACGCAGAAGATGGCAGTTATGAAGTGCGGGGGGGGGGGGGGGGGGGGGGTGCAGGCCAATATGGGAGACCCTCCAATAAGGGAGACAACAATCTCCCATATTGGAGACTTGCTTTGCAAAAGAACAAAAGAAACAACACCAACAAAAGCATGATTTTTTCCACCCAAACTTTTGTCCAACTGAGGTCAGAAGCCCATTTGTTTTGTGTGTGGATGACAACAAAAATCCTTATAAAAACAAAAGTAGACGGTGAATTTTTAAAGTAGACGGTGAAAAGGGCCTCATGGGAGACAGTCTCCAATATTGGCTGTGCGCCTCTACTGGCAGGGAGGGCATGGAGGGGGAGTGATTAAAAATTATCTCATCCAATTCAAATCAAAAGGCATCTTTTGCGTCTAGTACCGTTATCAACTCAAATATTGACTCGCTGTGATTTTTTTAAAAATCGTTTTCGAAAGAAATAATAAACAGAAAAAAAATGGGAAAAGATTGGAGAATTTGAAATAATTCCTCTTCCTGCGCACAGAAGCTTAAAACGTTTTATAAGGCCTATAAGATCTAGACTCTAGTCTAGAGAACAGAAATTATATGGTAGGGGGTCCTAAAGCTACGCACCACTCCAATGCGCATGCAATTGCAAAATGCGCACTGACTGTGTCGAGCTGTGATAGACCAAAAGCTTCGGTCTCTGTTATGTTGGTTGTTCCGCTGAACTCGTTGGCTCCAGCTCCACTCACCAAAATACAGAGACCGAAGTTCTACTCTAGCTTGATCTGTACAGGTTACTCCATGGCCATATGTTTATGCAAAAAAGTTCGGATAAAACAGAAGTGAAGTTCCGCGACAGCCGAAGTAAGTCACTGTTTTTTTTTTCCCTTTTAAGTTTCCCGTTTTGGTGCATTACAGGCCAAAACGAAATAATCTTCATTTTGGTACAGTTTTGTTTAAATATATTTTTATGAAATGAAGACAAAAATCGATGAGCCCCGTTGGGGGGATTTTGCATTGTTGAGATGTGATATGAAATGATTTCCGATAATTTTTCTATGATCTCTGCTTATTCTACTCACCAACTGTCTGACTTCTAATCCAAAAAGGCAAACTTGAGTTGATTCACGGAGTCCATGATGTAAGCTTCGAAGATAATAATGGAAGCTAGCGATTGCAGTGGTATCTGAGCGATTTAGTCTGTTGAGGGCGTACAACAAATCGCGACTAGAGCTCTTGTTGATGACCAAACCATGGAAAATATTAATCACTTTGAAAATGAAGTCCAAAGTTATTGCACAATTCCAACACAACAGAAAACTTGTCACATTTTTTTCATAGAAGAAAATGGATTTGAAGCTCCTCTATGGCACACGAAAACCATGAATAAAATAATCCGCAGGTATGTCCATAGATGAAAAGTTGAACTCAGAAATGCAGAATATATAAAAATCCAAGTATGGGTATATGTAAAATCCAAGAATGGTTTAATTGTAAAACCACAAGGTTTAGCGACTTTCTTCAGTAAATGCGTGACCACAAAGTTTCCACAGAAAAGCTCCGAGATCACACCTTAAACTGAAATTTATAGCATGAAGAGAGAAGAACGTTTAGGTTATTCTTTTGACCAAAAAAGAAGGAAAAACACACAAGCTATAGGCCTACCTCTCTTCCCTTTTCTCCTTTCTCTTTTTTTTTCCTCTTTTTTTTATTTTTCTTTTTGGCAGCATGGGGGGGACCGTGCACCTGCTTAAAGGACAAGTCCACCCCAACAAAAAGTTGATTTGAATAAAAAGAGAAAAATCCAACGAGCATAACACTGAAAATTTCATCAAAATCGGCTGTAAAATAAGAAAGTTATGACATTTTAAAGTTTCGCTTCATTTCACAAAACCGTTATATGCACATCTCGGTCGGTATGCAAATGAGGGAACTGATGACATCACTAACTCACTATTTCTTTTGTATTTTATTATATGAAATATGAAATATTTTGATTTTCTCGTCATTGTCATGTGAAATAAAGTTTCATTCCTCACTGAACACGTGGAATTCCATTATTTTAACATCTTGTGCTTCAGGCAAGGAGGCCCTAATCATCAAATTCGTAAAAATTGAAATATTGTACAAAAGAATTAGTGAGTGAGTAACATCGACTCTCTCATTTGGATGTAACTGGCTTGTTCATATAACTATTTTGTTGAAAATAAGCGAAACTTTGAAATGTCATAACTTTCTTATTTTACAACCGATTTTGATGAAATTTTCAGCATTGTGCTTGTCTGATTTTTCTCTATTGATTCAAATCAACATTTTTCTGAGGTGGACTTGACCTTTAAAGATTAATACAGGCGATTTGTTTGTCTGGTGCTTACTGCGGCATCCCTAACATAGTACACTGTTTGTGTCGAGGTCTCCGGGGCAATTCTAGTGCTTGTGTATACATATGGCAGCCATCTGTTTTGAGGATTCTCTTTGCCATTCTTTTTTCCTCGTACACAGACGGCTCGCTATCGTGCAGCCGCCATTAGGGGGTTAACGATGCAAAATACCCCTGACGGGGCTCATCGATTTTTGTCCTAATTTAAAAAAATATATAAGAACTGGACCAAAATAAAGATTATTCAGTTCTGAAATGCACCGAGACGGAAAAAATCAACTTAAAAGGAAAAAAACTGACTTACTTCGGCTGTCACGCAATTGTAATACATAAACATATGGCCAATTAGTCCCTGTCCCTGTATTGTTGTAACTACCCCTTTGATATCAACAACCTAATTTTTGTCTCGCCCACCAGAGGTGAAGGCGAGACTTAGGGTTCAAAATGTTGTCCGTCCGTCACAAATCTAAGGACACATAACTCCACAACTGTAAGTCGCTTTTCAACCAAACTTGGATGGTAGATGGACTTTGGGGACCTGCATCTTATGCTGCAGTTGGAGGTCACATGGTAAGGTCAAAGGTCATTTTCAGGTCAACGTTAAAGTTTACATGCAAGACTCTCATATGACATAACTCTGCAACCATAAGTCATTTTTCAACCAAAACTTGGATGGTAGATGGACTTGGGGGACCTGCATGTTATGTTGCAGTCAGAGGTCACATGGTAAGGTCAAATTCAGGTCAACGTTAAAGTTTACATGCAAGACTCTCTTATGACACCTAACTCCACAACTGTAAGTCACTTTTCAACCAAACTTGGTTGGTAGATAGACTTGGGGGACGTGCATCTTATGCTGCAGTTGAGATCACATGGTAAGGTCAAAGGTCATTTTCAGGTCAACGTTAAAGTTAAGAATGCAAAACTCTCTTATGATACCTAACTCTGCAACCGTAAGTCACTTTTCAACCAAACTTGGATGGTAGATGGACTTAGGGGACGATGTTTTGCTGCAGTCGGAGGTCACATGGTAAGGTCAAAGGTCATTTTCAGGTCAACATTAAAGTTTACATGCAAGACTCTCTTATGACACCCAACTCCGCAACCATAAATCACTTTTCAACAAAACTTGGATGGCAGATGTACTTAGGCGACCTGCCTGATATGCTGCAGTCGGATGTCACATGGTTAGGTCAAAGGTCATCTTCAGGTCAACATTAAAGTTTACGTGCAAGGTTTTTATGACAAGTGTTATTCTATCCCAGTCATTTCACAATGAAATTTCGATACAATTCTGTTGCGTGCCCTCGCAAATCACGATATTTCTGGTTATTTTCATAAGTGGGCGAGACACTAAATAGCTTTTGCCTTGTCTAAGCATCATATGATCTGCAAAAATATTTATCAGTTTTACCTAGTTTTGTCTCATTTGTGCAGAAAATTGAGCAGATCAGATTCCCATGTTTCGATTGGCTTCTCCGATTCAATTTGCGTATATATCGGCAAACAACGATTTTACATTTGCTCATTTGCACCCTTCTTTTGAAACCGACCACCCATGATACACTAAGTTTACGTCCGATTCTTGTCGTGGTGGCAAAATATTTTGACTCTTCCAAATCAGTTCTATGATGTCAACATGCTAAATGATTGTCTCACTTCTTCCACTGCGAGCTCCGGCACATGATTCGACGATTGATGACAGATATTTGTTCCAAGGCCATTTCCTATCAGATTTCTTGGTACATGTATGAACAACTGTTTTTCGGCGGGGTTTGGGTCTAGTCAAAACAATTTTGATAAATTCTAAACTTTTACCTTTCTCCCATTTTCTCTCGTAAAATTGATTCTTACTGTTCCTATGGACACTGCGCCTGCTACTCTTCCACGCATATCGTTTTATAATACACAATAATTTTAATGCTCGCAAGGTGTGTAGTTTCAAAAGAGGTGGTTGTGGTGGTCTCACTATACAGAGCAAGTCAGAACTTCGGACTCTGTAATTGGTGAGTGGAGCCAACAGAGTTCAACGGAACAACCAATATAACAATATATCCATTGGCGAGTGGTTAGGGTCTGATTTGAGTGAGATGTGTGGGGTGGTAGATCTACTACCCAATGAAAGTAAAGGTAAAACCAACGTCCGCGACATAATAATGAAGATATCGTTGTATGATGGGGTGACCATAATTTTAAAAATTATCTTGAAGTTGATTTTCAATCAAAAATTTCTCACAGTTCACACAAAATTAATAAAAATCATGAATACCAGACGGAGGGCAAGATCCCAAAGTCAAATTTGCTTGACAAAATTATAAAGTAGGTCAAGAGTTTCGCTGGTATCGTGATCTCAAAATTCCATGGCTATCGACCAGTGCGCACTCGGCTTAAAAAGTGTCATAAAAAAGTGTGACCTTAATTTGCACACCCTTAACCTGTCTCAAAAGCTCAAAATTAACTGTCTTAGCGCTTGACCCCTAAACCTAAACGTACGTGACAACCAGATGCTGTTGCTCTCATCTTGTCTGTAAAATCCTAATTTTTCGGGGATGTTTCGTCCTGTTCGCCACCTGTTCGTGAGCTGGAACTGCTGGAAATACGTCATATTTTCTGAGGTCAATCTCAATACCAGCATCATTTCAAGTATGATGTTGTGGCCGGTGTTGGTGTTGTCACAACACCAATACCAGATTTTGACAGTACTTGAAATCACCCAATGTCCGTTTTGACGCGTTCTACTGCACAGCTGACCACCTCTACACAGTCACTGTACCAAGTCAAACTCCTCTTCTCATCAATCTTATACTAAGGGTGGCTCGGCTGTGGATTTCACTTTCCACCAACACATTCCCTTTAGCTCCCAACATGGACAGATTTAAGAACAGTGTTAATTCATATTAGCTTGATGCAAACTTTGTGCTTTTAAATTAATTATGGATTATTACATGGGAGTCATGGGCACTTCATCATTTTATGATGGCAACTCGGGCCCAACGAACAGTCTTTAAAAAAGTGAAAGTCCAGCTGAAAATGTGTGAGATTACAGGCATTATAGGCCTAATGTATGATGGGTATGGGGATTGTAGGTCCTGACAATTATTGAGGCCTTCTCTTTTGTCTTTGAATTATTAACAAGAACTATGAATAGAAACATTGTAGTTGTCATAATAATAACAATAAAGCAATATTGACTGGCCTCGGGCGATATGACATATATCGCCCAAACTAGATTGATGTCAATTTAGTGAGGGCGATATACGTCCTTTCGCCCCCAGGCCAGTCAATATTGCTATTATTAACCAAATCAGACATCTCGAGCAAAAATCGTTAAAAGTTAGATATTTTTTAAGTTAAAGAATGAGAATCTAGTTTGTCATGTTGAGCAGACTGGGCCTCTGAACTTCACCATTGTGACGTAAATTGAAATGGTGCATCCCTGCCTAGGGACGCAGTATCCAGCGTTGTCTCAACTTGATTACCATTATGAAGTATAGCACTGCATGGTTCAAGGATGCGTACAAAAACGCGTAGAATACCCGGATGTTAGCTCTGCTTTATTGCCCGCTACATTTCCACGCATTTTCTCATTGACTTTCCTGAGCGGGCAATAAATTGGTCTCGTGGATAAAGAATTGGAACTTTATTGACCGGCCATTTGATCCCAGTCTTAAGCAGGCAACAATGTATCAAAGTTGCCCTGCTCAGATGTCTGATACGGTTAACATTATTTGTTTAGTGCTGTTCACAAAACATGTCTATAAGTGCTCAGGAAAAAATTGAAAGAGAGAAGGAATTTCAGCAAAAAAAATGTAAAGTAATGGTATACTAGTAGTTCACAGTAGACTGTAGACAGTTGAGGGGCTTCAAATGCAAAGGGAAAGGCTATTCAACAAAAAATAAGTAGGTTTTTAACATGGATTTGAATTTCTATGTTGAATCTGCTTGTTTATACATGTCATCAGTATTTAGTCTAGATTGCCTAACAATTTGTGCTAAAATTGTAGAAGGTTTCCATGCAAAAATTTTCAAATGGCTGTCTGAAATTGATTGCCCAGATACACGACTTGTGCGGACACAACAACTACTGCATAGCGTTAGAACTGGGGATAGACTTGTACTTAAATCTCACTATTCAATGTTATTCTGGTTAAATAGATTATGTACAGTACATCTAGTCATTGATTTTCATGGGGTAATTTGAAAAATGTATATGTTTTTTACCTTTTTTTTATTATATTTTTTATTGAACAGATCAGAATTCGTTTTTTATTATGAGTGTAAGTCTATCAAATGATTTTAATAGGAACATCCTGCTTTTCATGTCATTACTGTGGCTATTAGCAGTCTACAATCTACTTCAATTTTGATAAATTCTAAACTTTTACCTTTCTCCCCATTTTCTCTCGTAAAATTGATTCTTACTGTTCCTATGGACACTACGCCTGCTACTCTTCCACGCATATCGTTTTATAATACACAATAATTTTAATGCTCGCAAGGTGTGTAGTTTCAAAAGAGGTGGTTGTGGTGGTCTCACTATACAGAGCAAGTCAGAACTTCGGACTCTGTAATTGGTGAGTGGAGCCAACAGAGTTCAACGGAACAACCAATATAACAATATATCCATTGGCGAGTGGTTAGGGTCTGATTTGAGTGAGATGTGTGGGGTGGTAGATCTACTACCCAATGAAAGTAAAGGTAAAACCAACGTCCGCGACATAATAATGAAGATATCGTTGTATGATGGGGTGACCATAATTTTAAAAATTATCTTGAAGTTGATTTTCAATCAAAAATTTCTCACAGTTCACACAAAATTAATAAAAATCATGAATACCAGACGGAGGGCAAGATCCCAAAGTCAAATTTGCTTGACAAAATTATAAAGTAGGTCAAGAGTTTCGCTGGTATCGTGATCTCAAAATTCCATGGCTATCGACCAGTGCGCACTCGGCTTAAAAAGTGTCATAAAAAAGTGTGACCTTAATTTGCACACCCTTAACCTGTCTCAAAAGCTCAAAATTAACTGTCTTAGCGCTTGACCCCTAAACCTAAACGTACGTGACAACCAGATGCTGTTGCTCTCATCTTGTCTGTAAAATCCTAATTTTTCGGGGATGTTTCGTCCTGTTGTCACAACACCAATACCAGATTTTGACAGTACTTGAAATCACCCAATGTCCGTTTTGACGCGTTCTACTGCACAGCTGACCACCTCTACACAGTCACTGTACCAAGTCAAACTCCTCTTCTCATCAATCTTATACTAAGGGTGGCTCGGCTGTGGATTTCACTTTCCACCAACACATTCCCTTTAGCTCCCAACATGGACAGATTTAAGAACAGTGTTAATTCATATTAGCTTGATGCAAACTTTGTGCTTTTAAATTAATTATGGATTATTACATGGGAGTCATGGGCACTTCATCATTTTATGATGGCAACTCGGGCCCAACGAACAGTCTTTAAAAAAGTGAAAGTCCAGCTGAAAATGTGTGAGATTACAGGCATTATAGGCCTAATGTATGATGGGTATGGGGATTGTGGGTCCTGACAATTATTGAGGCCTTCTCTTTTGTCTTTGAATTATTAACAAGAACTATGAATAGAAACATTGTAGTTGTCATAATAATAATAATAACAATAAAGCAATATTGACTGGCCTCGGGGCGATATGACATATATCGCCCAAACTAGATTGATGTCAATTTAGTGAGGGCGATATACGTCCTTTCGCCCCCAGGCCAGTCAATATTGCTATTATTAACCAAATCAGACATCTCGAGCAAAAATCGTTAAAAGTTAGATATTTTTTAAGTTAAAGAATGAGAATCTAGTTTGTCATGTTGAGCAGACTGGGCCTCTGAACTTCACCATTGTGACGTAAATTGAAATGGTGCATCCCTGGCCTAGGGACGCAGTATCCAGCGTTGTCTCAACTTGATTACCATTATGACGTATAGCACTGCATGGTTCAAGGATGCGTACAAAAACGCGTAGAATACCCGGATGTTAGCTCTGCTTTATTGCCCGCTACATTTCCACGCATTTTCTCATTGACTTTCCTGAGCGGGCAATAAATTGGGTTCGTGGATAAAGAATTGGAACTTTATTGACCGGCCATTTGATCCCAGTCTTAAGCAGGCAACAATGTATCAAAGTTGCCCTGCTCAGATGTCTGATACGGTTAACATTATTTGTTTAGTGCTGTTCACAAAACATGTCTATAAGTGCTCAGGAAAAAATTGAAAGAGAGAAGGAATTTCAGCAAAAAAATGTAAAGTAATGGTATACTAGTAGTTCACAGTAGACTGTAGACAGTTGAGGGGCTTCAAATGCAAAGGGAAAGGCTATTCAACAAAAAATAAGTAGGTTTTTAACATGGATTTGAATTTCTATGTTGAATCTGCTTGTTTATACATGTCATCAGTATTTAGTCTAGATTGCCTAACAATTTGTGCTAAAATTGTAGAAGGTTTCCATGCAAAAATTTTCAAATGGCTGTCTGAAATTGATTGCCCAGATACACGACTTGTGCGGACACAACAACTACTGCATAGCGTTAGAACTGGGGATAGACTTGTACTTAAATCTCACTATTCAATGTTATTCTGGTTAAATAGATTATGTACAGTACATCTAGTCATTGATTTTCATGGGTAATTTGAAAAATGTATATATTTTTTACCTTTTTTTTATTATATTTTTTATTGAACAGATCAGAATTCGTTTTTTATTATGAGTGTAAGTCTATCAAATGATTTTAATAGGAACATCCTGCTTTTCATGTCATTACTGTGGCTATTAGCAGTCTACAATCTACTTCAATTTTGATAAATTCTAAACTTTTACCTTTCTCCCATTTTCTCTCGTAAAATTGATTCTTACTGTTCCTATGGACACTGCGCCTGCTACTCTTCCACGCATATCGTTTTATAATACACAATAATTTTAATGCTCGCAAGGTGTGTAGTTTCAAAAGAGGTGGTTGTGGTGGTCTCACTATACAGAGCAAGTCAGAACTTCGGACTCTGTAATTGGTGAGTGGAGCCAACAGAGTTCAACGGAACAACCAATATAACAATATATCCATTGGCGAGTGGTTAGGGTCTGATTTGAGTGAGATGTGTGGGGTGGTAGATCTACTACCCAATGAAAGTAAAGGTAAAACCAACGTCCGCGACATAATAATGAAGATATCGTTGTATGATGGGGTGACCATAATTTTAAAAATTATCTTGAAGTTGATTTTCAATCAAAAATTTCTCACAGTTCACACAAAATTAATAAAAATCATGAATACCAGACGGAGGGCAAGATCCCAAAGTCAAATTTGCTTGACAAAATTATAAAGTAGGTCAAGAGTTTCGCTGGTATCGTGATCTCAAAATTCCATGGCTATCGACCAGTGCGCACTCGGCTTAAAAAGTGTCATAAAAAAGTGTGACCTTAATTTGCACACCCTTAACCTGTCTCAAAAGCTCAAAATTAACTGTCTTAGCGCTTGACCCCTAAACCTAAACGTACGTGACAACCAGATGCTGTTGCTCTCATCTTGTCTGTAAAATCCTAATTTTTCGGGGATGTTTCGTCCTGTTCGCCACCTGTTCGTGAGCTGGAACTGCTGGAAATACGTCATATTTTCTGAGGTCAATCTCAATACCAGCATCATTTCAAGTATGATGTTGTGGCCGGTGTTGGTGTTGTCACAACACCAATACCAGATTTTGACAGTACTTGAAATCACCCAATGTCCGTTTTGACGCGTTCTACTGCACAGCTGACCACCTCTACACAGTCACTGTACCAAGTCAAACTCCTCTTCTCATCAATCTTATACTAAGGGTGGCTCGGCTGTGGATTTCACTTTCCACCAACACATTCCCTTTAGCTCCCAACATGGACAGATTTAAGAACAGTGTTAATTCATATTAGCTTGATGCAAACTTTGTGCTTTTAAATTAATTATGGATTATTACATGGGAGTCATGGGCACTTCATCATTTTATGATGGCAACTCGGGCCCAACGAACAGTCTTTAAAAAAGTGAAAGTCCAGCTGAAAATGTGTGAGATTACAGGCATTATAGGCCTAATGTATGATGGGTATGGGATTGTGGGTCCTGACAATTATTGAGGCCTTCTCTTTTGTCTTTGAATTATTAACAAGAACTATGTATAGAAACATTGTAGTTGTCATAATAATAACAATAAAGCAATATTGACTGGCCTCGGGGCGATATGACATATATCGCCCAAACTAGATTGATGTCAATTTAGTGAGGGCGATATACGTCCTTTCGCCCCCAGGCCAGTCAATATTGCTATTATTAACCAAATCAGACATCTCGAGCAAAAATCGTTAAAAGTTAGATATTTTTTAAGTTAAAGAATGAGAATCTAGTTTGTCATGTTGAGCAGACTGGGCCTCTGAACTTCACCATTGTGACGTAAATTGAAATGGTGCATCCCTGGCCTAGGGACGCAGTATCCAGCGTTGTCTCAACTTGATTACCATTATGACGTATAGCACTGCATGGTTCAAGGATGCGTACAAAAACGCGTAGAATACCCGGATGTTAGCTCTGCTTTATTGCCCGCTACATTTCCACGCATTTTCTCATTGACTTTCCTGAGCGGGCAATAAATTGGTCTCGTGGATAAAGAATTGGAACTTTATTGACCGGCCATTTGATCCCAGTCTTAAGCAGGCAACAATGTATCAAAGTTGCCCTGCTCAGATGTCTGATACGGTTAACATTATTTGTTTAGTGCTGTTCACAAAACATGTCTATAAGTGCTCAGGAAAAAATTGAAAGAGAGAAGGAATTTCAGCAAAAAAATGTAAAGTAATGGTATACTAGTAGTTCACAGTAGACTGTAGACAGTTGAGGGGCTTCAAATGCAAAGGGAAAGGCTATTCAACAAAAAATAAGTAGGTTTTTAACATGGATTTGAATTTCTATGTTGAATCTGCTTGTTTATACATGTCATCAGTATTTAGTCTAGATTGCCTAACAATTTGTGCTAAAATTGTAGAAGGTTTCCATGCAAAAATTTTCAAATGGCTGTCTGAAATTGATTGCCCAGATACACGACTTGTGCGGACACAACAACTACTGCATAGCGTTAGAACTGGGGATAGACTTGTACTTAAATCTCACTATTCAATGTTATTCTGGTTAAATAGATTATGTACAGTACATCTAGTCATTGATTTTCATGGGGTAATTTGAAAAATGTATATGTTTTTTACCTTTTTTTTATTATATTTTTTATTGAACAGATCAGAATTCGTTTTTTATTATGAGTGTAAGTCTATCAAATGATTTTAATAGGAACATCCTGCTTTTCATGTCATTACTGTGGCTATTAGCAGTCTACAATCTACTTCAATTTTGATAAATTCTAAACTTTTACCTTTCTCCCATTTTCTCTCGTAAAATTGATTCTTACTGTTCCTATGGACACTGCGCCTGCTACTCTTCCACGCATATCGTTTTATAATACACAATAATTTTAATGCTCGCAAGGTGTGTAGTTTCAAAAGAGGTGGTTGTGGTGGTCTCACTATACAGAGCAAGTCAGAACTTCGGACTCTGTAATTGGTGAGTGGAGCCAACAGAGTTCAACGGAACAACCAATATAACAATATATCCATTGGCGAGTGGTTAGGGTCTGATTTGAGTGAGATGTGTGGGGTGGTAGATCTACTACCCAATGAAAGTAAAGGTAAAACCAACGTCCGCGACATAATAATGAAGATATCGTTGTATGATGGGGTGACCATAATTTTAAAAATTATCTTGAAGTTGATTTTCAATCAAAAATTTCTCACAGTTCACACAAAATTAATAAAAATCATGAATACCAGACGGAGGGCAAGATCCCAAAGTCAAATTTGCTTGACAAAATTATAAAGTAGGTCAAGAGTTTCGCTGGTATCGTGATCTCAAAATTCCATGGCTATCGACCAGTGCGCACTCGGCTTAAAAAGTGTCATAAAAAAGTGTGACCTTAATTTGCACACCCTTAACCTGTCTCAAAAGCTCAAAATTAACTGTCTTAGCGCTTGACCCCTAAACCTAAACGTACGTGACAACCAGATGCTGTTGCTCTCATCTTGTCTGTAAAATCCTAATTTTTCGGGGATGTTTCGTCCTGTTCGCCACCTGTTCGTGAGCTGGAACTGCTGGAAATACGTCATATTTTCTGAGGTCAATCTCAATACCAGCATCATTTCAAGTATGATGTTGTGGCCGGTGTTGGTGTTGTCACAGCACCAATACCAGATTTTGACAGTACTTGAAATCACCCAATGTCCGTTTTGACGCGTTCTACTGCACAGCTGACCACCCCTACACAGTCACTGTACCAAGTCAAACTCCTCTTCTCATCAATCTTATACTAAGGGTGGCTCGGCTGTGGATTTCACTTTCCACCAACACATTCCCTTTAGCTCCCAACATGGACAGATTTAAGAACAGTGTTAATTCATATTAGCTTGATGCAAACTTTGTGCTTTTAAATTAATTATGGATTATTACATGGGAGTCATGGGCACTTCATCATTTTATGATGGCAACTCGGGCCCAACGAACAGTCTTTAAAAAAGTGAAAGTCCAGCTGAAAATGTGTGAGATTACAGGCATTATAGGCCTAATGTATGATGGGTATGGGGATTGTGGGTCCTGACAATTATTGAGGCCTTCTCTTTTGTCTTTGAATTATTAACAAGAACTATGAATAGAAACATTGTAGTTGTCATAATAATAATAATAATAATAACAATAAAGCAATATTGACTGGCCTCGGGGCGATATGACATATATCGCCCAAACTAGATTGATGTCAATTTAGTGAGGGCGATATACGTCCTTTCGCCCCCAGGCCAGTCAATATTGCTATTATTAACCAAATCAGACATCTCGAGCAAAAATCGTTAAAAGTTAGATATTTTTTAAGTTAAAGAATGAGAATCTAGTTTGTCATGTTGAGCAGACTGGGCCTCTGAACTTCACCATTGTGACGTAAATTGAAATGGTGCATCCCTGGCCTAGGGACGCAGTATCCAGCGTTGTCTCAACTTGATTACCATTATGACGTATAGCACTGCATGGTTCAAGGATGCGTACAAAAACGCGTAGAATACCCGGATGTTAGCTCTGCTTTATTGCCCGCTACATTTCCACGCATTTTCTCATTGACTTTCCTGAGCGGGCAATAAATTGGTCTCGTGGATAAAGAATTGGAACTTTATTGACCGGCCATTTGATCCCAGTCTTAAGCAGGCAACAATGTATCAAAGTTGCCCTGCTCAGATGTCTGATACGGTTAACATTATTTGTTTAGTGCTGTTCACAAAACATGTCTATAAGTGCTCAGGAAAAAATTGAAAGAGAGAAGGAATTTCAGCAAAAAAATGTAAAGTAATGGTATACTAGTAGTTCACAGTAGACTGTAGACAGTTGAGGGGCTTCAAATGCAAAGGGAAAGGCTATTCAACAAAAAATAAGTAGGTTTTTAACATGGATTTGAATTTCTATGTTGAATCTGCTTGTTTATACATGTCATCAGTATTTAGTCTAGATTGCCTAACAATTTGTGCTAAAATTGTAGAAGGTTTCCATGCAAAAATTTTCAAATGGCTGTCTGAAATTGATTGCCCAGATACACGACTTGTGCGGACACAACAACTACTGCATAGCGTTAGAACTGGGGATAGACTTGTACTTAAATCTCACTATTCAATGTTATTCTGGTTAAATAGATTATGTACAGTACATCTAGTCATTGATTTTCATGGGGTAATTTGAAAAATGTATATGTTTTTTACCTTTTTTTTATTATATTTTTTATTGAACAGATCAGAATTCGTTTTTTATTATGAGTGTAAGTCTATCAAATGATTTTAATAGGAACATCCTGCTTTTCATGTCATTACTGTGGCTATTAGCAGTCTACAATCTACTTCAATATCACCTTGAATGGTGTGTGAATGTGCTATTGTGTGGAAAATCAGTGTACACTGTTGAAGGATAGGTAATTCAAATTCACATGCATATTTTTGATTTTACAAACATCTGTTAATTAATGTAGGTTTGTGTAGACTGCCATTGTGTTCAGATTTATAGTTTGGATGTATGCATGTGGTACCCTGTTGAGCTTTGTTGGAGTGAACAACATGAACTTCATTGAACAATTGAGGTATGGAATTCAAATGGGCCATTTGCCTGTAAAAATTGTTGAATATTAAAAGTATTTTAGACAATATGATATTAAAGCTTATATTAAGTTTTAGTACAGTATTCATACATCCAATGTGCATGTCACTATTCCATTTCATCGAACATATCAATGTATATGTAGGCCTATGCCTCAAAACGGTTGTGTGAAATATTTTTTTTAAGTGTTTTATTTGATGAATTAACCAAGTGTTTATTAAAATTAGATTTTTTGGGGGGAGGGGGTGGGGGTATTTTATGAAACAATTTATAGTCAGTGATTTTCACTGACTAATATTCATATTTATACATTCAGAATCTTTAGCATTGAATAGGCTGAAATTTTCAGGATATAATCTGTCATTGGCTATGTAACATCCACTCTGACTGACCTTGAAGTTTGAATAATGTTTGAGAAACACATAGAAAATTCACAATTAAATGGCATAATTCCTGTTCAGGTAGACCATGATCCATTGCATAATATACATGTATTACTTCTGTAGTGCACTGTCCAACCTAATTAAATGCTCGAGGTAGCACTAGAGGAACAGAAGAAAAAAACTTAAATATGAAATATATGTTTGAAATTTGATAATGAAAATGATAAGTCAATATATATCTGTCAAAAAGTATATGTTAAGTATATTTTTCTATAGGCCTACTGTCTGTAACATGTCTCTTCTGCAAAGCAGAGTGAGACTATAGGCGCTATCTTCAACCGCAGGTTAAGTTTTTGAAATGATAGGATAACTTAGAAAGTATATGGACCTCGTTCATGAAACTTGGCCATAAGATTAATCAAGTATTACTGAACATCCTGCCTGAGTTTCTGGTCACATGACTTAGGTCAAAGGTCATTTAGGGTCAATGAACTTTGACCATGTTGAGGGAATCAACATCAAAATATTAACCGAAGGGTAAGTTTTTGAAATGTCATATGGACCTATAGTTTTGAAACTTGGTCATTTAAGGTCAATGAACTTTGAAAGTTAATGGATCTGATTCATGAAACTTGGTCATACATGTAAGAGTAAACAAGTATCACTGAACATCCTTTGTGAGTTTCAGGTCACATGATCAAGGTCAAAGGTCATTTAAGGTCAATGAACTTTGGCCATGTTGGGGTTATTTGTTGAATTACCATCATAACTTTGAAAATGTATTGGCCTAGTTCTTAAAACGTGGACATAAGAGTAATCAAGTATCACTGAACATCCTGTGCGAGTTTCAGGTCACATGACCAAGGTCAAAGGTCAATGGACTTTTGCTTGGGGTATTTGTTGAATAACCATCATAACATATGTGAGTTTCAGGTCTCATGACCAAAGTCAAAGGTCATTTAAGGTCATTGAACTTTGGTAATTTTGGAGGTAATTATTAGATTGCTGTCATAACTTTCAAAGTTTATAGATACATCAGGCCTGGATACATGTATACAAGTAGTTTATAAAATGTGGATATAGGGGTAAACAAGTATCACTGACAAGACTTAGGTCGCATGATCAAGGTCAAATGTCATTTATTGTCAATGAATGAAATATTGTATCATATTGATGGTGTTTTTTGTGAATAATTGTATAATAGTTTTCAAAGTCAGCACTGCTGCTATATTGAATCGCGCGATACAGGTGAGACTGCCAGAGGTGCTCTACTTGTTGAAATAATGGCTGGCCTTGAGGGCAACACCAAATATATTGCTTGCAACAGAATCATATTGGCCCGAGTCTTTAGAGAGAGGGCTATATGGTTCTTTTAAGGGCAATATATTTTATGTTCCCCAAAAGAAATGCCAGTCAATATTTTTATTATCCAAATTAGAAATCTAGAGCAAAAATAATTAAAATGGAGATATTCATTTTTCCAATAGCCTAGGGTTCTATTTAGTCATGTTAACATAAATGGCTTTATGACAAGATCGCTCCCCTGTGGATGCATATATCCAGATCCCACATTCTGTTTTTATTGCTGCTGCGCGGATCAATATGAAGCGTATTTCTTTCAACGCATCCCCAAATGCCGGAATGTGAGACTGAGGGAAATACAAAGGTATATTTTGCGTCGTCTCTGCATGCAAAGTCAATGCACACATAAAGACCGAGCTGAATACAAACAATACCTATCCCCCTTCCAGATATTCAGAAAATACAGGTCAATAAAGTTTTGTAAATGACCTGCTCACATTGGCGGCGGAAGCCAAAAACTTTAGGGGGGTCCACCTGAAATTTTGAGATAGACACAGGTAAAAAATTGAACAAGCAAAAAGAAAACGCTTCCGCCGCCTATGCTTGCTCAGATGTCTGATACTACAAATAACAATATGTTATACCATCTCCACAATGGTTGTCAAATATCCCAGTGCTATCACGGGACAACAACACCGCTATAAACCTGCCCATAAATACATGCATGTAAATAGTAGAGAAGTTATCCTGGGGCCCTTTCTCTACACTGTCATAAATCTATCTTCTTGACTAAATCGGAGATAGTAAGCTACTTGTCCGCTTACCGTTTCACGAAGCCCTCTTTGCCAAGATCAGGTACAACAACCTCACCAAATATTTGACACCTACGAACCTGTCACAACTTCTTTCTTACAGACGTAGTGGCATCACGTGGGTAGACTATGACATGGAAAAGTGCTTAGAAATTTGAAAATTATAATCTTGCGTAACCAATCATAGAGGTTGAAATAACATCACAAAGCAAGTGGGATAATGCATTCAATGATAATTGTAATACAAAGAAACTATAAAAACTGTTGGTAAACGCAACAAAACCAATCATTTTGAAATAGTAAAAAATTCAATCGATAAAGATACTACCACCTCAGGCCATCCATAACTGGACACGTATTTGTCATTTTCAGACCCCTATTAACAGTTGGATAAATTCCATCTCTAAGTTATGCATAGCATCTGTCAGATTGTTTGTTTCAGTATCAAAGATTTAAAAAGTTTGTTAAACAATATTTTGATGATGTTTGGAATCATAAAATACTGTAAAATTATCATTTTACAAAGAAAACCGGTATGGTTTACTTTCGTAAACTATTGAAATGGGATATCCTGGGGGTACCCATCTCAATGTCCACATGTGATTTTGTAGTCATGAAATGAATTATTCATGATTTAATTTTCTCAGCAATTAAATGCTCCAGTTTTCATGGTCTACATGTACATGCATAATTTACCTGTGCTATTATTTTGAAAAAAATGTATTTTCCAATTATCACAATATTTGCAGTTTTGTCATAATTTTTCTTTTTGAAAATTGTGCTATTTTGTGACTAAGGCTACGTCTCGTCTGCTCTTTTTACCAATAGTATCAATATCAAGTTATTCTAGTTAGGAGGCCTTTCATGAAACAGGTATAGTAAGATTGGAACTATAAACTCCATGGTTGGTGAATAAAGATACAACTATTTTTGTCCAGGTGTTGAGAAGCTGGCCTCCGGCAGACTGGTACAATCCGATGATGTACCATTCACACTGTGGTATGGGGATTTTTATGACACTGGTTTGAGAATAGTACACTGTAGTTTGTTGTAGGATACAGTGATGTGACTTTATTCCTTGATAGAGTATCAGGGGTCAGAGCATTCACACTGAAGGCAACACAACGGACTGTAGCATTGTTTGAGGCCATTTTGGAGACTGTATCAGAGTACACTGATGTGCTCTTCTCAACAGCGTCAAACAATGCTACAGCCTAGTACATCAATCCTTTTTCTGAGAATGCCTATTTAAAAACCAATTTGTGATTGGTAAAACTACATGTTCATACTTTTCAAGCAAAGGAACAATTGTGAATACTTTATAACAAAGGTTGTTCTGTACAACATGAGCTTGCCAGGTGATTACTAGACATTGCAACATATTATAATGCAAACTGTATTTTAACTATTATGTACAGTAAAACAGCAAATTGAATGAGTACCTTACATGTAGATTACTATGAAAATAATGCAGGGGTAAACACCTATTTGGCCAGTTCAAGATAGGCCTACAGGTATGCAGCTTGCATTCTTTCACTTCAAATATTTAGGTCAGGTTTAGCTTGATTTTGTTCTCATTTCATTTGTTCTTTTTTGTCTATTCTCAGGTTGAGTGTGTGGCAAGCATTTACAATGACGTCGTACAGACAGCTGCAGAGTGATGATGTCAGTGATCAGTTTGATCTGGATTCCCAGCCAGATGCATTCAAACCTCGAGGAGAAGTGGAGGTACAGATTGAACCAACCAGAGCCCGGACTAAATCACGGGTCCGTCTCCCAAACACAAGCTGTACAAAGAATAAAGTGATCACTGTTTTAGTTGTCATGCTCTTGATACTGGTTCTTGTTGCATCTCTTACTATCTATGAACTGGATAAACATGGTGTTCAGTGCCACAATGAAGCACAGGAAAACAAAGCAACAACTAATCTAACAACAGAGCCACCTACTACAGCATCAACATCTACGACGACTAAAGTAGCAACACCAGCTACCACGCAAGCAGTTGCAACAAATGGTGAAACTTTTCCTTGGTCTGACATCCGATTACCCTCATCTGCTATTCCCTTTGAATATGCCATATTCTTACATCCTAACCTTTCAAGCTTCGAAGTACAGGGCAATGTTTCCATACACTTCAACACAAAAGAAGAGGTATCTTTCATTATCCTTCATGCGAAAGACATGGATATCCTTAAACCAGAATCCATAGAGTTAGTTGATCATCTTGAGCCAAGTGTAGATGTTAAAAAGCTGCTCATCAACAAGAAACATGATCAGATATCTATTGAATTTGAGAAACCTATAGGAAAAGATGTGCACTGTATCTTGACATTGGAATTCAACTACACCTTAGCTGAGGGATTGGATGGATTCTACAGGAGCTCCTATAAAAAGAAAGGACAATTAGTGTAAGTATGAAATCTAATTAAATCTAATCTGAATTTTTTATTGACCAATTTCAGTATAGAATATGATTAACCCTTCCCGTAGGGCTGGCCAAAATATGGCCTATTCGCATCCTACTCGCTCAGACGGCAGGCCCATATGTGGCCTACAAAAAGAAATTATTTTCAGTGTAATATTTACCTATTATTTTGAACTGATTTGAGCTAGAAAAGGGCTGGAATTCTTCCGCAGATGACCAAATTACACTATTATGCAAAAAAATCACATGCTTCCCATTTGAAAATTCTGAGAAAAATCTCTTTTTCCAAAATCGGTGACTAAAAAGTACTGTGTGTATTTTTCTCGTCAAAACTTGTGCGCAGATATGCACATGTACGGGTTTAAAGTGGGCACACGTACGAGTGCATGCGTCTGCACAAGTTCGTATCCCATAATCCTTTGCATGTATCATGACAACACAACGCCAATATTTTGTGCACCACCATCAACGATAATATCCCAACGATCATTTTCAACGTTTTGTGCTATTCTGAATTCGTAGTTTTACTTTTATAGTGCGATTGCACAGAAAATTCTTTTTGTTTTGAAACGTACAAGCAAAATGAATTTTGATGTGAGAAATAGGAAAAGATTAGCAAATAAAACATACTGTGTATGCCTTTCAAATTTCTTATTAACTTTACAAATCCAGGGGGGGCACTCAATGTATATTTTGATGAGAATGTGCCTTATGAATCTGCGAAATGGGGGTCTAAGGAACTGGCCGCAAGGGTAAAATATGGGGTCTTAGGAACTAAATATACCAGGCGGTGTGAAAAACGGTCTACTGAACGGGATCGCGGGACAGGAGGTGCAGTGCACGCCAGCGCTGTGCATGTATGTGGGTGCTAGGTGTGCATGGAACTGCTAGCAGAGGGAGTTGTTAAGCCCTGCGTGCAGCTTTTTGCATGCAGTGCTCGTGTGGACAATTTTGGCAGGGCTAGGGAGCTGAGATGTTTGGTAATGGGGGTCTTGCCAGCGGGGAGGGGCGGCTTTTGTCATTTTAGTATCTAGAAAACTGAAAATTAGGTTTGTAAAAGGGGGTCATCAAAGTGGCACATCCCCGTACCACCAATGTGAGTGTCCCCCCCCCCCCCCCCCGGTTATTTATGCACTTTTATATTGTGATGCAATCATGGTTCAGATGACTGCCGACTAATTGTTTAGTATCTGAGGAGTGTTTCTATTTGACATATAAAAATATAGTGGATGTGGAATAGTATTACAGTTGTAGCATTCAGGTCTGGATACAACATATCAGCCAATCAATATGGGAAGGCGCTGGTAATTTCCTGTATAAACATATAATATAGATCTACAACAACATATGTTGAGACTTACAACGTAAGGTCTGCATTGCAGGATAGAAACTATTGATCACATTTTGAGTAGAAGCACCTGCATCTTTACAAATTTGTTGGGATGATGGGGATAGTAATGTCACACTTCAAAGGTCAATAGAAACTTAAAGGTCAAGTCCACCTCAGAAAAATGTTGATTTGAATCAATAGAGAAAAATCAGACAAGCACAATGCTGAAAATTTCATCAAAATCGGATGTAAAATAATAAAGTTATGACATTTCAAAGTTTCGCTTATTTTTAACAAAATTTAGTAAACGGTATATGAACGAGCCAGTTACATCCAAATGAGAGAGTTGATGATGTCACTCACTCACTATTTCTTTTGTTTTTTTATTGTCTGAATTCTACAATATTTCAATTTTTACGAATTTGATGATTAGGACCTCCTTGCCTGAAGCACAAAATGTAAAAATAATGGAATTCCACATGTTCAGGGAGGAATGAAACTTCATTTCACATGACAATGACGAGAAAATCAAAATATTTCATATAATAAAATACAAAAGAAATAGTGAGTGATGTCATCAGTTCCCTCATTTGCATACCTATGGAGATGAGCATATAACTGTTTTGTGAAATGAAGCAAAACTTTAAAATGTCAACTTTATTATGTTACATCCGATTTTGATGAAATTTTCAGTGTTACATGTATGCTTGTTGAATTTTTCTCTTTTTATTCAAATCAAGTTTTTGTTGGGGTGGACTTGTCCTTTAAAATTTCCCTTTGAACCTACAACATGTTCACGTACATGTCTGAATCCTGAATAGTCAAATAAAATGTTGTGAATTTGCTGATAAAAAATATATGTCTATCATATGATTATTTAATCATTGAAAGAGCTGTGTACAGAGTATATTGAAATTTGATTTAAATGTAAAGTACAGTCTATTGTTTACATGAAATGCCTTTAATACCCAAGTTAACACAAAAATGATAATGTTCGGAATTCAAACCTTTTCTATAAATATTTGAGAACTATTAAGGAAGGGGGGCATGATGGCCCCCTTTCTGATCTCAGCTGCCGCTCGCGCAAATGCACCAAAATTTAGCATGCACATTCTTTACAACATAAACTACAAGCCAGTATGAAAAAAAATCCAAAAATATATATTTTTTTAAATTATGAATAAAATATGCAAATTTATTCATTAAAAAATTATTTGCATAATTAAGACCCAGTTTGTCCTAAAAGTTTCCACAAAAAAAAATTGCAAAAAGCCACATTTTTCCTCATGTATTTCTTTGTCTTTTTAACTTTTGTTTTTCTTTTTTTTATAATGAGTCATTACAGACCATTTAAGAACTAAAAAAAAACCTCAAATTAATCAAGAAGACAAGTTAGAATGAAAAATAATCATACTTTTATTAATTTCATCTCCCTTTGAACTTTGAACACAAAATATAAAAATGACCCATTTTCGGCATGACATTGTCTCATAAACGTCGCGTGGTGTCACGACACTATATATCCGTACATCACAAATTTGGTTGCGCAAGACTTCAAAGAAAAAAGTAAGAAAATTTTGTGTTTCAGAAATATTGCACGAAGCCTTGAGGGGGGTTTAATCAGTGTTCCTTCATTGTACAGTGCATTTCATATACATGTACATGTATGACATTTACACTTAGACCCTTTTTACACAGGAATTTCTTAGCCCCGGACTATCGCTAACCCCGTACTATCCTTAACCCTGTACTATTTTTTTTCCTTTTCACACATGCCAAATTGTTATTGCTAACCCCGGATAAGGAATGCTTGCTTTTCAGACACGAAACTCGCTAACCCCGGACTAGTGGTTTTTGTCGATCATTCATAGTACAAGTACTTCACTCGTACACTTTTTACACACGCTAAAATTTCCTTAACCCTGTACTATAGGTTGGGCTAAATTGCCATTTAGCCCCACCTATAGTACGGGGTGAAGCTTAGCCCACTTTCGTTTTACACTAGCGATCTTAACCCCGTACTATCGCTCTTAGCACCGCAATTGCTGGGATAACCCTGCTTTTTTGCAGGGCCAAATAATCCCGTACTAAAGGTGTAAAAAGAAAGTGGGCTAAGCTTAACCCCGTACTATAGGTGGGGCTAAATGGCAATTTAGCCCCACCTTTAGTACGGGGTTAAGGAAATTTTAGCCTGTGTGAAAAGGGTATTAGACTGTACATATAAATTGCCATTTAGAATACCTTTTCATAACGATTTTAAAGTGACATCAATTAACTGTTTAATTTGCTTAATACCATTTAATTTATACTTGTTTATTTGAAATTTTGAATAGGATGATTGCTCTACAAAATGTCAAAGTCTAGTGCACTTTACCACTGACAATGCAGAAACAAGGTGCTATATAAAGAAAGTCAATCAAGTACGATATTCAGCTCCTAGATGGTGTGACTTCAATTCCAAGGTTACATTTAATGATGATTAGAGACGGAATTAAACCATAAAGCTTTTGATAATGTCAATCATGGATTTCAGCAATCAGTATTAGTATTTCATTCCTTAGATTCTATACCCTACATGTACATGTATATTTATAGAGTACAATAGTTCACTAATTTATGTTTGTGTTTTGTTTGTAGACACAAACTCCCTTTGGAGGTTCAGTATATGTATATACATGTATGTATTGCTTTGCATGAAGCATATTGATGAATTTAACATTATTGCAAGCTACTGTACATTTGAAACAAAATGGTCATTGACTGGTTATAGAAAACATGGCATGGAAAATGAGAATCCAAAGTAGCCGAACAACCTTCCACTATATGATTGCTAGCTTACTTGAAGCGATCCATAGTCAATAAAATGACAACTGACTGACTCTTCTTGTAAAAACCAGCAGTCCGTACTAGATTGTACATGTACATGTATGTTAATACTTTACATCAGTATTTAGTGTTTTTGTTTTTATACTTTCAAAAAGATTAATGAAAATCAATATTAAATTCTGGTGTACAAATTTTAGTACTCGATTTCATCTCAAAGAAAGAAATGAAAGCAGTCGGGCAGTAGAGGAGCTTGAGTCATGTATGAATCAGAATCCATTATGCTTTCATCAGACACTTAAGATCATCTTGAGAAGCCAGGGGCTAGACCAGGGTAGGTAGAAATTGCCTTCCTTGTTCAATTGAATTTTAATGCAATCAACTCGTACAGTCATTTCCAACAGGATAGTCATTATAATTCCCAGGTACAGGTCTGCAAAATTGCAAAATCAAATTTTCATAATATTTTTGTGACATGAAATTGATGTGGTGAAAGAAGTGGCAACTGGCTGGCTGTATCTTGAAATTAGTTATTAAGTGTGTCTGGAAATAATTCAGAAAAAACTTGTTTTTTGTGCACTAGAGATAATGTTCCATACAAAATCTTGAATGCATGAAGACAAAAAAAGATTGACACCAAACCCCACATTGGCTTACACTGATTGGGATTTGGACTGTGCATAATTTTAATTCTTGAAGTTGATAGTAAATGTATTTTTCAGAAAATGATAATGGTAATTGTAATCAAAATCATAATCATGTCCAGTCTGTAGTATGGATATCAGACAATTTACTTCAATAACTCCATACATCTACTTGATTTGCTAGTTCAGCCCTCTGGACTGCCATACCCGAAAAGAACTCCCAAGAATTTAAAAAGCGCGAGCGCGCCCTCTCCCGTTCAGGCTTACTACCCATGATCACCGCGCAATTAGCGTCCATCTTCCTCTTTTGCTTTCGGCAAGCCACCTGTCAAGACGTGCTCAGATAAGTCTCCTAAGAGCTCAAATCTTTTTTTAGCTTTGGTATATTATTTTCGCTTATCTGTGGTGCATTCTCCCTTTTAATTTCAATCTTTCCATTTGTGTGTAAGATTGTGTTCAGAATTTACACCTGGCGTGACTTTTTAGACGTGTTTTTGGTGACACTTAAATTGTTTTTCTAACGTTTGAGTTCTCGTCGCGCCGCATCGCTAGCGCGTTCGCGAGGCACCGGGCTTGGCCTGCCTACGTGGCAGCAAGCCTTCACCACCTGTCATGGTTATTGTTCTTCACGTTCAAAGCGTGGTGGCTTTTGGTGCCGTTTTTGAATTAAATTCTAGACAGCCTCTACACTTTGTTGTCGAGGGTGTTATTGTTATTTCTTTTTGCAGGTTGGGATCTTCAACTCTGTTCCTTCCTTGCTTTCTGGAATTGATTTATTAAGATTTTCGATTGATTATTGATTGATTAATTCTTCAATTCTCTTTCCTTTCTGTTCTGAATAAATTTCTTGATTGATATTTTATTCACAGGCGGATCTTAAAGCTCAATTCCTTTTCCTTCTGTTCTGAATAATTTTCTTGATTGATATTTTATTCACAGGCGGATCTTAAAGCTCAATTCCTTTTCCTTCTGTTCTGAATAAATTTCTTGATTGATATTTTATTCACAGGCGGATCTTAAAGCTCAATTCCTTTTCCTTTCTGTTCTGAATAAAATTCTTGATTAATATTTTATTCACAGACGCTTCGGGGATTGTTTAATTATACCTTGAATGATTGGTTATTCAATCCCCCCAAAAAAAAAAAAAAAAAAATTTTTGTTCTTTACAGGTGGGGTCTCCTTCCTGTTAGAAATTTTTTTGACCTTTCCCGGAATTGTTTTCTTCGTTCAATTCCCTCTTCCCTCCTAGTCTTATATTTTTTTTTTACTTCGACAGGCGGGCTCTACGATTTCCCTTTGAGGATTTACTGTGTCGTTCTTCCTCTTGGAATCGTTACTAGAGACGTTCCTCCTTCCTCCTGTTCTGAATTTCTTTACCTTTCCACAGGAGGTTACTTTTTTCCTCTTGGAAATTATCGTAAAATTTCTTTTATCTGGAATTATTTGTCTCTCAATCCCTTTTCTTCCTGCTCTGAAATGCTTGTTCTTGTGTTTCTTCGCAGGTGGAAACTTCGTTCTCTTCTGAACTTGCATTCATTTTTGAATTTTTGTTTCGAATTTTTCCTTCGGGCACAAAAAAAAAAAAAAAAGAGAATATAGTAGGGGAACCTTGTAGGAGTTTCTTTTTTCAAAGTCTCCGACCTCCTTTTTATTTTCTTACAGGCAGATACCTAAACTATTCTTAGGTTCTTCTTCCTCCCTACCCCTCCCCTCTTGTTTTGTTCTGTTTGCTCAAACAAACTCCTTTTAGGAGGAGGGAAAGACCACTCCGGTCTCCACTTTTAATCTAAGCGAGATCTTTGTAAAAAAAAAAAAAAAAAATTCTTGTTTTTCCTTTTTCAGGGTAGAGAGAGGTACCTTTGAATGGGACTAACACAGCCCCAGAGGACCTGGTGCCCTCCACGGGGACCGTCCCGATTGCAAGTTACAGAAGTCGGCGGTGAGCGCCCGGCGGCGGTGAGTATGAGGGTGCGTCGATCAGCATTCCGAATTTGCGGTCGGATGCTAAGAGAAGGAAGGCCGAGACTGTGGTGCCACGGTCTCGGACAAAGGAAAAAGTGGTAGCCAAGGCTTCCAAGCCTAAACTAGGTCCTGCCGCCGCAGCACCCATAGGGCTATGCGACCCACCGGCTACCGGGTCACCAGAAGTCCGGAGGGAGAGTGCGGTTCTCTCCCCCCGGCACAGGTCAGGATCTCTGCCGTATAAGTCGTCCTCCGTTGACAGCATCGGGAGAGATCGCCCAGCCCCTGACCGCGAGAGGCGTCACACAGACTGTAACCACAATCTGATCGTGACCACAATCTGACCCCGTCAGATTCGGGTGAAGTTTCGTTGTTGGCGGCCGCCCTGCCAGGGGCGGCAAATCGTAAGAGATCACCCGTGCCTCTTGTGCCTTCTTCTGCTCCGGCCACGCCGGCGGAGCCCGCAAAATAAGAAGAAGAAGAAGAGGTCGAAGGAGAGGTCGGCCAGCCCTGTTGCCATGGGCGTTCCTCCTTCAGACCCTTGTATCGGTGGTCAGATGTTACAGTCATACATGTTATGCTGCTATATTCTGCTACCGCGAGAGGCGTCACACATCAGGCTGTGACCACAATCTGACCCCGTCAGATTCGGGTGAAGTTTCGTTGCCGGCGGCCGCCCTGCCAGGGGCGGCAAATCGTAAGAAATCACCCGTGCCTCTCATGCCTTCTTCTGCCCCGGCCACGCCGGCGGAGCCCGCAGAAAGAGAAGAAGAAGAAGAGGTCGAAGGAGAGGTTGGCCAGCCCTGCTGCCATGGGCGTTCCTCCTTCAGACCCTTGTGTCGGTGGTCAGATGTTACAGCTATTCATGCTGCTACATTCCGCTACCGCGAGAGGCGTCACACATCAGACTGTGACCACAATCTGACCCCGTCAGATTCGGGTGAAGTTTCGTTGTTGGCGGCCGCCCTGCCAGGGGCGGCAAATCGTAAGAAATCACCCGTGCCTCTTGTGCCTTCTTCTGCCCCGGCCACGCCGGCGGAGGCCGCGAAGAAGAAGAGGTCGAAGGTGAGGTCGGCCAGCCCTGTTGCCATGGGCGTCCCTCCTTCAGACCCTTGTGTCGGTGGTCAGATGTCACAGCTATTCATGCTGCTACATTCTGCTTTCGAGCAGTGCGGGTTCACCCCACCCTCGACGTCTACTCACCCCGCTGATGCCCCTGAGCATCAAGCGAGACAAGTGGGCAATAACCACCAGACACCCGGGAAATCCTCGAGCGATTCTGTTAAATCGCCAGCCAGTGCACCGACTAACCGGTGCCCCAAGATCGCGTGTGCTTTCCAGCATTTTCGTCGATCTCAGAGCACGTGTCCCAGCCGACACGCGGGGCCACCCCGGCGCTTACTGGACAACCCCCCGGTTCAGTCCATAGAGCGAGACTCCCTTTAGGCGGACAGTGCGAGGACAACCCCTATCCCGCGGTCGACTTTTCAGTAAGCGCTCAGGCGCTGCTTGACAAGTATCTACCTCACATCTACCCTCCGAGCGGGGGTATTGATGAAGCAAGGGAGTCCATATTTTCTCGCCCCGCCTCTTCAGGCGCCCCGAGCTCAATCGGCCGAATTGGGGGTCTCGGAGAGTGACGGGGTCGCTCTAGACGAGGCGGCTCCTACGACGAGGAAGCCGCCAGCTCCGAGGGTGTAAATCCACCCCCGCTCTGCTGCTGCCCGGAAGCGCCAGGCTCCGGCGCCGCCGTCTCGAAATTTTCAAGCCTCTCGAGGCTAGCGAGAAGGCAGAGGCAGGGGGGGGCGATTATTATGCAGGTACTCCCGAATTCGCCCTCTACGTCAAGCTCACATACGGCGACGACTCCTTCAGCGGTAACTCTCTCCATTCTTCCCCCTAAGCGGGCCCGTAGATTGGAGGTATGAATCTCTTACATACCGCATGCCGCACTTCTCTCGTGAGAATGTTTGACTGCTTTGAGAGGGCAACCTATCACGTCCGCGGACCGTCCGCCCAGGCGACGAGACCGTCGCTTTTCTGGCCTGAACCTCACTTTCTATTCGAAAGTAAGGGTGCCCTGTCTTACTTAGCTCCTACCCTTGCAACGCCAGAGTCAGGGCTAGTACAGATACCCGTTCTCCAGCGATCGCCGCTGAAGAGAGGGCGACTCTGATATGAGCACCATCACCGCCCAGCGGTATGTCTCACTATCTCATAGCTCTCCGAGCTTATGAGTATGTATATCGGATCTGAATGTCACGGCGATTAAAAGTTCTCCTGTGCTTAATAATCGCTATGCCTTCACCACCCGGTGCATTATGGTTATGTTAACCTATTTGTCTCGTATTCGGGCGGCTCGTACGAACCCTGCCCGAGCTGCCATCACCGGTCGTCCCCCCGGACACCGCCGGCAGCACCCGCACCGAATACGTGGAAGGAATCAGCTTTTCATATGCTAGATATCCCTCCTGTTGACATTCACAGCTGTTCCCCGAGTCTTTCCCGGTTGGGTAAACATCATCTCGGAGGAAAGTAACCGCCGTACATCTCATGAGATTGTTGGCTATGTACGTGCGTTCAAACTTGTTTAAAGCCCCAGGATTCTCTGTCGGCATTCTATGCCTACTTTCTGGGCACACCCACCGTACCGGGTCGGCGAGTTCACACCAAACTGTACACCGCCAGACCATCGGTCGAGCTCTAACTGTCTATCTTATAGACTGCCCTCTATGTGGGTCAATCTTGCGGGCGTCTCCGCCGTTCCCTCCTTGTGCGGAGTGGTCTACGGTGGATGTCTTTACCGTGCCCGTTTGTCGAATCGGCTTCTTTCTTAGAAATTTTTTCACGGCACACTCGAGTCGCCCTGCATGCTGCTTTCATCCTCCTTCCATGCAATGCATGTGGCCAGGGTCACCGCACGACCGAGGATGATGTAACCGTGGATGGATGTATGCTTATGCCTTCCTAACCACGATCACTACGACCCGCCTTCTCTCGGGCCGACTGTGGATGAGTCTCTCCATGTAAGTGATTTACTTCACTGGAGTTCTTCTTTTAGAAATTTAGATTCTCATCCCCCGCTGCTTAGGGCGTCATTTTTGCCGCCCCCCGCAGCTTTTTGGAGCTCCTTATCTTACCGATATCGGACTGTTCCACGCTGCCGCAACCGGCGCCGGCGGTGCTTGCTCTTACGATCACCTGAGAAACAGGCCTTGTGACTGTTTTCATAAACAACTGGTTCTCACCGCAGACTGATGGAAATTTTGTGATTACTTCCTCAAGTCTCCTTCGCTTGTTTCTTCAAGCGAGGACTTCGACACTCTTAGCCAGTTTCCGTCCCTAACTTGATAGGACAGGGCTGTTGCTACCTCATTCGATTCCGTTGGGAATGTAACGGTTGAGGTATCATATCTGGCGATGTCTGTTCGTTTAGAGCATCTCTTGATGGTCGTTTACACGTAATATCGTGACAGATTTTTTTTCGCCAGCTCCCTCTGGCGTACGCTTGCTGCTGCTAGGGATTCCCCCGCCCAGCGGACAGCCATCGCAGCCTAGCCTCACGGGCTCTCTCGGCGATGGTGGCGATGGTGGCTTGAGCCAAGCCACCTCTTCCACCGCGGGCACTGCACCCTCAGATGGGTGCTTCAATCAGTATGGGAGAAAGGGGATCCTGAGTTCTCTCTCGATCACTCGGTCTAACACACTTTTGTCGTGATGTGTACCGCGCTGTTTCCCTGACACGCCCGGTTGAGCTGTTTTGACCAGACTGCTCTATTCTACATAGGCAACATGTCCGCGGCATTCCTTATTAACAGGATGGCACTCAGTCGCTTTCTCGACCCTTGTCTGCCTTACGAGTGGTTTTCTTCCTAAATCCCTACTCTCCGTCGTTCCTGGTCCCCTTCGGACCGCTAGTAACTTTTTACCACAGCTCTCTATCAGAATTCTGCAGATTTTCTGCCCTCACGCATTTGAGACAGATATCGAATTCTGGGCGCTTTCTCCCACGCAGAGGCTTAATTCTGAGATATCTCGCCTTCTCAGATTGGTCGATTGATCACTTACTGAGCCTTAAAAGCTTCAGTTTTCCGATCACGATTCTTGTTGAAACTTTCAACAAATTCCGATTCTTACGCTCTAGTCAGCAGGTGATGTTGTTCTCCTGACACTAGGCCGAGGGCCCATGATACTTAGTATTCCTGAGTATACAGGGCTTTCCTCTCGAGGACATTTTTGAGGGCCGCCTTTTGGCGCTCAACTAACTCCTTCACTTCTTTCTACTTGAAGGACATTCCATCCAGCGAGGCGAGATTTGCTGCTTCGGCGCTTAAAGCAGCTGCGGCTTTTTCCCCCTCTCCCTAAATTTCGTTGTTTTTGTTTTTTCAAATTTTCTTAGGCTTACAATTGAAAACATGCCTCCCTACGGTTTGAGTCCGTGCTGGTCTAGCAAATCAAGTAGATGTATGGAGTTATTGAAGTAAATTATGAAAATACTTACCTGATTTTCTTATTTACGAGATAACTCATACATCTACTTGATACCCTCCCACCGACCCTCCGCCTTGCGCAGCAACATGTTTCAACGTATGGGCTTGCAAAAGGTGAGGAAGATGGACGCTAATTGCGCGGTGATCATGGGTAGTAAGCCTGAACGGGAGAGGGCGCGCTCGCGCTTTTTAAATTCTTGGGAGTTCTTTTCGGGTATGGCAGTCCAGAGGGCTGAACTAGCAAATCAAGTAGATGTATGAGTTATCTCGTAAATAAGAAAATCAGGTAAGTATTTTCATAGTTGATGCCCTCCTCAGTATGTTTACATCAGTATTAGATAACTTACTGAAAATTGTAATCTAAATGCCTTATTATCCAGGACTCAGTATAATTATTTTCATCCCTTCCACCTATTGATTTGTAGTTGATCAAGGTATCCAGCAGAATTCTTGCTGGCTATAAACACCACATGAAAATTTAACCAGATTTTTATATATATTTTTTTTCATGAACAATCATTCTACACGTACAGTACAAATATTTAGGAGCTTCAGAAGTTTTTCTGAAATGATGTGTATTGCAGACAAGTGATTGAAGTGGATGGTTAAAGCCTGTCTAAGGTTTAATCATGAATTAAAGTAGTGACCTTTAATGGTCCAGTCCACCTCAGAAAAATGCTAGCTTTATCCAAAAAAAATGATTTATGTGTGTCTTATACTAAGGTACGGTACTGAAAAAAAATTAAGATGATGACAATGCGCACTTGTCTAGTTTCGCACTACAACTCCCCAATCATGTCATGTAGCAGTCCGTCATTTCCACTTGAAAAACACGGTGTGAGAGCAGTGATGCATGACCAATGCTTAAAACCATGTATTTCTATAGTGAAATAAGGATCATTTTGGTGATAAAAGAATGCCTTTGGGATACATAGTCCATACATTTTATTGCCCCTTATTCAAATTTTCTAGTGATCTGTGAGGAAATGTAGCTAATTATTCAGTTTGATGCACTGCTGATGATGCACATACAGTTTGTATGTACCGTACTAAATTTTCCTAATATTCTGTCCGGTCAGTACTTGCTCTGTAAAGCTTTTGGTTTAACCTTATACCTTGAACTGAACCTAAAAAAATAGAACAACTTCATCATTCTGATGGTACATTTTAGCCCCGGACTATCGCTAAACCTGTACTATCCTTAACCCTGTACTATTTTTTTTCCTTTTCACACATGCCAAATTGCTATTGCTAACCCCGATAAGGAATGCTTGCTTTTCACACACGAAACTTGCTAACCCTGGACTAGTAGTAGCTCATGAATATTCACGAGTGTCAATGAGGAAAGTATTAAAACATGAATTCCAACTCGCTGACTTATGGCGCGCGCTTTTTCTTATCGCCGTGTTCGCTGTTCATGAATATTCACTATGCTTACCTCTGATTGGACAACAGGGCCGGCCCTGTTGCGGGGCATGAATGGGAGCGCTTACCCCACTTTGGTTTTACACTAGCGATCTTAACCCCGTACTATCGCTCATAGCACCGCAATTGCAGGGATAACCCTGCTTTTTTGCAGGGCCAAATAATCCCGTATTAAAGGTGGGGTTAGCCCACTTTGCAAAAATGCTGTGTAAAAATAAAGTGGGCTATTAACCCTGTACTATAGATGGGGCTAAATGACAATTTAGCCCCACCTATAGTACGGGGTTAAGGAAATTTTAGCATACGTGTAAAAAGGGTATTTATATGCTTCACCCTGAAAGGCATCAGTCATTGGTTCTCATATTAAAGTGTACCTTCCCTTCCACTTTTGGTCTTACTCTATGTGTATTAGTGTTCTGCTGTTTTTCACAAATTATGACTAAAAAGCAGGGCACAATTAGATAAATATGTAGGCCTGAAAAAGAAGAAGTCATCCTCACAATAACATATTTATGACATGCATATCTGGGGCAATCAACCCTGAAGCAGTGGTTGTCTATCAACCTGTACATCTTAACCACACACTCTATGACATTCACTTAGTGTAACAATCATTGGGCATTTACATAATTTTAGGAAGGTGGAGAAATATGAGGGTGTCGTATGAGCGGTAGACTCTATGAATAAATATGATTGACTTGAATTTTATTGCTTTCATTTATAATTGTGCATGCACATGTACTGTACATGTATGTTACAATTCTTCATTTTACTGAACATTCTTTGTTGATGAGAATATCAAGTGACCAATTAATTTAGAGCATATTTGTAATGAAAACCCAATTTTAAGATTTATCAATTAATAACAGATTGGACAAATAACATTCTCATTTGAAAAACTTTTGTTATATCAAATGAATAATACACCTCAGTCATGCAGTGTAGCTTTACTATATATGTAGGCCTTCATTTTGTTTGTTTAAAGGGGAAGTTCACCCTGACAATTTTATTCAACTCCACGGTTTGAAGAGTGGACTCATTATTCAAAAAAGTGGACTCATGAATAAAATAGCGTATTTAACCATGACAGCAGACGTCAATTTGGTGCACTGTGACAAAAGCGCGCATTGACCAGCATTGGATATTTTTTAATCTAGTAAGCATGATTTATACAGGAAATCTGCATAAACCATGGTTTAAACTGATGGTTTTAAAAACCTATGTGAATTCGGGCCTAAGTGTTCATAACAATGGTAATTCCATACATGTATGTTTAGGGAGGAATAAAACCTTGTTTCACATGACAAGATGAGAAAATTAGAATATTTCATATTTCAGATAATAAAGTACAAGGGAAAAGTGGGTAAGTGACATCATTAGTCCCCTCATTTGCATACAGACCAGGATGTGCATGTAACTTTTTGTGAAATTAAGCAAAATTTTAAAATGTCAAAACTTTCTTATCCAATTTTGAAAAAGAATTCAGTGTTATGCTTGTTAAGATTTTTTTTTATTCCAATCAACTTTTTGTTTTATAGGTGAACTTGCCCTTAAAGGAGAATTAAACCTTTGGAACAAGATAGCTTGTGTGAAAACAGAAAAATCAAAGAAACGGATCAACGAAAGTTTGAGAAAAATCAGACAAATAATGAGAAAGTTATGAGCATTTGAATATTGCGATCACTAATGCTATGGAGATCCTCAAATTGGCAATGCGACAAAGATGTATTATGTCGCTTTTGAACAACTCTCCTGTAACTATATATTTCATTTAAATTGCCTCTTTTATCACATCAATCAGTAGATCATGTGTTCTTATAGGAGGGCATGCATGTATGTAATAATACAGATTTTTAAAGAATACATCATGGATAAAGAGTTTGTATCACCACAAGAAAAAGCAGAAAGAGACATTTTGAGGTTATTTTATAGTCCATCAAAGGGAAAGTTGTTTACATGTGACGTCACACATCCTTGTCGCATTGACAAAGGGGATCTCCATAACATTAGTGATTGCAATATATACAAATGCTCATAACTTTGTCATTTGTCTATTTTTCTCAAACTTTCTTTGTTCTCATTCTTTGATTTTTCTGTTTCAACACAAGCCTACTTATTCCAAAGGTTTCATTCCCCTTTAAAGTATATCACCATCATTGTTTATCAAGAGACAAATTATTTCACACCCGCTCCTGAAGGAGAAAATTATTTGTCAACATGAACCATTAAGAAATTTAAGGTTATGCACTTTTTATTATCTCGGGCAGCTGCTCATATATAATGCCACTAATAAAAAAAATTAAATCCAAATGAATTTCTTAATCTGATGGGTTTTCCTCAAATGTCACCAATATTTTTCATTATTTTTACAACAAACTTTTCTTCAGGGTGAACTTTCCCATTTTAACCAAAATGCCCCCAATCAATCAAAGGCAGAAAAATATACAGAATGTCATTCTCATCCATTAAGGCTGTGTATGCTGTATGTAAGCAGATACAGGGGTACATGTTACCATGTAATTTGTCACTAGAATGTTTGCATTTTTTTAGATTTATAATTGTTTAAGCATTATATACCTATGCCACTGTGTGATATTTGAAGATTGATATGCTCTGCCTCTGGCCATTTTGACAGAGTTCTGAAATTGTTAAAGAACAATGACCTTTATAAAAGGAAATTGGTCATCTAATATTATTTTTTTATTTAGATACTCCCACAAAGAAAACAAATTGATAAAGCAAAAGAAATTGTTTTTACTCACCATGTTATGTCAATCCTGTACATGTAAGTCATGAGCATGTCAACCGAGTATTTTTGTCTCGCCCACCAGTGGTGAAGGCGAGACTTAGGGACCCAAATGTCGTCCGTCATCCGTCCGTCACAAACCTGTAATGACACATTACTCCACAACCGTGAGTCGCTTTTCAACCAAACTTGGATGGTAGATGGACTTGGGGGACCTGCATGTTATGCTGCAATCTGAGGTCATATAGTAAGGTCAAGGTCATTTTCAGGTCAATGTTAATGTTTACATGCAAGACTCTCTTATGACACCTACATGTAACTCCGCAACCGTAAGTCATGTTTCAACCAAACTTGGATGGTAGATGGACTTGGGGGACCTGCATGTTATGCTGCGATCTGAGGTCATATGGTAAGGTCGAAGGTCATTTTCAGGTCAACGTTAAAGTTTACATGCAAGACTCTCTTATGACACCTAACTCTGCAACCGTATGTTGCTTTTCAACTAAACTTGGATGGTGGATGGACTTGGGGGACCTGCATGTTATGCTGCAGTCTGAGGTCACATGATAAGGTCAGAGGTCATTTTCAGGTCAATATTAAAGTTTACTTGCAAGGCTCTTATGACAAGTGTTATTCCATCCCAGTCATTTCACAATTTAGTTTCGATATAATTATCTTGCATGCCCTCGCAAATCACAATATTTCTGGTTATTTTCATAAGTGGGCGAGACTCAAAATTGCTTTTGCCTTGTGTAAAGAAATCTTTGGAAAGATGTGCTAGCTTACAGTGCAAGTGCATTTGAATTCATTAAATTGACACAATCTCTCTCCTTTGCCATACCTCCTGGCAACTAATACGCAATGCAATTTCATTATGCCATAACAATAGCTTCATACTCATAATTATTCATTAACCAATGATATTCTTTTGGGCAGAGCAAAATATTCATTTCATCCAATATGGAAAGAACTGGATGGTTTTCATAGGCATACATGTTAAAAGTCAGTTTTTATATTTTGTCTCTTTGAAACAACCTTGCAAGACGTCAAAAATAAACTGCGCCTCTCAAACCATACATCTAAATAGTAATAATCATTAATTTTCTATTAAAGTCAATTAAAATTGATATGATGTTCATATATTTTAATTTCAGGACGATGGCTTCAACACAATTTGAGCCTACTTCAGCTCGGCAGGCTTTTCCATGCTTTGATGAGCCGTCTATGAAAGCCAATTTTTCCTTGAAGATGGTCCATGATGAGGATCATATCACACTCTTTAACATGCCTGCACAAAATACGAATGAACAATACAAGGGAACACTTTTCTTGGATACATACCAAACTACTGTTCCTATGAGTACATATCTGGTAGCGTTTGTTGTATGTGACTTCACCAGCATTGAAGATGTCACTAGTAGTGGCACTCAAGTGAGTATTTTAATATGGGTTGATAACAAACTAATTATAAAGGCCTTTATGAAAGAAGATGCTAAAAATGTTTAAGTGAAAAATATCAAGAAAAATTTAATTATGAATGCTCTATATATTCATCTAATAATATTTTTTTCATATGATGAAACCACATATTTTTGAAGGAGTCATGAAGTTTTAAAATTGAAAATAAATTACCATGCATGAATTCAATTTTGAATTTAAACAAACATTTACATTGACTAGATGACCAAACTATCAGCAAATGATCTTGGTTAGTGCTGGTTTTATAGTTTCCTACACACCCTGTACTTGTATTCCAAGTATATGTACATGTAGGACTAAAAGTAATTCCAACCTTCATACTAGTTCATGTCTTTCTTGTTTCACATACAGTATACAAATAAAACTTTTGTATACAAGTCTAGATAAAAGTATGCTTGACTGCTCGTCCAGGTTATACGCCCTTTAATTTTTGCTGTGACTAAACACACATCAGATCACTTCATTAAAGGTCAAGTCCACCACAGAAAAATGTTGACTTGAATCAATAAAGAAAAAATCAGACAAGTATAATCCTGAAAATTTCATCAAAATCGGATGCAAAATAAGAAGGTTATGACATTTTAATTTTCGCAAATTTTTCACAAAATAGTTGGATGCACAATTTAGTCACATGCAACTGAGAGAATTGATGATGTCCCTCACTCACTATTTCTTTTGTTTTTTATAGTTTTAATCATACATTATTTCCAATTTTTGTAGATTTGACAATAAGGACCAACTTGACTGAACCATAAAATTTTAAGCAATGGTAATTCAAATTGTTCAGGGAGAAATATAAAACTTTGTTTCACAGGACAATGAGGAGAAAATTAGAATATTTTATGTAATAAAATACATAAAAAATTGTTATGTCATCACTTCCCTCATTTGCATACTGACTGGGATGTGCATATAACTGTTTTGTGAAATTAATCGAAAGTTTAAATTGTCATAACTTATTTTACATCCGATTTTGATGAAATTTTCACTGTTATGCTTGTTGGATTTTTTCTCTTTTTATTCAAATAAAGTTTTTGTTGGGGTGGACTTGTCCTTTAATGAGAAGTATCAAATGACCTCATATTGCCTGAAGTAATCTTTTGTGTTCATTTTGATTTCCCCCATCAAAGGTGTGCAAATAAACAGATGTGCCACATTTATACCGTGTTTACACAGTGACACGGCTCGGGGTTCGACACGCGAGCCGTGCTCAACACGGCAATTTTATGCTGTGTAAACGCGATCAGTGTGATCCGCGAGCCGTGTCGAACACGGCTTTTTTGATCCGCCAAAATCGTAGGTTTCAACCCGCGAGCCGAGTCAGACTCGGCAATTTTGTCGTGTGTAAACAGAAAGCTGTGTCGAACTCTCTTGACCAGGTCACTGCGCGCGCTTTCACTTTTGGCATTGTTGTTGTTCGCACGGACAAGATTCGATTCCGGCGGTGAATTTCCCGCGTTTAATTTGCGACGTCATAATTCTTCTTCCGTTCGAGATCCGCGAGCCGTGTTGAACTTGCCTTTTTATATGTACGTATAAATGCGATCTCTGATCCCTTCTTCGCAGTGTTCAACCCGGCTCGCGGATTCAACACCCGAGCCGAGTCAATGTGTAAACACGGTATATTTTGTTTGAAATGAATCATTCCCCAAACGTGATGTATAGAAGCAGTTTCTTTTATTCTGTTAGATTTGTTACCACAGAGGCCAAATCAATAGAATTCCATAGAGCCTGAGGAAATCAACATCTCTGATGTCATTACAATTTCCATTCTTCCTGGCAAAGATACAGGAAAATCTATTTGTGTATATTTGCTGTGCCAGGAGAGAGTGAAGCGAAAGATGATATCAATTCCAAGCTGTTGGCAGAGAGTCAAAGAATTTTTTTTTAAATGTGTTCTTTCTTAAACTCAACCTGTTTACAGGTATTGTCTAGGCCTAGTTAAGGTGTTATTTTAAATGTATCATCATTTTTTTTTCAAGGTTGCGATGTATGCTCCTGTTGATCAGATCAGCCAAGCAAACTTGGCTCTAGAAGTCGTCAACAAGACTATTCCATTCTATGAAGAGTTCTTTGACATAGCATACCCTCTACCCAAACAAGGTACGTGTATATTATTTTCATTAAAGGGATACTTCAGGCTAAAGATGATATGATTTTAACAGACAGTAAAATCAGACATATGAAAAACAGAAAAGTTCATCACATTCAGACAATTACAGAGGGTATGAGATTTTGAAATTTTGATTTATTTCCATGAAACAATTCTATGCGTGTCTTCATAAATATTCAGTTTAAAAGCTGATGATGTCATATCCCCACTTATTCTTAATTCACTTTTTGTTCATCAGGAATAAAAAAATGATTGTCAAATTTATAAAATAGACATTGCTTCAACTTCTTTTTTTTTTAAGAGAGACATGCATATGTGAAAATATTTGAAATAATTATGATTTCATGTTTAAAAAAAGAAAGTGGGGACATGACATCTTCAACCCACTTGTTGTATATTCATGAAGGAATTCAGATAGTTTTCACAAAATATTGCTAATATATCAAAATTTAAACAAAATGTAAGATTTAGTGAGATGTTCATCATTTGCTCTTTGAATTTTATTCTGTTTATTTATTTTCAGCCGGAGTACTCTTGAAGGCAAAGCATTGACGGGATAGAGTTATTCATATATATGACTATGAATTTAGACATGTCATTTTTAAGTTTCTTTTCTTCCTCCAGATTTGTGTGTGGGGGAACGTTTAGTTGTTTTCTTTTGGTTATTAAAGAGAGGGGGGTAGGCTAGCACCTCTTTAACGTGGTAAACTCTAGTATTCTCATTATATAATCCTTGGTGATGACAAGGTGAAAAAGGTTTGTGCAGTCAGTAGTTAAAATCTTCCAGTGAGCAACTGAATGTATGATCAATTATTAGCTTGATCGGAATGGCATTATTGAATGTCTTATATCATATTCACATTTTAATTGAATTCAGTGCAGAGTTAAGGTGGGACACTACATGTACCTCTGGATAATCATGTGCTTAATAAATAACCTGTTTTCATCCTGCCTTACAGGTGTCTGTGCATTCATTATGCGAGGACCTCATTCCAAGGCCGGGGGGGGAGGGGCACTTCCATTGACGTGTGTATACCATGCGGGACCATGGAGTCTCGAAAAGCACCCTAAACAAGTATTTTCCATATTCTGAAAATGCACCCCTTAACAGGTATTGGGTGTGAAACCTTATCTTTAACAAGTATTGGAAACAAAACGATATATTGGCAAGTAGTCCCTGAATTGAACCCTAATACAAATACAGCGATATTTCAATTGTTTTTAATGTCACGGACGTCGGTGTTACCTTTAGGCTACATCATATTGGGTTTTGTAGTACAGCCACACCTTGCGCAAAACTGACGCTAAATACTTGACTAATCACTATTGGGGCAAAAGTACATCCTTTTTCATATAACATTTTAGTCTTTTTTTATACCCTCGCAAATTTGACCCTAAATTTGTAGCTTTCCGAGCGAAATAGATACCCTTTTCTTCATTATTTTAGTGTTTTTTACACCCTTATTACGTTACGTAGGTAACGTGCCCTACCTTGAAAAACACATCCTTTTAAGTGTTTTTTGGTCGCTCATGGTATCCACTTGTCAATGATAATTATATTTGCTTATATAGCGCTTAATACTTTGTCAGAAGTCTCTAAGTGCTGTACAGAATATGCAGCATAATTACCATGGCTTTAGCAGCGCAGCTGTTATGCGTGCTGCGCTTCAAGGAATAAATTCCTGCCAGGTTCCATTTACCTCACCTGGGTTGAGTGCAGCACATTGTGAATCAATTTCTTGCTGAAGGAAATTACGCCATGGTTTGGATTCGAACCCACGACCCTCTGTTTCAAAGTCCAGAGACTAATCCACTGGGCCACAACGCTCCACACTGGGAGCGTCGATGAAAGAGGCTCCCCCCTCGGGATTCCATGTCAAAACAATAAATATTGTATCTCATATTAGATGCCAGTATGTAACAAGGCTTAAACAAAGTTGTGTGTATCACCCACTTGTGAAAATAACCAGAAATATTGAGTCATAAGAGTCTTGCACGTAAACCTTGACGTTGACCTGAAAATGACCTTTGACCTTTACCATGTGACCTTCAACGGCCGCATAACATGCAGGTCTACTAAGTACCTACATGTACAACCCCGGGGGGGGGGCACTCGACCAAAAAAGTGGTAGGGGTGTGCCGCGGGCGAGGCAAAAAACGGGGGCCTTGGAGCGGGCTTATTGTAAAAAGGAGGATCCTCGGAACGGGCTCCAGAACTACAAAAGGTTGTGAAAACGGGGGTCCTTGGAACGCATCGCCGGCGTGCGAGTACGTGCATATGCTTCCCTATGGAACGGGCATGCCTGCACGATACAGCTAGCGCGGCCTCCGCCGGGTGTGCTCGCGCAGAGGCGATGGTCGGACAGCATTCTGCGGCCGCTCATTGTTGCAGATCAATGCGACCGGAACGGCGTACCAAAAATAGCGAAGCTTTGGACCGGATTTCTTCTTTTTTTCTCGATATAAAGAAAATGCTATGCCTTGGAACGGAAATTTGAGTGTAAAAATGGGGGTCCCCTCCACGGCACATACCCACTATGCATTATATATTATTTCTAAAATTCATAAATGAGTGAATATTTTCAGTTTTTTGACAACAGTCGTTGATTTGATGCTAGTTATGACTGAAATAATGTCCCCGATGAATATCGTTAAAAAAATTAATATAAAAAGATGAAAAAACAAAGAAATACATAAAAAAAAAATAAAGTACATAAGAAACTAATTTTGGTAGCAGAATTTGTTTTAATTTGTAGTTGTTTGGAATGCCATAAAGAATTTTGTCACCAAATATTAGCTTTCTAGGAGCTTTATTTATTGAATTAAAGCAAAAAGTATTATTTCATGAATGAATTAGCATAATTACTTCATATTAAAAAAAATATGAATTTTGTGCCACCTATGCAATGGAGTAGATTGTGTCATTTTCTACTTCCATGCAAATTTTTGTAGCGATTGTGCGATTCACGGCCGAGATCTTGAAGGTCAAGTCCACCCCAGGAAAATGTTGATTTTAGATAATTATAGAAAAATCAAACTAGCGTAACCCCCCCCCCCCCGGACTTTACCTCACAAAATAGCCCAGGTAAGTTAGGGTTAAAGAAATATGTATTCGTATATGAATTACATGTAATTGTGATATGAATTTTTTTTCAGAGCAGTTCCTTTAGATTTATTTTTTCTTCTAAAAATTCATTTTCCAGCAATAATTCTGAGTGAAAGCATTTAATACCCGGGGGGGGGGGGGGGGGCACTCAGTATATAATGCATAGTGGGTATGTGCCGTGGAGGGGACCCCCATTTTTACACTCAAATTTCCATTCCAAGGCATAGCATTTTTGTCTTATTGAGAAAAAGAACAAACAAAGCCGCTCCAAGGCATAGCATTTTCTTCTTATCAAGAAAAAAAGAAAGAAATCCGCTCCAAAGCTTGGCATATTTTTCGTTACGCCGTTCCGGTTGCATCGATCTGCTGCAATGAGCTACATTTTCGGTGAAAAGCGGCCGCAGAGCGCTATCCGACCATCGCCTCTGCGCGAGCGCACCCGGCAGAGGCCGCGCGAGCTGCATCATGCACGCATGCCCGATCCACGGGCATGCATACTCGCGATCCGTTCCAAGGCCCCCATTTTCACAAACATTTGTAGTTCCGAAGACCCTCCTTTTTACAATTAGCCCGCTCCAAGGCCCCCATTTTTTGTCTCGCCCGCGGCACACCCCTACCACCTTTTGGGTCGAGTGCCCCCCCCCCCCGGGATTTAATGACTTATTTAAATTAGATTTCAAAAAGTCACGCATGATTTGATTAAAGTCTCCTCCCCAATGCCTGTCATAGCTCATAAGGCGGTTTCAAACCGCCTCGATCACAAGAATCCCCGTTAAATTACGAGAACTTTTTAAGGCTAAAAAATACCCGTTAATTATTCCTGCATTCACACCGCCCCGAAACACATCCTTCGGGATAAATTCCCGAAGTTACGAGCATGCGCAGTGTGGTCTGATAAGCAGGCAAGGCGGGAGATTCAAAATCACTAGCCCAGCAGCCACCCACGCCGCCGCGCCAAACGACACGCTGGGCTAAAAGTTCCCGTAATTTGCTTTCACATCGCCAAAATACCTGCGACCTTGGAAAAATCCCCACGAAAGTTCTCGTAATTTCGCCAAGTATCTACTATTTAGCGGGTATTTTCTTTCGGGGAAATTACGCGTAGTTTGCTTTCACATTACCAAAATACCTGGTATTTTCTGATCGGGGTAAATTTCCCGATCAGAGAATACCTGGAACTGGCGAACTTCGAGGCGGTCTGAAACCACCTATAATTCTAAAGTTTCTTTGACTCTTATTAATCAAACGGTTTATCCCTTTAAATTTAAATTGATTAATTTTCAGTTCCATAACATTTTAAACAATTTTCCTTTAATATCTGGTATGCACCTTTAAACGTAAATGCACTGACAATATTTTTATAATAGATGACTTTGTCATGTCAGATGCCATATTTTATGGCCAGGTAGTGATACTTTAAAACTATATTTTGGGGGAAATTTCCATCTGAAATACACAGATCAATTTCCTGCTTCAGTGGGAAAACCTAAATTACAAATATTGAATTAAAATGGATTTTTATACTTTATATTAAGACCATGTTTAAAAAATTGAAACTTGAATACTGACTATTTGGATATAGAGATGAAAGCTTCTAAAAAGTGTGAAAACAATTTAAATTCTGGAGCAGGATTATTGTTCCATTAGGCCTAAGAAATGGCATTACGGAGGATCAAGTATTAACATATTGCTTCTACCTTTATTGGATGCATTGTTATCACCTTAGACAAACCAGAACGCATAAATAAAAGTCTTCTCAACAGAGTTTAGATGGCACTGAAATGATTAGGAAATGTGCAAAATCAATGAATTTTTATTTAAGTTATGAATCGATAAAGCTTCCAAATGAACCATTTTCATTGCCTTGCTTGCATAGCACAAGCATACTAGTAACATAACAGAACATGTAATATAGGTGGCAGTAACAGCGATGATGACGATGGCGTCGTTGTCAACATTCAAAATCTTAAGCAATGTTAAGACCCATACTGGAACTACATGTAAATCGAAATCCCCAAAGTGTAATCATAATATTAACTGCTTGCCAGGCATGCAAGCTGATTACTATTATTGGGTTTTGAGAGTAGGCTTTATTGGCCTGAATTATTCTGTGTCAGGAGGGTTTTGTTTGCATAGGTTTGTTCATAGCTGGATTCCATAGGAATTCAATATTATTTAACTGTTTGCAGAGCAAAATGATACTGACATTATTTAGTGCTTAAATGGATGAAGACTTGCTGTTCTTGACCATGTTTTTTTTTTTTTGTTAATTCTTTGTTTGGCTCTTATTTGGCAATGTTGCAATATCAGGATAAAATGTTACAAATTATCTTTACTGCAGGTAGATATGGAAAACTGCCAAATAAGCAGGAAATAGCATATGGCAACAAACTAGTCCAATCCATTGCTTTTAGTACATATTCTAAACTGAAGAGACCAAACTATAGCCAACTTCTGTCTGAGACACAAAAAGTAACAAAAACTTGATAATGAAGCTTTAATGATATCACAAACAATACATAATTACCTTATATTACCCAGGGCAGCCATGTCATATACATTATTAGCTAGTTCTTCCAGGGCTGTGTTCAATTGACATTTTTTATGTCATTGCTGAATTTAAGCACATGTTTAGTCAGTTGTGAAAAAAAAATTCATGGCATCATTACGTAAAAAACTTATTTTTGCAGGTGATTCTGCACATGGGCCTTCTTCCAATTCATTGTATACACTCCAAGCTAATTGTTAGTCCTGGGTCAATCTGCAATTCTGCTGGACTGAAATATTGAGGAATCGGCTCTTATAGACAAAAAATGAATGATACTTTAGCTTAAGTTTGTGATTTTTTTAGTGTTTTTAGTAAACTACATGTAGCTTTATGCAGGGCTCCACACTAACCCATTTTTTCTACTGGTCCAACCTATTAATGTCGGACCAGTAGAGTCCCAGTTTTTCAAATTTTTACTGGTCCGAACCTAAAATCTATGAGGAATTGATAAAACACAACCCTAGATGTACTTCCAAAGTCGATCTTGCTGTTATAGTCTTATTCGACTTTGTATTTTTTAACCATTCAGACACAAATTCATTGTAGTGACATAGTCAGCAATATAATACAAATATGCAGATATTGCCTACCTACATGTAGAGTTTGAATATAACATTTCCTCTCCGACGGAGTTACATTTTTCCCGAAGGGATTATATTTTGCTCGAAGAGCGCAGAGCTGAGGGAAAATGTTCTCCCGAGGGAAAAATATAGCTTCAGAGGGGAGTTGAAATGTTATTCATTAAAAAGATAGACAAGGCAATATCTGTTATATTATATAGTTTATGTGGATTCGCCATCAGAGATTGTATTCATCATCTGGCTCTCTGATTAACCCAAAATTCTTGCTGCAGTTCTGATCCATCTACATCATAAAAGAAAATTTTTGGAAAATACATCAAGCGCGTCCTTCATGCTATCAACACGTTAACACAAGCGCATACATCAAATAAACTACCTGATAACCAACTTGTAACCAGTGCAAGTGACGTCACCTTAGTGAATATAATGCCGCAATTGACAATACAATGCAGTTATATTCACTGAGGTGATGTCAATACCTAGAATATAACAAATGCGATCCTTGCAGCTATGATCATGCAATGGCGTATTGACCTATCACTGATTCGAATCTACATAACCTATGAAATATATATATATATATATATATAAAAGGAGGGAGAAAAAGAGTGTTATCTCGAGATGATGCTGACAGATTTTGGAAGAAGCATAAACATGAACCTGGGGAGATGCAGATATTATGCAGTGACAGTAAAGACAAACATATTTATCATTCTGAAGAAAGCTGCTGTTATACTTCATAAATGAATTACTCTTGATGCTCCATTTCCTTCTAGAGTAGGGAGGACAAAATATATTGACAGAACTTGTATTTCCTGAAAACTTATTACTGTATGTGAGTAAAAACAAAATTCATTACATGTCAAAGAGGAATGTTGTTACTTTATGGGTTGATTTTTTAGAAGGAAGAAAGTACACATTCATGTCCGAAAAATAGTATTTGTGTACCTGCGCGTAATGATATTAATTGTGTGTGCTTATTGTGTGATATTGATTTCTTCACCATTTTCAAGATACAGATTTTGAGAGTTTACATTCTTATGTGATGTTCAGCAAGTATTAATTTTTTGTATTTTTTCTTCATATTTATAGATATGATAGCAATTCCAGATTTTTCAGCAGGAGCAATGGAGAACTGGGGATTAATCACATACCGAGGATCATCAGTTCTTTATAAACCCAATGTCACATCTACACCACAAGAAACATGGATAGTTGTTACTATTACTCATGAATTGGCACATCAGGTATGCTTTGAATGAACAAAGTGATATTTCTAATTTGCCTAATAGTGATTAGAATTATGATACTACAAAGTATTTTATTGTGCCAGTTTCAATATTTTGAATTGAATTACTTTAAAATGAAGATGAAATTACTACCAGACAAATCTTTTTACAAGAAAATAAATTGTGATGTATGACATTCAAACTGTTTACACACATTAAAGATGTAAACATATGGTTTTCTTTTTTTTTTAACTGAAAAAAATTAAATGTCTCATTGAAATAACACATTGAGAGAATATAGATATTTGCTAATGATCTTTGTAGGTTTGCATGGGGGAATTTATAACGTTGAGACGGTTTACGGTTCATTATGTGTATTATGAAGAAGGGAAAGGAAATACAGGCAGATATTGAAATGGAAAGACTAGAAAGGATGAAAAGAGGAAAACAGAGTTATTCTTTTCTTGAAACTGAGTGAGGTCCTGAAAACTCAAAGATTAGCGATCAGTCGCTAAGAGAACTGACCAATCAATATCAATGTTACATCCATATTTGGTTTAAAATACCGACCAGGGACCAACCAGTGCGGTTGTTTTTATATTTGCAATCCATCACAAACCTTTGTGTTACGGGCCCCTGGTTTAAAGAATACCTCCATTTTCCTCTTTTCATCATTTCTTGTTATTTCAATTTTCTGCCTGTATTTCCTTTCCCTTCTTCATATTACACATGGTGAACTGTAAACCTTCTCCATGTTAAGATATTTACTGTAGATATAAATGAGTTTTGTACCACTGATGCATGGTTCATTCAAATTTGATTGTTTGTTTAATAATTTACAGTGGTTTGGTAATTTAGTTACAATGGAATGGTGGAATGATCTGTGGCTCAATGAAGGATTTGCCTCATTTGTAGAATACATCGGAGCAGATCATTTTAGACCTGAATGGCACATGGTAAGAACTATAGCGCTCTTTACTGAATTAATTTTATTTCATCTCATGATAATTTGCTCCTTCACATCCCCACTCATTATACAAAGATAACTTAGGAGATCGCGCTTTTGCCTGTGCAGCCCCAAAATTATGGAATGTTTCCATATGTAATAAGATCCTGTCCATTAGTAGAAACGTTCAAACTTGGACTAAAAACCTATCCATTCGAATAATTTTCATACATGTACATTTCTTTTTCCCCTTTTTTAAGTCTGTCCTCAAGCATTTCACAAGCTTATTACAGTGCAGTAGAATATATGCACATAGTTTCTGCGCTATATAAATAAGTATATTATTATTATCTTATATACTTATTTGAACAGGATGTTGCAAAAGTGAACAAAAACATCAAGCCTCACTTTTATCCTGCCAAACATCAATTGGTAACCATTTACTAATGGCAGTCTGCACCTTTCGCTTTTGAAAACTGATATGACATTATACAATGCAGCTGTGCAACAATAAGATTATTAAATCAAGACATGTTTATGATAATAGCATTAGTAATATGAACATGGACCTATGAGAGATGGACATTCATCGATGATAAATTCTCTAGCATACAAGTGTCATTGTCCTCAGAATAACATTCTATTCATATCCAGCTGATTTGTTCCTACCAGGTCCACCATCAATGTGATTGATTTCTTATCAATAATACCATTTTTTCCAAGTTTCATCCTATTATTCCAGAGATACATGTGGCTCATATTGTGTTAGAGATTGTTCATCTCATAATGTTATTGGGGTCATTATGTGCGTACAGAAGTGTGCGGATCAAATAATAACACATTTTCTGTCGCAAAATAGTTTGCCTCTCAATTTTGCTGCTCCAAATCTAAAGCATGTTGATTGAAAAGCATTTTCTGGCACAGGGAACCAGCCAACTAAACTTAAACCAGGAAAGCTGTCCCTTTGTAAATTACCTTGTCAAAACGCATGTATGTTCTCATTATAAAGATACACATAATCATTAGGCAAAGTGGATGTTGTTCGATCTACGAAAGGATCGCATTGAATGTCCATCTCTGATAGGTCCATGGTAATTACCTCTGGAATGCATCAGATAGTCATTGTTTTCCTCCGGAATTGACAACCCCTTGTACTCATGCGCAGTACTTTGATTGCTGATTACAGTTTAGAAAGATTCTGACGATGCCAGTCATATGTTTTTATCATCACTCATTTGTGTCTCGCTTGCAGAGCAGAAGCGAAATACATGCATACATGTATGTAAGAACTGGTTATCTAATGTGACAGTGTTGTTGAATAATCAAGGTCAATTTTGATGTGTATCATAACTTTTAAAGTATAAGGACCTGTTTCATCTATTTTAGGGTATATTTTTGTTACTAATAGTGTTTGGTGTGAATATATTGTTTTCAATGGTTTGTTTGAGTAGATTTTATATCATCAGAATTTTGGTATGCTTTCTTCCTGATAGCTGGATAAGTTCATCATAGAAACCACCCATGCAGCAATGGCCAAAGATCAGAAAGCTTATTCACATCCTATCAGAGTAACAGTCCATGATACTGCTCAAATCAGTGAAATATTTGATTCCATCTCGTATAGTAAGGTATGTAGATTTCTTTGATCGTCAAAAAAATTGCAGCTTTCTTAGATTTTAATACTAATCTAGCACTACAGTACTTGAATGATCAATGTTTTCATTTGACCAATATCAACAATTCATAAATAGTGTTCCTGAGATGCCCTACTCTTGATCTTGCTATGCTAGTCACAAAAAAATATCTTGAGAAAGTTCATTTGAATTTATATTCTGCTTATTGTTTTCTAAAGTATATGGACAAATAATATATTAGTCATGCACAAGAAGTGTATGAGCTAACTGGGCATTCAAATATTCTAGTAAGAACTGACCCAACTTTTGAGGGAAACCATTTCCTTGAATATATTGTACAATTCTATTAACCTTGATTGAATGATAATGTAAGCTTTGTTTTATTAGTCTATGAAATCCGATACAATTGCAGGAATAATGAGTTGATTGATAATTAAGGGCCATGAAAGGCTTATTTTACTTACAAAAAACAATCTGTCTGCCATTGAAACAAGATCCTACAGAAGTTTTTAATTCCTGGTAACCTGGGTTAGCACACTAAGCACACTTTCATGTTGTGAGAAAAAAAGTGGGTTAAGCTTAAACCTGGAATTAAGGTTACGGGGTTCAGTAAAATTTTACCTGTGAGAAAAGTGTAAAGGTATAGCCATGTTCATGTCTCTGGGAAGCTCACTGCTGCTCTGTTGCAGATTTTCTATCATACAGGCAGTTTGTACATATTAGTTTTCATGAGCCTAATTAAAACAGGAAGGCTACAGATATTCGTTCGACCCAACCCATTCAAATTTTTTTCAATTTGATATTGCTGATTGACAAAAGTGTATGAATATAATTGAAAATCAAACACTGATTCTAGAAATGGTAATTACTAAACTTCCTATGCCCAAATTGGAAAGATATATCAGTGACTCTGGAACTAGGGCTATTTTACTATTTGGGTAGATGAATTTGATCCCATTATAGTTATTTTCATAAATTTATGGCAATTTATTGTTAAAATGAACTGGCTACGATACCTTTCTCTGGTCAGATGTGGAATGTCAGATAATTTTACGTTTATTTTTTTTTTCAAAAGTGCCATTTTAACAGACAAGTCTATGGGGAATGTTTTCAGAGTGTGATGCCATTAACATCCCTGCTAGGTTTTCTTTAACACTCATTTCCTTTCATCTTGTTATTGTATTTTTTCCAGGGTTCTACTATGTTGAAAATGTTACAGAGCTTTTTAATGCATGGTGACCAGGACATCATGATGCTTGGAATCCAGCGTTATCTCAAGCAATATCAATTCAAAAATGCTGTGACCTCTGACCTCTGGAATGCCATATCAACGGTAAACCATCCTTCATTCTGCCAGTGAAACAACTTTGGCAATATACTTCTAAATCTTGCACACTGTCTTTTTACTGCATTATTTCCCATCCCATCGTTTGGCTGCCCACTTGGTCTTAAAATGAGGATTATTATTCTTAGCAGTTAAATCCTTATCTTCTTTTGTCTTCATGTGTTAATGACTTAATTTTATCTGTGAAATGTTATAAATAAGGGGAAATGAAAGGCTGTATGGAAATGTGAACAATATATATTGAGTGTTCAGAACATGATTTTAGCTGTACTGATATGGTTGTCTTTATGATCTAATTGAAAGATATGGATGGTATTTATAGATCTGTTTGTGAGTTACACGTAACTTTGTGCATGACTGGTGATCCTTTCACATACCTCAAATTTTTAAGTTGTGTGCTACTTATTAATGGCTTAGTGAAACACTACCAAGGGTTTTTTTTATTTATCCCATATTATTTGTTAAGGTTGCCACGGAGAAAGGTCATAATGTGAATGTTAGTGCTATGATGGATACATGGACACTTCAGATGGGATTCCCAGTTATCAATGTGACCAAGACAGGCTCTGTAACTCAACAAAGATTTCTCATTTTCCCTGAAGGAAAGGCCTCGGATGAGTTCTCTACACAGTTTGGGTATGCTATTGATACCTCCATTCTTTAAATGTTGGATAGAATATTCATAGAAAAGTGAACCAAAACCTTCACACCTTGTTTAAAAATGATCAAAGCAGTGGCATGCAGAGGTAAGTGGGGGCAATGGTGCCCCTGAAATTTTCACAACTAAGCAAAAAAATTCTTAATATTACATCAAAATCTATCACAAAATCAGATATTTGTATCCAAATGGTAAAAAATTTTGCTCACTCACAGATTTTGTCTCACCTGCGTAGCTTAGTGAGACTATAGACGCCGCTTTTCCAACGGCGGCGGCGTCAACATCAAATCTTAACCAAAGTTTGGTTTTGAAATGACAGCATAACTTTAAAGTGGACCTACATGTAGTTCATGAAACTTTGACATAAGGTTAATCCAGTATCATTGTAAATCCTATGCAAGTTTCAGGTCACATGACCAAAGTCAAAGGTCATTTACGGTCAGTGAACTTTGGCCATGTTGGGGGTTGAATTACCATCATATCTCGGTAAGTGTATTGGTCTAGTTCATAAAACTTGGACATAAGAGTAATCAAGTATCACTGAACATCAAAATCTTAAGGTTAAGTTTTTGAAATGTCATCATATGGACCTAGTTCATGACACTTGAACATAAGGTTGATCGAGTATTACTGAACATCCTGTCTGAGTTACATGTCACATGACTAAGGTCAGAGGTCATTGAACTTTGGCCATGTTGGGGGTATTTGTTGAATTACTTTCATAACTCGGAAAGTGTGTGGATCAGTTCATAAAGCTTGGACATTAGAGTAATCAAATGTCACTGAATATCTCATGCGAGTTTAAGGTCACATGACTGAAGTCAAAGGTCATTTTAGGTCAATAAAGTTTGGCCATTTCAGAGGTACATGTAATTATTAGATTGCTGTCATAACTTTTAAAGTTTATAGATATAGTTTACACAATGTGGATGTAGGGGTAATCAAGCATCACTGACAAGTCTTGGGTCACATGATCAAGGTCAAATGTCATTTATTGTCAATGAACATAGTATTGTATCATTATATGAATTGTGTTTTTTGTGGATAATTATGTTATAGTAGTCTTCAAAATCAGCACTGCTGCTATATTGAATCTCGTGATGCAGGTGAGACTGCTAGAGGCACTCCACTTGTTAAGAAATTTTGCCGTATACTCCATGTCTAAAAACTTGTGGGTACTGGCAGAGCTTCCAAGTCTCCTGGATCCTGCGGGAGAATACTGGATTTCAATCCAATCTCCCGTTCTCCAGACCCCATGCCAAAATCTCCCGGATAATTGTGATTTTTAGCTGTTAAATTGTATAATTCATACAAACTACTGTTTTACGAGTCTAGCATGTTCAACTCCCTTTACACCCACGTGGAACCTCCTTATCACATTTTCAATTTACCCAGTAACTTTAACAGTTTTTGTATAATGGTACATTGATTTCCAATCTAAATGAAGATAATTTTACCGAACGACTGGTTAATTAGTCTAACAAGCATTTTTTTCTGGTTCTGCAATGTGCGTGATGGAAACACTTCAGCGGCACTCCATGCACATGCACCGCGGCCCTGCCTGCCTGGTCTCCGGCCAGCAGATCGCGCCGCGGCTGGAGGCTATGCGAGAAGGGAAGTCCACGAGCGCTGCGATGCATTTTTCGGAAGCTTGTGTGCGCGTTATTCCAGCTGAAACTGGATCAATGATGGGTTACTATTATAATTACACCCAGACTCGTAGGATAAATTTTATTGACAATCCTGAAGAACAGAAGCAATATTGGAGATTTTTTTGCCTACTTTCACTTGGGTTGATCGGATTCGAACATTTTCTCTTTCGTGAGTGAGCTGGCCTGGCGCTAACCCAGGGAGCTCTGGCCCGCTTTGCTGGCTGGCTCTGCGTCCCTTGCTACAAAAAGGCAATTTTCACAGGAATCCCTCGGCTCTCAGAGACTTTAAACAGGCCACATATAAGTCTTTACAGGGCCAGGCAAGCTCATCTACCACTACTGCAGCCCCTTCCCCTTTGGACAATAAAGGTATTTTCATGTTAAATGCAGTTTTATGAATCATGTTATGTTCTACTATATTGCCTGAACTTCTGAAGCTTGACTTGAAGTATATTTTTCGTCAAGGACAATTCATGAAATCTCTCTAATGTGCATTTAAATCTATGTGCCAAAAGTTTTGATGGTTTAGACAGCTGTCAGATACTATCAAATGTTGTTTTTTAATGTGTTTTGCTACCCAAAACTCTCGTCCATTGGACATTTCGCCTCGCGCGCTCCTTCACAAAATCATACCTCTGCGAAATCTTCTAGATTCTATCATCCCAATGTTGGCAGCTCTGTACTGGTAATTATGTTACTGGATCAGTATTTCAGAAATTTTGCTTCAGCTGAAAACAAATAATTGTTTCTGGTCATAATGACAACAGAAGTCATGAAATGATACAAATGATGTAGTGATATAATAATTTTGTTGTTACCACAGATACAAGTGGACTATTCCTGTTACATATTACACTGATACTAACCCTGAAACCAAGACTGTTGTTATGAATCATGATCAAGGTTAGTATGGATAGATATTTCTCTGTAAATGTATAGTCACCTGCCCTACTGTGGCTAACACAGCAAAAAGAAATCTCAAGTATTCTCTTACAAAATTGGGCAACTGCACTGCCCCTTAATATAAAGTTTACATACACCCAGGAATTTCAAAGAAAACTTGACACTTGCCAAACATAAAATTTACTGTATCTTATAAAATATTTGTGCTATAATGACGATTTTGATATCAAACAAATTAGTATGTCATGCCCCTTCATCACATTGCTTTTTCTTCAGGGGCTGAAAAATATTTAGATGTTATATATCCCCTATAATCTTCATATTTAAGACAAAAAAAATAAAAACTTTACAAAAACATTTCATATTTGTGCTAGTTACTTCTCAACACAAACATTCCAGATTACACTTTTTTATTCAGTGGTTATATATCATGATAAAAAATGTATTCTATGACACCTAGATAGATCCTTGTCGTTTGATTGGTTGTTCAATATCGATCATTCAGCCCATTTTACAATGACTTCATCAACCATGCAATTTTGGTTCCATTCATCATGCAATTTTGGATCCATACAATTTTGTCCATTGCACGCCTGCACCAAGACTGCAGCCGCCACAAGTAAAATCACTCATGTTTGCAACTTGCATGTTGTATTTACGTGATAATCAACAGACATAGTCCAAGGTAATATTTTGCATCAAAATTCATAAATATCATTTGAAAAAGAATCTATTTTTAGCTGTCATAGTCATATAAACTAAATAATGAATGTCCTTTTCGTTCTTGCAATGGACAGAATACTTCACTTGGTGAAAGATGAAATGAATGATCCATTCACCTCATGATGTATTCTGTCCATTGCACGCAGAAACATTCATTATTTGTTTAATATGTCATCGATTTGACATTTATATATTTCTATGAAACGATGTTTGAAAATATAATACCAAACAATAGAATACATTTGGCACAAATATTCCTTTTTTTTCTTCAAAGAAAATTTCACCTGAAATATACTTTAATCCCAAAAGCATGCCAATCATGTGAAAAAGCTTGATACGCTCTTTCATTTGATGCCAAATTCGTCATGGTAGTGTTTATATTTATGAAGAAATTTTTACAATATTTGGCAAATTTGACTGAATTCAAGGGGTGTATGTAAACTTTTGGCCTCAACTGTAAATTGGTACATTGTATCATAGAATGGTTTATACACAAACAAGTTAATTAACTAATAGTCAGTGTAATGATTTCATTAATGGGATAGCATCATAGTGTTATGTAGTATGAATTTAACTTCCTGTTATCCTTTCAGTCATTCACCCTCACTTGTTTACAAACTCCCCCAATGTCATCTAAGAATCCCAAACCCCCAATACCACTTAACTGCTAATAGCCTTGACCATAAAAGACCAACCCTCTGTGATGTCAGCTAACTTCATGGAAGAAGTATGACTCACACTCCAGCCCCAGTCACTTGCACAGAGCATCACCACACCCCTTATACCAGAGAAAGTTTGATAGACAGTTACCTGTAGACCAATCATAACAAGTTTAGATCACTCCCACCTTAAATTGTTACACCCCCAAAACTAAGGATATAAATAAGACTTCTTGATTATTAGAGAATAGAGAAGACCAACGATAGAATACTAGACCCACACTCATCCAGATAGACTAACTGACTTCAAGACTTAGACGTCCATCCAGTATATATTATATTAACTTCACTCCGAATCTTAATCTTATACTTTGAAATTGTTTATATTCATCGTCTCCTGTTATATCTGAATCTTCATGTACATTGAACTGTAGCTGAACATTGATGATTAAATACTTTGTGATTTGATCTGTATAACTTTCTGCAAAGTTTCCTTATTACGCTTCCCTTCAATAATCACCGATCCCATTCCCAACACAACAATAGGTCAACCCTCTTGCAGACTTTGTAGCCTTTGTACCTGCTCTTGGGTAACTTCTTAGTAATGCAATACAATAATTAATGTACTATGAATGGTCAATTTTGAAAAGAAAACATGTATTTCAACATATTCTCCATTTGTCTATAAACAGTAACCAAAAGCTTGCCATGATAGGTTTGTGATTAAAGTTTTATATATGTTTTTCTTTAATCTCTTTCTCTGTTTTTTTACTAATGACTGTAGCAAGTGTGAATCTGGATGTAGCAGGCGCTCGTAAGTGGTTCAAAGTTAATAGCAAGCAATCTGGGATGTACCGTGTGAACTATGACAAATCAACCTGGAAAGCTCTAAGTGATCAACTTGTGACTGATCATACTGTGTTTGGTGCTGCTGATAGAGCTCATTTAATTGATGATGTATTCAGTCTAGCTTGGTAAGTCCATGTAACATGAAGCTTTATAGTGTTTAATCCTGGGGCTAATGTTAATGATTGGTTGTACACAATGGTCAATCTAATCTCTTTAAAAAATCAGCCCCACAATCTATCACTAAGCTCAGTATTAACCCTATCTAGGCCGGGGGGGGCCTCGGAGGCCCCCCCTCAACGAATCGCGCGATATTTTCGCCGTGCGAAATTTTTTGACCGCGCCACTCGCTGAATTTTTACTTTCAAGTCTTGCGCAACTTTTGAGACCAATTTTGCATCACCCGGGTACGTGGTTCCGAAATTACGCAACATTATGTAAGTGCATGTCAGACCGAAAATTGCTCAAAAACGTGATTTCGTGTACAAAGTCAATGCAAATTGTGTTTTCAACCAAAATTCATAAATGTATGATTATTTATTGTCTTTCTAGTCTAAATGTATTCATTTTATGCTTTTTATGATCACAGAAGAGTCCCCAACAAATTTCATTGAAAAAACAATGAAAAACAAAAGGTCCAAAAAACAGATAAATACATAAGAAATTGCAAAAAACAATATAATACATAAGAAAATGATTCGATATCACAATTTTTTTCATGTACGCTTGCTAAGGACACCACAAAGAGTTTCTATACCAAAAATTAGTACATTTAGAGCTTTATTTAGGGAGTTAGAGGGAAAAGTATGATTTCGCATACTAATTACGCATAAATTAGCATAATCACTTAATAGCGATTCGCATGAAATAACTTACTATACAATCTTGTAGATTATGCCCCAGGCAACCCGTGTGCCAATTTTCGGCGCGATCGCGCGGTCGACGGCCGAGATCTTAGGGGGGGCCTGGGAGGCCCCCCCCCCTGGCCATAGGAACTCCCAAAATACCCCGGCCTAGATAGGGTTAAGGAGCACTGATAACTCAACAAATTAGATACAAGACAGGAATGATCATATAGCTTTCTTCAGAATAGCTTTGATTAGAAAAGGTGATTCCCCACAAAAGACACAGAACAATCTATTGATGGAACACATTTGCAGGGAGGAGTGATGGATATGCATCTATTTTTTTTTGCAGGAAATGCACTTGATGTCATCCATTCAATGAATGAAACAAGAATACTTTTTACCATTTATGACACTTCAGTTTGCTATCTTTTGTTACAAAGGGCTGGATATGTGAACTACAGCATTGCCCTTGATCTGTCACGGTATCTTGTCACTGAGTCTGCATATGTTCCTATACAATCAGCCCTTGATTCATTGTCTTCTGTAGGAAACTTGCTCTATGGGACTGAAGGATATTATTACTACAAGGTATGTGTCATTCAGCTTATATCACATGTTTTCTTCCAGTGCATGCAATAGTTTCAGGCCTTTCTAACATTTATTTTTCTTTTCGCATGCTTTCTCTCTTTCTCTTTGTAGTTGGTAAATTGCCACTTTCTCTCCACACACTTTGTGTACCATTTGATCTAAATACAACTTAATCCACTTATCATCATGTCTAATTTCACGTTTACTATACCCATGTCATCTAACATCCATAAGGTCTAACGTCACACTTAGTCAATACGATTATCTGAACTGTTCATGAACCAACTTATTCCACAAAGTGTAAAATAATAAGCCTATATGAAGAGGAAAATGGACGATTTGGCAATAAGACTTAATGAGAGATAAATGAGTATTAGGTCAAGTTATGGTTGGACCACGTGGTAGTTAGACCTCATTGACAGACCAAGTGGGTTTAGCCAAGATGATGTTAGACGATCTGAGCATTAGACCATCTGCTAGGAAACCAAGGGGATATCAGTTGTTATTTATGAGTATTTTTATTGTAACAACATTAACATATTTTGCTAGTGAGTTCATTTCACTGCTTGCAGTGATCTATGTGTGTCACACAAGAAAGAAAACAGCACAGCAGAGAAATAATCTTCTGGGTACTTAATAATTTGCATTTAGAAGAAAATGTTTGTGGGGTTTCAGGGAGCGTTTCTTGAAAGGACCTGCCTGACGTTTTATCTGACAAGTTTCATTTTATCCGTCAGTTACCATAGTAACAGTGCCTCTCATTCAATCAGAATCAAGGAAAGATGTCAGATCTGACAACTTGTTGGACAAATATTGATGAAATGCCCCCCCCCCTGGGCATTTTTTCATGATCATGTCATTTACATCATTTGTATATCATCCCGTTTTGTTCTTGTTCTCCGTGTTTGTTTCTTATCCATTTTCTCTCTTTTTTCTTGTATCTAATGTCCTGTTTGATGTTGTTTCACATGCCTTTTTGCAGTTGAAGTACATTTTATTTATTCTTAATCTCATACCTAGTTATCACTGAATAGTAAGAAAACTCCTGACTTCCAAATTCTATTTTTTTGAAAGCTTTGCCTGTATGAAATATTGGAACTGGGAAGCCCTTGCATAAGGCCTATAGGAGTTACAAAAGTTAGTTATCATTGGGTTTGCACTGGGACCACCTGATTATTCTTCCATAAGTAGGGTCCTCTTTGCAGAGTATATTCATATTACTTATTTAAGTCATTTGTTAAAATTCCTGTCTAGCCACCAAAGATGATTGAATTGTTTATATTCTAAAATAAGATGTCACATGTGGAAAATAATATTCGGAATTAGAAGTGATGTAACTCAACTACATATTTTTGAAAGATTCCTAGAGATATTACTATTGATGTGATGTTTTGATTACAATTATTATATTCTGATATTCCATTATCTTCAGAAATATGTGCTCAATTTATTTCGTGATCGTGTTAATGCTCTTGGAAAAGAAGATACAGGAGAACATCTTGACAGGTGAGAATGATATTTTTTTGTTCTAAAAAGATGTTTTGACAACTTCTTTAGTGTTTGTCTCACCCGCATAGCAGAGTGAGACTATAGACGCCACTTTTCCGACAGCGGCGATATCAATATCAAATCTTAACCAAAGGTTAAGTTTTTGAAATGACAGCATAACTTAAAAAGTATATGGACCTAGTTCATGAAACTTGAACAAAAGGTTAAGTTTTTGAAATGACAGCATAACTTAAAAAGTATATGGACCTAGTTCATGAAACTTGAACAAAAGGTTAATCAGGTATTACTAAAAATCCTGCATGAGATTCAGGTCACATGACTAAGGTCAAAGGTCATTTTGGGTCAATGAACTTAGACCATGTTGGGGGAGTAAACATCAAAATCCTAACCTAAGGTTAAGTTTTTGAAATGTCATCATAACTTGGAAAGTATATTGACCTAGTTCATGAAACTTGGCCATAAGAGTAATCAAATATTTCTTAACATCCTGCCTGAGTTTCAAGTCACACAACTAAGGTCAAAGGTCATTTAAAGTCAATGAACTTTGGTCAAGTTTGGGGTATTTGTTGAATTTCCATCATAACTTTGAAAATGTATTGGTCTAATCCATAAAACTTAGACATTAGAGTTATCAAGTATCACTGAAAATCTTGTACGATGTTCAGGTCACATGACCAAAGTCAAAGGTCATTTAAGGTCAATAAACTTTGGCCATTTAGGAGGTAATTATTAAATTGCTGTCATAACTTTCAAAGTTTATGGATGTAGTTTATGAAATGTGGACATAGATGTAATCAAGAATCAGTGGCAAGTCTTAGGTCACATGATCAAGGTCAAATGTCATTTAGGGTTAATGAATGTAGTACTGTATCATTCTACAAATGGTTTTTTTGTGAAAAGTTATTTTATAGTAATTTCCAAAGCCAGCACTGCTGCTATATTGAATCGTCAATGCAGGTGAGACTGCCAGAGGGGCTCCACTTGTTTAATTATTCATGATCATGCAGATTGTTAGGGTTAGGGTTAGCTACGTATGTTCCTGGAGGTTGTTTCATATTGAAACCAATTTGTAAGTTATGAGCAACTTTGCGGACAACTAGTGATCCTTTCTTAGGCACAAAGTACTATAGTTTGGTGTATATCATTTACCACAAGAAAGGATAACCAGTCATTTGTAAAGTCACTTGTAACTTATGAAAACACCCATTGCCTTTGATCAAGATGCACCCAGAAAGCCAACTCAAATTTTAAATGAAATGCATTGGAAAAATTGCAAATGGCAATGTGTATTTCCTCACCAAGAGAGAAGTTCAACATCATCAAAGGAAGGATCCTTGATTATAAGGGTATTTTTCGTATCTTCATCAAATATTAGATCAGATTTTTGTCTCACCTGCATAGCAGAGTGAGACTATAGGCGCCGCTTTTCCGACGGCGGCGGCGGCGTCAACATCAAATCTTAACCTGAGGTTAAGTTTTTGAAATGACATCATAACTTAGAAAGTATATGGACCTAGTTCATGAAACTTGGCCATAAGGTTAATCAAGTATTACTGAACATCCTATTAGAGTTTCATGTCACATGACCAAGGTCAAAGGTCATTTAGGGTCAATGAACTTAGACCATGTTGGAGGAATCAACATCAAAATCTTAACCTGAGGTTAAGTTTTTGAAATGACGTCATAACTTAGAAAGTATATGGACCTAGTTCATGAAACTTGGACATAAGGTTAATCAAGTATCACTGAACATCCTGCATGAGTTTTATGTCACATGACCAAGGTCAAAGGTCATTTAGGGTCAATGAACTTTGGCCGAATTGGGGGTATCTGTTGAATTACCATCATAACTTTGAAAGTTTATGGATCTGATTCATGAAACTTGGACATTAGAGTAATCAAGTATCACTGAACATCCTGTGCGCATTTCAGGTCACATGACCAAGGTCAAAGATCAATGAACATTGGCCGAATTGGGTGTATCTGTTGAATTACCATCATAACTTTGAAAGTTTATGGATCTGATTCATGAAACTTGGACATAAGAGTAATCAAGTATCACTTAACATCCTGTGCAAGTTTCAGGTCACATGATCAAGGTCAAAGGTCATTTAAGGTCAATGAACTTTGGCCATGTTGGGGTTTTTGTTGAATAACCATCATATCTCTGTAAGTTTATTGGTCTAGTTCATAAAAAGTGGACATGATAGTAACCATGTATCACTGAACATCTTGTGCGAGTTAGAGTAGTTTTCAAAGTCAGCACTGCTGCTATATTGAACTGCGTGATGCAGGTGAGACGGCCAGAGGCATTCCACTTGTTACTGTTTAAACTCACCTTACTTGGATGTTACAATTAGAGACGTTCAGATACCTTCTTGAATGTTTACACTGTTTCATTTTTATACGCCCGTCCTAGGCGGGACGTATTATGGTTTCACGCTTGGTATCCGTCCGTTAACTTTTCCTTGTAAACGCGATAACTTCATTTTAACTTAATCTAGGCTCATATTGTTAAGTGTGTATGATACTAGCATGGATCCCAGGAAGCCTATTGATTTTGAGGATTTTGAGGTCAAAAGGTCAAAGTTCAAGGTCACAATGACACATTTTTATCTTACCCTTCTGCAGTCCTTGTAAAGGGGATAACTTTAGTTTAACTTACGCTGTATCCTAGACTCATATAATTTGGTGTGTATGATACTAGTTGTTTGGAAAGAAGGCTTCAGCAAATGACCTGATAACTATTGAATGACACAAAAATGAAATTAAGATTTTTTTTCAGCCAAGTTTAATCAGGACCTTGATGACAAGAAGCAGGAGGTAAATGACCATTTCGTAAGAGGTTAATAAGGTTCCAAAAGGGTAGAAAATTCACCCACTTCTGCTTTAATAATTATTTTGCTGCTGCTGCTCAAGAGCATGAATAATCTTCACAATCCTGCCTATGAAATGCTTTTGGAAGGAGTTTATGCACTCATTTCTGATGAACAGTTTCACCTTCCTGTGGACAATGACAATCATTAGAGCCATGTCACCATTTTTCGGGTATTGGAGCCACTTTCATGCAAACTTTACTAGTAACTCAAGTACAATCTTTACACAGTTTTGAGCAAAGTCTCTGATGATGAACACACCTTTCCTATTATCCTTCAGCTTGCATTTAACCTTCATCACCTCTACTTTCTCCTCTCCGAACCATCTTCACAATAATAGGGCAAGGCCTCGTCGAAGTATTCCTTGTGATCACTCTGTGACTCACACAAATATCCTCATGTTTAAGATCAACTCCTATTTCCTTGACTAGATCAATCACCAGCCTGCTGGTATCTTCTTGGGATGTCTCCTGGAGGCCGAACACTTTAAAGCTGTCTTGGCATTAGTATTGCTCTAGACGGTCATCCTCGAAACGTGTTGACTGGAGCTCTGGATGAGGAACGTCCACAGCAGCTACAAGCTTTTAGAATCTGCATAGCCACTTTCATAGCAGACGTAACAGCCTGAGTCACCACCTTGGACACAATGTCAGCAACCTATCCACCCCCTTCTTTCATTTTGGTCTGGCTCGAGCTCTTAGTTGGCTTTACTCCACTGGCAGCAACCACAGCATGTGAGATAGTTTCCTCCAGCTGGCACAGATCAACAGATGGGATGCTCAGTGCATTCAGTGACACTTCATCATCAAGGACATCAAACAAGTTATATTAGATGCCATAACAAAGTCAGAAGCTTATGATGATACAAAACAGAACTTTCTGATCTGACAAATAAATTTTATTCCCAATTTCAAACCTTCGTTTAACCAGATAATTGTTGTCTATGTTCTCCTTAGGTTGGCACGGAAGACTCTCCTGAGTGCATTCAGACATCTGGGTGATAAAGATACTTTAAATTGGGCTTACAGAGAATACCAGAAATGGATGGAATCTGGCTCAACGTAAGTTGTTAAGGTTAATTACTAGTATGATAGGGGATGGGTAGGTTAAGGGGAAGAAGGTGAAGGGAGAAGAGCCCTTGAAGAGCTGCCAACTTTTAAGAAAAGTCATGATTTTTATGTCAAATTATGCCATTACGCTTTTGGACTTCATTGTTACGCTTTTGAGGTACCGTAGAATAGGTCTGTACGCAATTTAATGTACATGTAGTAATACATTACACACTGGCGACATTTACATGCCTGACTAGGCAAGCTAGAGCTTGACAAAAGTTATGTAGCACCATGGACAGATATTTCTGATAACCATCCTGTAGGGTTGGCAAAACTTGGCATTTATGCACATTGTGCATCTGTTATGACCTGAGCTTGTGGATTACTACTTTCTACTTTTAAAGGTTGGCAGCTCTGCCCTTTTCAAATTTTATGTTGGATGTTACATTTCATGGCAATATAAACTGAGATCACAATTATTTTCTTTCAAGTGGGCAAGGTACTCATTGGATCAAGGTCAAAGGTCATTGCAGGTTAAACAAAACAAATAGATATTGGTATTTCCTCCTTATTTCAAATGAAAGTGATCTAATCATTCATGTCCATATTCTTTGAGGCTCATATAAAAAAAATGTGTAAAGTATATATTTGCACACGGAAATTTGTTTTTAAATATATTCCAAAGGTGAATATTTAATATTTAAATATCATAGTGTTAACGTAACAGTTATGTTGAATTGAATAATATAGAGGTATAGGATATGTTAATTGTTATTTGATGAAATTGACTCCAATGTTTTATCTTTCCAAAAGAAATAAATTGATATGATCTATTTCATTTTCCTTCAGTACTGTAGGAGTAAACTTACATCATACTGTTCAGTGTGGAGGAGTACAAAAAGGTGGAATTGATGAATGGGAATATGCTTGGAATAAATACCAGAATACAAGCTCTCCAACAGAGAAATCTATTCTTCAGAATGCCTTAGCATGCTCACAGGACATGGATATACTAAGCAGGTAAGTTATTTCAAGGTTTCACAATGTTTGTACACTATTAAAATATATAGACTATATCAGAGTTAGCCATGTCACAAATGACCTGTAATGTTAGTATTTTTCTACACTTAGATCAGGTACTCACAAGTAATAGAGGTTTCTCATGAATGGCTTTTAATCCTTTTTGAAAATTAGATGCCTCCTTCTGATTCTTGGAATGCACCATGAGTGAACAATATATTCCTTTAAATAAATGCATGCATGCACCTTTCAGCACCCAGAGACTGTCTATTTCTATTCTAATTGAATGTTGGTGGGTCAATGATCGGATTAGATTTAGGGCCTCAGAGGTTGTTGTTTGAAAAATTAAGAAGATTAAGTGTTTAATTTATTCTTAATATAGCTGTTGCAAAGGCATACATTTCAAAAGTATGCAGTCAAGAATCCATCTAGTTTCATAATTAAGCTTGACTGTCATCAAATGTCTATAATATATAATGGTCTCACTTAATTCATTAGATATTATACTATCATAGTATTAACATGAATGATCTTCAATTACATATTTATAGCTCTCCAAAATGGCTACAAAAACCAAAGTTAACATTCAGTTTGTTCTGAGCAAACTTGTATCTGAGCCTCTTGGGATTGTTTGTGAAAACTATGATGAAATGAAAGGGTTACAGACAAATTAACATCAAGAGTTCAAACTTTTTAAAGAAAGGTTCCACAAAAAGGTCTTGTTGCGATAAGATTAAAATGGTGATAGTTTTATAGGAAATTTGTAAGGTAAAATCACTTGAGTGCCTTTACTTACTTAAAGTTATAACGGAGCTTTATAGGATGTTTTCATCACTGAATGAATCTTCAATGGAATCCTGCTTCCAATGATTCACTGATATTATCTTCTGCTGCATATAAAGTTATAAGCACCTTTCATGTTATTCAGGTACCTGATCTTTGCACTGAATACTAGTAAGATTCGTCAACAGGATTCTGATTCAGTGATCTCAGATGTTGCTTACCAACGATCAGGGTCATATTTGGCTCTCAATTATGTCATTGACCATTGGGACCAAATTCAGAAATCGTAAGTTCTCATTTTCAGTGTTACATTCAGAACTGTGATATAAAGTTGCCTCTGGGACTAGGATATTACAAAGATATGAAGGACTTTTGATCTCAGCTGTCAACTACCAAAAAAACCTAGCAAACTCCATCTGAAATATACCAAAAACATATATTTTTTTATTCATGATTTGGTCCAATTGATGCAAATTTATTCAAGAAGTACATAGTGTAATATATAAAGCACTCATATTTACTTGAGATTTGTTTTCAAATAATATCTATTTAACATCTTTGAATCTTTTTTGACAAATTTACCTTCTTTATATCTTTCTCTTTTATTTCTTATTGCATTTTGGTATTTATACATGTATTACTCTACCCACCACTAGTGGTCGCTATGTATATTTTTAGGTGGCCCATCTTACTCTCCCTTTAAGCATTTACGTTATAACTAAAGAGTAAGCCTCTCTTTACTACAGTTTACCATTTTGTTATCTATGTAGAATTGGTACGCAACCATTTGTGATGGAAAGTCTCATTACTGACACAACCTGGTGGATATCTACACAGACTAATTATGATTTGGTAAGTTAACATGTTTATTCTTATATGCCTGTCTATGTTGTTAACTGGGGGCTTGTTTTACAGCATGTTAAAACTTGGATAAAAGTGGTTAGATAATTTTGAAAAAGAATGGGACAATCGCAACATTTATACTTACCTCTCCAAGAATACTCCATTAACATTATTTTTCTCTAGTTTGGTCACATAATGATTCTTGAGAGCCTAGTCCACTAAACAAAATAATATTCAAATGAATATAGAAAAAGCAAACAACCATCATGATGGAAATTGCACTAAAATTTCATATAAAATGAAAGAAAAAAATGTTTTGCCATTTATGTCTTCCACTGACTATTTCTTTAGTATTGTATAATGCAATATATGAAATATCTACTTTTTTTTCTTCATCATTAAAATGTGAAACGAGATTTGATTTCTCCCTGAACTTATAACATTGTCGATTTTGTGACAGTGATTCAATGAAAAACTTCCCTACTACCAAACTGCACAATTGAAGTATTCTTTATTCCATATAATGAGTGTGTGACATTGTTGGCTTTCTCATATCACCTGTGGTATGTATATAATTGTGTTGTAAAAATAAGCAAAATTAAAAATGTGTAAACTTAATTCACATCCGTTTTTGAAGAAATTTTCAATGGTATGCTTGTTTGAGTTTTCTTTCTTTTCAAATAACAAACAAAATATTTGGATGGACTTGACCTTTAAAGAGCCAAAATCACTTGAAGTCCTTTCACTTTGGGCCATTCCCAATATGATAGAAATGTGCTTAGTTGGACCTTCCTTACAGAGTAGGAGGCAAAGGATGTCTACAGCTTCATGCAATACACAGCAGTATACAGTAGCCCAATGTTCCTGAAGAAAGTAAAAAAAATGTTACATTGGCAACATTATTTCAGAAATGATATCATTGGATTACAAGGAATGCTATTGATATTAAATTTCAATTGTTTATGTATGTTTATATCAACAGGTGTCTAGATTCTTTTCTAGTGTTAAAGCTTTAACAGCTCAGCGTACCTTGAAACAGGCCCTCGAAGATATATTGATGAGAATCTCATGGAGGAAGAAGTATGAAAAACAAGTCACTCTCTGGTTCAAGGAAGCCACTAATCAAAGATCATAGTCAAAGTTGGAGACTTAAAGGAAACCAAAACTTAAGAAGAGAAGTAATCTTATTGGAAGGAGTAAAATGAAAGTAAAAATTCAAAAAAAGTCTCATCAAAATCGGTTATGAAATAAGCAAGTTATGGGAGTTTGAAAACTCTTGTTGTACTGTCTATGGGCATCCTCAAATTGGCAAACGTGCTTCAAAATAGCTGATTTTGTGGACAACTCTCCATTTGTTTTGTACACAAATTTTCAGATTTTCCTCATTATCTTTCAAATTGCATCTTGCCTCCTTCTGAGCACAACATATGTCATGTGAAAATATAATCCACACCATATATGTCAAGGTCATGAGGAGATAATATGAAATATGTAAAATAAAGGGGAAAATCTGAAAATATGTGTACAAAACAAATGGAGAGTTGTCCACAAAATCAGCCATTTTGAAGCACGTTTGCCAATTTGAGGATCCACATAGTATGTATAACAAGACTTTTTAATTGTCCATAACTTGCTTATTTCATAACCGATTTTGATGAAACTTTTTTTAATTTGTTCCTCTCATTTTACTCTTTCCAATAAGCTTGTTTCTCTTCTTAGGTTTTGGTTTCCTTTAACGATAGAGCTGAGGTATAATGTATTTACACATTCTGTTCCATCATATGATTTTAAAATATCTCAGAAATCTGGAGGTACTTCAATTACAATGTGACAAAAAAAATTCACCATTTTGGTTTAATCTTTTTTGCCATCATCGATGGTAGTTGTTGCTTGCACTTGTTTTATTGATCATGTGACATGTGATTTGCTTAAGCTTTGGTGACGAGCAGTCTTCTAGAAGTTCAAATTTAAGAAAAACAGACATTATTTGTCAGCACTACAAAATCTAAGCTGAACAAATTTAATTACATTGTCTTGGCTTAATGAATAAAAACAAATTTTGGAGATAAATGAAGGGTATGACTAAGGATGATTAGGTATTAAAACCTCATTTTTTACTACACAATGTACTTTAGATTACCAGCAACCAGGTATTATATATTTTCTCATTAGTAAGTCAGATAGCTGAGAGAAGAAGATAAGAAGAGGCAAGCAAACAGGAGAGAGGAAATTGTGGTCTACAACATTAGTGTCAAAATATGAGCTTGATACAAAATATGTTAGTATTTCTTTATTCTCTGATATTTATTCATGGGCTTGTCATAATCCAATTGTATATGTAAGAATAGCTTTATGAAACTACCTCCACCCATGATTTCCTATTTCATCTGACATATTTTGTTCTTATGTTCTAGCTCCATGAAGTGTTATTTTTAACAAAGTGGATAGTATTCTGATGATTTAACTTAGGTTATTCCAGACTTAACAAAAACTTTAACATATTGATCTGACTTCTTCAATTTTCCTGAAAGAGACAATGAATCAAATAATTCATTGAAATGGTACCCACATATTATTATTGATTAAACTTATTTGATATTGCATTTTTTAACATCTTTTCCCTGCTGGCTTTAAATAATTTGTACTTGAGTAACTTACACTCCTTTAGAGTATGGTTCAAGTTAACATGTGGTTAACTGAACCATTTATACTATCAGATATAAGATTGCTCTTTCCATCATCAGTAAGGTGTCTTGTCAATTACAAGATTATTTAATCATAACAAGGAAAGAAAAAAAATACCTGTTTCCAAATCACACAACTTTGTTGTAACAAAATTGATTTTGTAATAATAATTGTAATTTGAATAACTTCATTGTGGAAAAAAAATTATGCATGGGGAATCACACTAATGGACAAGCATGCAACTTTCAAAACATATCTCAAGTGTCAGTTAGAAATATTAGTGATTTGATGAATGTTAAGGCACTCTTAATGTATAATGTATTCTTTGACCCTCTCGCACTTCTCCTGCCAGCCACTATTAATATTTTTTTCTACAGGTCAGTAAGCTTCAAATATACCTTTTCCTCACAAGTGAAAACTCCTCATAGTGGATATTCTCTCTGTTTATACCATTTTATTGCCAGTAAGGTAGAAGAAAACACATGTAATGACACCTAGGCCCTCAAATATACCCCATTCAATAAGGTGTCATTAAATTTTGAAACTTGGTTTGATTGATTTTGGATTTATTTTGCCAATGTGATGAATGATATTGATAATGCTGCCTTGTTTTTATGATAAATATACAAGCAATCATGTCCTCTCAACTTGTTTACTGTATGATACATATCTCATTACATCCTATCAAACAAGAAGCATTTTTACAGGTTAATCTAGTTCACCTGTAGGGTACTAGAACCCTGCAACCACATACATGATATTAAGACAGACATTTATTGTACAGCAAATCCATTCTGAGGGAAATCAACTAGTTAGCGAGTCTTTACATGATCATGTATGGTCAATTACAGCTATGTTATTTTTAAGTTTGTTGTATTAAGACCAGTAGTCATTGTCAGTTGAAATAATAGTGTTTCATCCAACTACGGTATAAACTTTTCTCATACATTCCCATATTTCATGCTAATAAGTAACTTCTTTCAAAGGAAATTCATACATTCCATATGATAACCATTTGTTTTATCTATTTTTATTTATTTATTATATATATTTTTTTATATTATTACAACAAGGGTTTCTATAGCAGCCAGAAAGCCGATTTGCATAACCCTTTGCAAAAATTTACATAAAAATACATTCAACATCAAATCAAAAAGCTCAATTTACATGAATTCTACATCATAACAAACAACAAAACTCATAGAAATGTTGTTTATCATGTTGGGGACGTATGTGTTGAATTATGACATGCGGCCAAATAACATAAAAACAATAAGTTCTGAATAAACCAGAAAGTAGCAATGGAAGGAGGGAAAAAAAAACAAAATGTGAGACTGAGAAAAAGAGGATGAGAGAACGAGGAGGAAGGGTGGGAAGATCGGGGGCAAGAGAGAGAGTGTGTGTGTGTAACAATAAACGTCTCTACTATCATACCATAGAGCTATTAATAGCTCTATGATCATACCTTGATCATGGAAGATTTGAAAGGATCAGTATAAGACGTACATTATTGGAGTTAAGCGGATGCTATGAAATGAAGCATACAATACATAAAGACGTTCATAATATCATAATATAATTTAACATAGATACTGATAGTACATGCATTGAGAGATAAAATTGTATTTTAAAGTTGTAGAAAATACTAACAGATTAATTCAAAATTCACATCTTAATGGCAAGATTCGTTTTTCTTTCCAGTATTAACATGATTCAAATAATGAAAAGATGAGTTCATCATCATAAGTTTTTTTAAACAGAGCAAAGGAAAGGGAGAAGAAAAGACAATAGAATAGGAATTAGAAAAATATGGATATTGAGCGAAAGTCAAAGAGAGAGAGAGACTAGGTAGAAGGAGAAAAGTAAAGAGATGAACCGAGGTAGGAAAGTAAGACGGAGGGCATAAAGAGAGATTGCTAGTCACGACAGAGGGACATGCTAATATTCATTGATTGTACTTCCTAATAAAATTTGACATTTACTAAACAACAACATTTTCTAAACAGTGTTTTCTGGGGGATATTACTTATAGAATGCTTTAATTTTGATAAAATATGTCATTGTGGGTTGTTTCCAGTATACTGGGGATGAGAGCAGTGTCTGCACACTTTATAAACAATTTATTTTTCTCCCTTTTCACATCCCTCACCCTTTCTGTCACTTTTATTCCTTCCCTCATTTTCACTCTGTCTATTTGACTTTGTAAATACAACTATTTCCTTTTAGAGGAGATATTCCTTATAGAAATAGTAGATTTTAAGAGCATAAATCTATTTTATTAAATCTTGTTCAGATTTATTCAAAATTGAATAAACAAAATTTCAAAGATATTTAATTTTCATAGGTTGAATTCTTATATGTGTATAGTAATAACTGTTTCACAACTTTCTTTATAAACATATATTTTATTTTTTGTTTGTTTTTTTCACACATGAAAAAAGTGTGCAATTATGTTTCATAGCTTACAGTGTAAAATTTACTCTTTTATTTAATTTCATTATTGTTTTTAGAAATGTATGAAGAATAAAGGATATCATGTCATTCCTTTGCATTTATCATGTACATGATCACATTATGTTGCTACTTCAGGACATATTACTCTGCATAAAAAAAATTACAAGTATGAATACAAAGGCAAATCTAAACGAAAATTATATTTTTAAGAAGATCATTGCAGAAAATTAATTGAGTGCATTACATCATGATTATTATAATTCATACTATTTTGAAAGGAAATAGTTACTGTCATTCTTGTCCAATTGGATCACATTATTAGTCAATGAATGAGAGGGCTTTTACATGTAGCAAGCATTGCATGTGCGTTGATTTTGCTTGAAAGCTTAATCTAAAAACTTTCTTGTGTGCTGTTTTTGTAGTTTTCTTTTTGTATATGGTAATGCATAAAACTAGCATTCATTTTCTATTGTGTATGTTGGCACATGAGACTAAAGAAGTCAAGATGCTTCTTAGACAAAATGTCAAATTTATTACTTTTTTTGGGGGGGGAGGAAGAAACACAAATCTAAAGTTAATGGCCCGTATTCTGAAGTCCGGTTTTAACTTAGACCATGGTCTAACTCATGGTCTAAAATCATGGGAAGCCAAAAGTGTCAAATTTTTTATTAAGTTGTGTGTTTTTTATGAATACTGTTCTCTTTCCTGATTCATCGATGGTGAATCTAATTATTGTTTATACTTCATAGACAATTATGAATGATTTGAGAGCCAAATGAGCTGACATATGATATCTCTACCATTAGTGATTTATGTAACAATTGGCTGTCCATACTTAACCACAACTTTAATCCTGAGTTTAAGTTAAACCCAACTTCAGAATACGGGCCATTGAATTTACTTTTGAACTAGTCATGGAATTTGTAAATCAAGTGAAAAAGGGAGCTGTATATTCTCAAACCAGTCACATTTGTTTTCTGCTGTAATATCTTCTTGGTATGAGAGGTAATACATGCTGTACATGGCTTGTGGTATTTAATCAACTATTTGATTAGTGATACAAGTTTTAATAGAGCCATATTTTTTTCATCAATTCTCTGTGTAATATTTTATATCAATTCTTTTTGTATTCTGTCAAATTGGTTGCATATCCTTTTGAATTTAGGTTAACATTTGATAGGTATACAGTATATCAATTTTTTAATGTAATATCAGTGGATTGGCAGTGTACTTCTCTTCAAAAAGTTGAAAATGTGGTTTTGTAGTAGTGCTGAGTAGTGTAGATATGATACATGGATTTTGAATAGCACAATTTTCTCTTGTGATTTGTTAGGTGTACCATAGGAGCTTATTGAGGGTTCTTAAGGATTTCTAGATCTTATGGTGAGTGAAGAAGTTTGTAAACCATTTAATGTTTGATTATTTGCCAATGAATTGTAGTAAAGTATCATAATTGTTTGAAATGTACATTGTTGTTTGAAAATAAGTAAGATGTGGATTGTTTACATACATGATGAACAAAATTTGTTTCTTTTTATTTTATGTTACCTGTACTATGTTATATTGGCTGAATATTTTGCCACTTTTCTTTTCTTACATTAACTTTGCACAGAACAGGGTTCTAAAGTAGGTTTATATTGCCTTTTTTGTGTCATATTATTTTTAGTACTCATCTTGCCATTCATTTGAGTCCAGTACTTAAAAAAGAGAAGAAGAGAAGGTAGTAAAGAATGTAAAAGACAATCAGGTGATAAGAACTGAATAATTGACACCACGGATATAAAACTAAAACTGATTGATTACAATATTTTAATACAATTGTTCAGTAATTTTACAGTCCAGTACTAAGGGATAGAAAGAGGTATAAATGATAGAAAAAGAGAGATAAAAACTTATTGTATATAAAAGATTAATGTTAAAGTGACTTAAGATCAAGTGAGAAGGGATTATAAAAGGAGATACATAATGTTTAAAGTTTAAAAAATAAAAATGAGACTAATGTTTTTGCAGAGGAGGATATACTACCAGACTTCTCCAGATATCATTTATCACTAGATAGTTGATACTTCTATTGAATTTTTATATACATTTTCATTTATAGGCGAAGTTTAAGAATAGATTTTCATTTTAAAATGATGTTTATGGCGTTATTTTTTTTCCAAAATATGTGTGGATATTAAAACTGAGAATGAAAAGAGATGTTCAACTCATTTTTGTTATTGTGATACATCAAAGATATGTCTGAATTTGTTCTCATGTTACAAGATCGCATCAAGACACCCTGAATGGAAAAGGCATTTACTTTAAATCTATAGTGTTTTAAAATGCCCAGTTAGAGAATATATTATGCATCACTGTTTAGTACACATTGCAAGAATTATAACACTACGTTTATTTCATTCAGGGAAAAGTCTTTGCCCAATTTAGTTTTCAGTTAAACAGGTTTTTGGATTAATCCCCCCCCCAAAAAAAAAAAAAAAAGAAGTAGGATATGCAAATCTAGGGATGATTTGGAGTGAAGACATTGTTCAAAGGAGAGAGAATAAAAAATAAGTTTACAGCGAAAGAGACTGCATAATGTGATAATAAATCTTGGATAAATTAAAATTCATAAAACAGAGAGAAAGTTATGAAAGTACGAGGGAGAGACGGATATTAATGTTGTAACATATATTTAAAAGGATTTCATGTGAATTCAGTGGCATGATGAGCCTCAAATTTTGAGGGGGCCAGATATGGCGGATGGAACAAAATTTCTATTAAAAAATGGTAGCGAATGAGCCAAGGTTTGCACAATCGTCTTTCCTTCTGTTTTTGGTCTTTAGCATTTTAATCAGATTCTAATAATGGCAGTGGGCCTCTAAGACTTGCAATGATATTCCTTGAGGAGGAGGACGAAGAGGGAGGGAGGAGAAGGGACATGAAAAGAAGGGGAAATAAAAAGGAAAGGCTTAATTGAATACGAAATTAATTTCTGGATGACTTTTGTGACATAATCTTGCACAAAACTAGATTTGTATTTCTGCAATGTCAATTTTATGTTGGCTCACTATATTTTCTTCCTTCACACCATGTTGTGGAAGAGCCGTGGTGTAGTGGTTCTGACTCTCGCCTTGTAAACAGAGGGTCGTGTGTTCGAATCCCACCGCGGTCTAGCGTCCCTTGGCAAGGCCTTAATCCACACTTTGCCACTTTCGACCCAGGTGCTAAATGGGTACCCGGTAGGATGCGAAAGATATTGTATGTTTGATTTTTGCCAGCGTCATAATGAGGCTTCGATGAATGCAAGGAATGCTCCACAGGGAGTGGAAATTGTGCACTTTTCGTGCTTGATTGAAATGAATCCAATGACCGGGGTAATGCTGTAACGCGCTTTGAGCCATTCTGGGAAAAGCGCTTTATAAAAATTGGCTATCATCATTATTTATTATGTTGTACCCCCCCCCTCATTTTTTGGGGGGTAACCATTCTAACATTTTTACTGCCGTATTTCTTCGTCTATTTGTTTATCCGTATTTTGTTCTCGTGACGATATTTTTTTATTTTTAATTAGAATTGATGATGAATCGCTGCGCTAAAATTTTGACCTTTATAAACGATCTCACAGGAAAACAGTTTGAGTATCCATGACCAAATTGTTGTTTATCATAATACATTACGTGAATGGAAATTTAAATTTCGTAGAAACAAGTGTTGACGATGTATCAATTTTGATTTATCAATATATATTTCATCTATGTTTGTAATCATAGTTTTCAAAGGTAACGTTATACTTTTCCGTTCAATTTTTGGGGGTCTTTTTTGTGTGTTTTGCTTATACCTATCCTTTACAATTTTACTCTTATTTCACTGTCGTAAATCCTTAGGGGATATCCTCATATTTTTCTGGAAGGGGCGCAACGGCCTGAACAAACTTTCCACCTATAAGAAAGAAAAACAAATGAATATTTTTGTAACACTAAAAATGGTATGATTATTTCATCGTTGCTTTTCTAAGATGCAAAAAAAAAAAACAGGTTTGTAGGGGCGTATAAGTATTTCTTCTGATACTCATTCACAAAAAGTTGAGAAAAAGAATATACATATATATATATATATATATATATATATATATATATATATATATATATATATATATATATTCTTATTGCCCTAAAAATGCCATTAAAAGGTGGGCCCCATGCTCAAACAAACACAGAGAAACGGGGTTGTGTAAGGAGAAAAGTGATAGTAGTAGTAGTAGTGTAGTAGTAGTAGTAGTAGTAGTAGTGTAATACTAGTGGTGGTAGTAGTAGGTAGTAGTGGGTAGTAGTGGTAGTATAAGTAGTGTTAGTAGCAGCAGCAGTGGAAGTAGAAAGTAGTAGTAGTAGTAGTAATAATAGTAGTAGTAGTAGTACGTGGTGAGTAGTAGTAGTAGTAGTAGTAGTAGTAGCAGTACTAGTGGTAGTAGTAGTAGTAGTAGTAGTAGTAGTAGTAGTAGTAGTAGTAGTAGTAGTAGTAGTAGTAGCAGCAGTACTAGTGGGGGTAGTAGTAGGTAGTAGTAGTGTAGTAGTAGTAGTAGTAGTAGTAGTAGTAGTAGTAGTAGTAGTAGTAGTAGTAGTAGTAGTAGTAGTAGTAGTAGTAGTAGTAGTAGTAGTAATAGTAGTAGTAATAGTAGTAGTAGTGTAGTAGTAGTAGTAGTAGTAGTAGTAGTAGTAGTAGTAGTAGTGTAATACTAGTGGTGGTAGTAGTAGGTAGTAGTGGGTAGTAGTGGTAGTATAAGTAGTGTTAGTAGCAGCAGCAGTGGAAGTAGAAAGTAGTAGTATTAGTAGTAGTAGTAATAATAGTAGTAGTAGTAGTAGTAGTAGTACGTGGTGAGTAGTACTAGTAGTAGTAGTAGCAGTACTAGTGGTGGTAGTAGTAGTAGTAGTAGTAGTAGTAGTAGTAGTAGTAGTAGTAGTAGTAGTAGTAGTAGTAGTAGCAGTACTAGTGGGGGTAGTAGTAGTGTAGTAGTAGTAGTAGTAGTAGTAGTAGTAGTAGTAGTAGTAGTAGTAGTAGTAGTAGTAGTAGTAGTAGTAGTAGTAGTAGTAGTAGTAGTAGTAGTAGTAGTGAAGTAGTGAAGTTGAAGTAGTAGTAGTAGTAGTAGTAGTAGTAGTAGTAGTAGTAGTAGCAGTAGTAGTAGTAGTAGTAGTAGTAGTAGTAGTAGTGAAGTAGTAGTAGGAGGAGTATCGTTTGATATTATGATCATCACTCCGCCTCTTTGTTTATATTGTGTGTTTTACGTGTTTATTGTGTATTAGTTTTGAACATGATATATAAGTTATTTTTTTCTACAATTTTAGAAGGTTCTCAGCATGTTTATTATCACTGCTGCGATCTTTGGGAGTGTTAGATCCCTGGCCAGATAAAGAGTATCAAATCCCCTAAAATGCACATAATTCACCTACTTCTGTCCAGCTCACAATATTATTTTCGCAATCATTTGTAATTGAGATTATGTATGGACTATCGGAGTAATGAAGGTGGGGTAGGTGAAAAAAGAACAAGTGAAGGTATAAAGAGTTTAAATAGTAAACATGCAGATGACGTAAATGGAGGGTAAGTTGTCGTAGAAACAGAGAAAACATAAATTGCATGGAGATGGTGTGGAACGTGTTATGAGAGGCTCATTCCGGTCAGTATTGTAATGCTTTATTGTCATTATGACTGCGGCATAGCTGCGCCAAGGATTAATTAAATTGGCCATTCAAGTTAATTAGGGAAATATTTTATTATAAATGGATATCCATGCAATAACCACGGGGCACCTCATCACTGTCGTGTATAGTGTATTACAAGGATTTTGTGACACCTCAATTAATTAAATCGAGTCATAACAAATTTTGTATGATTTCCCATCTCACCTCCGCGTTTCATCTATACACTTCTTTTTTTTGTAATTACGTGGAAAATCATAAATCGGCAAGATTTTTCACCGATTAACTTAAATAAAACAACTGGAAAGCCAGATTTGTCAATACCCAGATTTGTTTTGTTTAACATCATAATCAGTAATGAGCATTTTAAAAAAAAATGCGCAGTTATATGCAGAATATATATGTGTACATCCGGGGAGCGTTTCATCAATATTTTCATCCGACAAGTTGTCAGATCTGACATCTTTCCATGATTTTGATTGGCTAAGAGGCACTGTTCCTATGGTAACTGTCGGATGAAATGGGACTTGTCGGATGAAACGTCTGACAAGTCCTTTCATGAAACGCCCCCTGATTTATTGCAAATTTAGTGTGAAAGTACGCACAAGAATTTGTCACAAAACCTCGCGCGCGCGGCGAGTGCTTCTTTCTTTTCAACATTTATGAAGAAAAAATCTGTTGGGGGCTACCCCCATTCATCAATTTGTTTGAAAATAAATGTAACTTAATGTGCAACTAATTATTTGTACTACGGAATACTTAAAAAAACATTAAGGTAAACCATAAATAAATTATCGGTCAAATCTACCACGGTTTTTTTTTATTATTCAGGTGCCTCCACTTTGAAAGGTCCCGTGTGGTTATAGGTTAACATGATGAAGAGTACAAATGACAGAGATAGAAACAGTTGTCCGTGTGTATCAGAGGTTGATAATTCGAAGGGGTTTAATGAGTTTAACAGCACTAGCGCGTATTGGGTAGGGAGTGCGGAGGATTTCTGCCCCCCCCCCAAAAAAAAAAAAAAAAGTTTGAGGTTCAAGAAAAGAAAAGGAAAGTTCAAGAGAAAAAAAATGAATGGGGAAGAGGTGAAATATATTATTTTGAAATAAAAATTCTGTTGAAACCCATTCCAAAATAAGATTTTCAATATGAAAACACCATTTCTTTTTCTCTCGCTCTCGAATTTTCAACAAGTTTGCCCCATACGCCATCACCCCCCCCCCCAAAAAAAAAAAATGAATAAACAAAATAAATAAAAATTATTTTTATGATGCTAAGGAGAATAACCTCTGACTATTGAACATGAGGATGATGGATTTTAAATTGTAAGTCTCTTGATAGTGCGGTTGGGGTTAAGAAAAAGTTTGGTTATTGAATGTCAATAGATTTTGGATCGGTCCCTCTTATAGGCGGCGGAAGCGGGGGGGGGGCGAGGGGGAACGTGTCCCCCCTAAATTTTAGATGGGGACGATCCCCCTAAATTATTTGTTGGTGACCTTTTTTTTTTCTTGTCATTTTTTTTCCTGCGTCCCCCTATATGATTTGTGGTTGATAACCTTTTTTTTTTTTGCTATATAGTCAAAAAATTGTGTGGTGGTCCCCCTTAAAATTTTTGGCTCCCGCCGCCAATGGTCTCTCTTCGTTGCAGTCGTCAAAATTTAAGAGCTACTGTAGCTCTACGTCAGAAAATGGTGAGAATAAGAACATTATTTGTACGTTTATCAAATAAACGGTGGGCCCTGCTTGTTTAAATTCACTGTAGGCCTCCTGGACCAGGCACAATTTTTTTTTTATATCGTGTAATGAATTCATGAAATCACCAATAAATTTTGAAGAAGTAAACTGGAGGCGTATCATTTCATCTTAATAAAAATAAAATTTATTCCATCTTTAACATCTTGGCAGCTGTTTAATCTAATGTACTCGGCTTCGATATTGAAAATAGATTGTGGATGATATGGTGATTACTATGTTGCAAAGACGGGGGGTATATCAGCATTAGAAGCTATAGAAGACCATTAGACAGTAATTGAAATAGTGAAATATAATGTAAACAAAGAAAAGAAAGTTTACTTGTATCGTATAATCATGTCCATTGATAAAAAATAGTTGAATTAAAAATCATATGTAGTGATATTCATGGATCCTAATCTTCAATTATTTTTTTCACTAGTTGTATCATGTTGCCCTTTTATTTAGGCAAACCCATGACACAACATTGTAAAGATTATGCGTTTGTCTTATTATAAAAGCGCCATTGCATAAACGGGTAACACGAGCGATCGAGAGCTATCTATCTACCCGAAATTGATGGAGTCGTGCAATAGCAAGGATGACTTGCTTCAATCGTGCCTCGACTCGCTGAACAAGGCACTTAACTATCTTAAGAGAAAATATTCTGAGCAAGTAAGGGAAATGCAAAAAAGGAGAGAATTAAGTAGATTAGATTCTTGTAATAAGCTGATAGAGCGCCTCTGTGAGCGCTGATGCAGCTCCGCTGTTTCTGATTGGTCAATCGCCAATCTAAATGGCGTATCACGTGATGCGCGACGAGGCGTGGCGGTAAGGAGATATCGGGTTTTGCTTCATCGTATAAAGCGGACCATCCATCAAGACAGTTCTACCACTAATTGCCACTATTGTTTTAAAGAGTGGGAACTGTGTCTCATTTTAGCTATATTCCCCATACTGTTCTGTCTTTCCGTATGGACCTATTTGTATAATTACTGGCTGTCATTTTAGTATGCTACATAACATACGTTATGAGCAATTGCACCGCACAATAACTACCCACCCCTGACTTAATTATAATTATGGTATTTATTTTATCACGATTTATAAAACGAATAATAAAATCAGTGATGTAACATAAAGAGATGCAATCAGTTACATCTCCTAGAATAAAAAAAAATATACATAATCAGCGAAGAAAAAAAAGAAAGTTAATCAGCTCTTTAAACAATGTACAGTGAGATTATGATGCTACACTCTTGCTTATGAAAAAGAATATGAACTCTTAGAAAGTGGGTCATTTTTAGAACAAAAATCAGTAATCATGTTTTCTATGACAGTAAGACGATGGAAGTTCTTAATTAAATATTTATTGTTCGAATCCGAAGAGTTATTAACATAATTTTCCAATAAACTCATTAATTCAGAATGCATTGATATTTGGCACTTTATTAAGTATCACCAAAGGTTATCATGGGCTCCAATTGAGAAGAAAATATTGCTTTCTGGAAAATGGTCAATGAAATCTGCGAAGTTATCCACTTTGGGCGTGAATAAATCCCTAACCCCCTAATTTATTGGATCGGGTTAGTTAGATAATAATTGCGTATTGTGATGGGCAGCACATGCAGTGGCGGGTCCAGGATTTTCCAAAGGGGGGGGGGGCACATTTTCCCGATAAAAAGGGTTCTCACTTTGAAAGCGGGGGGGGGGGGCACACTTGGGTAAAATCGGTATTGAAGCAGGCAGTGATAACGGTGATCAGTTGCGGGGAAAATTGTAACAAAAATTAGGAAAAACATAGAAATACATAGAAAGTATCGTTTAAATTACTTTCACCACGTACAAAGCCACCCCTTATATATAAGTGTATCATTTTGTATTAACACGTTGTTCATTATGCCTTCATAATTATGTTATTTGACGTGGCTACCTGATGACTTGCGTAAAATTGCTTGCCGTGCCGTTTCTATGGTAGCAAATTCGTTTCATTCATAAAAATCACGATACGAGCTCGGAAGGAAATTTTGCAATCAACACTGCGGTGTTCAACCTGACATAGTCAATATTACCAGAAAATTATCTTCCAATTTTCTGGAAGGATTTTACTGCGTTCGTCGTTTACGCAAAATGATCAATAAAACCTTCAGCTTAAAGGCATATCCCATTTTACCGACTAGTATTCATTACTCCGCCAAATTACGCTAGATTTAACCTTTGCCTTGATGATGTTGAAACATGCCTCACCTCAAAAATCCTCGCAATTAAAAGTGCATTATCGTCATGACTAGTCCAAATATGTTGTTTATATCGTGTTAAATTAATCAATATGTATAGATCAATAAGAGTAATTTGTATTTTATGCATTCTTCATCATTCCATATTTTTTAACATCGGAAAGGTAGACGACCACTTTAGATTATTAACGGTGGGTAGGAGATGTAGGGTTGCTAGGTTACAAGCAAACAAACAGTCTTGCGATCATTTTGATGAAGTAATGTTGACATTATAGTCGACATAATTCACCTATAGGTTTAATGATGAAAGGCAAATATCAAGTTTAATTTGTACTAATAATGAAAATAATCAATCATAGAATATTGATCTATAATCTTTAAACATGATCTTTGCTCTCGTTCCACCGAACATTGTATACTTGACACAACTCTGGACAATGGTTTGGAAACTACTTTATACATAATAAACAGACGGCAAACGGAATAAATCATGGAGAGAAACGTAAGATCTGGAGTACAACGTACAACAATGTCAAACCTTGACTAAAATCTCATGTCGAGATTCTAAAGTCTGCAACATTTAAAGGAAAAGATAGGAAGAAGTCAAGTAAAATTAAGAAAGAAATACAAAAAAGTGAACATGATGTATGAACATGGGAACATGAAGGAAATGCATAAAATAATAAAAGACACATCAATATAATATTTGTACAAAATATGCTTTAAAAATACATTTTATTCAGATATATATAGATATATATATATATATATATATACTTTGTTATTCATATTATATTATTAATTTTTTTTAAATCAATTGCATAGTTAAGATGTATACGTTTAAAAAACACGAGGATATACTATTACAATCTGTTATATAACATATAATTTCAGTCGGTGAACAATGTCGGTCAGAAAGCAGTAAGGCCTATTGGCAATGAAAGTTTAGAGGTTGGTAATATTAGTTTGCGTAAATTCACGGCGCTTCCCAACGTGTATTTACTGGTGTTTGTTGATTGGTCTCCATGTGAGTACGTGGTCCTGCATACAGTATTTAATCAAATACCTTATCCACTCCGATTCTACTCTAGATCGTTCCCTCACCGCATACTCACGTCATCACTTCATCTCTTCGCATAACATCAGTGTGAAAGCGTTAATCCAAAAAGAAATCGGAATGTTTTTCCCTGGTAAAGGAATCCATCGTCGTTTACATCTCATATTTTCAGTCGGTGACCCAACTTTATTCTTTTCCCCAGTTCCTCCCCTATATTTTTTTCACATTTAATTCAAGTTCATACTTGAGAAACTGATATAATGAATACCATATTTGTTAATTTACATAATCATATAAATTTCACGTACGAATTTTGAAGACATGCATGTACTTCCGTGGTTCTTTAAACAAAACAATGAAGTCATAATATTCACCTTAGCTATACACCCAAAAGGAAAAAGGCTTCGTAAATTGAGATGAAGGCAGGACAGACGGAGAGAGACATGCATTGAAGATGACAGTTTCATTCAATACTATCAATCATAATGGAGAAAACAAGGTGATACAATCAGGTAAGGAAACCACATTTAATTATAATTTCTAATTATATAGGCTTTGAAATCATAAAGGCACGATCTCATTTTCTGATGTTTAAAGTAACTTTTGAAATATACTATTGGAATATGTCGAATCGTCACAATTACATATCATATTGATATAATAATTAGGGGGAGGGGCAGTGGCGTAACTACGCTGGGGGGCATGGGGGCACGTGTTCCCCAATCGGCTGGCCAAAAAAAATGGGGAAAAGGAGAAAAAGAGGGAGAAAGGAAGAGAAACGTAGTGGGAAAGAAGAAATTATTAATTTTATATTATAATTATGTCATATTGCTTATATATTTATCGTTTAAACGATCTGTCAAGTCTTCTCTGAGCCCATTTCTTCAATCCACTCCTCTCCTCTGCAACCTCTTTCTTTCGTTTCTAAAATAATTAGTTTAATTTGGCATAACTACCGAGTTTCTACATTGTATCACAATATGTTATTGTTCTTTGAATATTTCGTTGTTTATTTCCAAAGAGTTATGTCACGCAAAATCCTTATTTCAAGCATCAAAGACCCAAATCCAAAATGAATAAAGATGAGGTTAAATACAGGAGTTGTGAAAAGGTCTGCCAATATGAACATCTCTGTACAATGCTATATAAGCCTACGCTAATATAGGATTTGATCCTGCTGATTATGCACTGCAAAAATGTTGCACTTTTTTTTCATTTGTTGGACAGGCTATTTGATTCGGTTTTCTTTTTTTTTGCTTAAGTCATGTAAGTATACCCCAATGATTTAGGGAAAACTTTCTATTTTGGCCGAAAATTTGAAAATTGTTTTTTTAATTAACATTAAATCAAAATTTTGACAAACAATAACCTAGTCAATCACCAACATTAGACGATGTATAATTCTTACACCAATTTTGGGGGTCGAAGCGTACCGGGATGGTTTTCACAAATCTTGTTCGTAAGTTAGGCACGACATTACACATAATTGGTGAACGCAAATATTTTGGAGGACCAGATATAGCATGGATGGAGCAAGCAACAACCAAAAAAAAAATGATGTAATCTTTTGAAAGATTTTGACATAATATTCAGAAAATGATTAAACCCTTTTTTCAGCATTCAAATGTAAAAAAAGAACGCATTCTGAAAACCGCCTTTTTAAGGAAAAGATGACCACAGAAAGGACTAACGTTAGGTAGGGAAAAGCAAATACATGTAGAAATCGTCATGATCATGACGATGGCGAGCTAGGAGTCGAAATCTTGGGGAAAGGTCAGATGATCTAGTACCAGGCGGCAAAGTATTTTGTAAATTGCAGGTCTTCATAGAAAAAAAATGAGATTGGGTGCATGGTATGTGAAGGTCAATTCCAAAGACAGCCCTAGTATTTGGTGGATGCATATATTGTGCTCTGGTGTAAGCAATGAATCTGTTATCAGGTACGTGTTAAACACATTCCCGTGAGACGTGCTTTTACTGAGTGGGAAGGCTGCCTTACTACCCTGTAATCCACCGTTCTCTTCAACATGTTGATTATTCATGAGTACTTGATCTCAGTTCCAACAGGTTGTCTTTATATAAGATACAAAACTACAAACGAGATAGCATTTCTTTTTCTCTTCATCGTTGTATAAGACAAGGTAGATGGTTACAACTATCACGGCCAGCGTACAGGCAATACCGAATCATGATCATTATTCTACAAACAACTCAACATACTGCTATGAATTTTGAGGAATCGTTGCTCCAAATTTACTTTCAGTTGAATCCGCTTGCTTTTTGTTCTTCGGTAAGTATTTAGTAATAACCACACCTTTTTACGAAAAAAAATTGTGAGAGTCAAAGAACAAAAAAACACGAGAATGGTAGACAGAGCTTGTAATTTGTTGGTGTTACCCGATTGCTGACTTTCAGATATCTTATAACTCAGAATATTTTGACATAATGTTATTGATGAAAGAAAACCTGGTATTTTTTAAGGAGGGTATTTCAGAATAATCACAAACTTTGATGCTATATCGCATAGTTTACAAATTTTAGCCTGCTTGTCCTGGATAATTTTGAAAGAATATGACCTTCTTCAAATAGATCATTAGATAGGAGTGTAGATCGAGAGCAGGGAATTTTGTACTTCTATGGTCAAATGGAATGATGGTTGAATCCTGGGTTCTATACATATCTTTTGATAGGGAAGATGATAATGGATCCATGGATAGCTGATTCACTAGGGACGAGGGCCACTGGACTTCATTCATTGTACACCACATAGCATGAAAAAAACAATAAATGCGTAAAAGGGGTTGGTTGGTATATACGATACGCGGATGAAGCGTTAACGGTGCCAGAAGTCCCAAACGAGAAATTCAATTTGTGTTTCTTGAAATTGGAAAAAAAACGGGAGTCAAAAATAAATATTTCTTAGTTTGTCACAGATCTTTCTCCTCCATATTTATCTGGAGTTTGGTGTTAAAATGAAATTTCATTGATCGTTTCTATAATGTGTTGACATGGTTGACCAAAAACAACGGGTTGCCACCGCCCAGGATTCAACCCTAACATGCCCCCCTTTTTAATCCCGGAACCCTATTCCTATTCCCCATTAATTAACACTACTGCACTCATGACACTGTGGTTAGTATATCCAGTAAAGGCTATTTTACCTTTATAGAGGGTTGCATCATTACATTCATTCTATCATAAATTAGTGATAAATGGACCAGCAAGCTTCTACGGAGAACTATAATTCGTAAACCAAGCCGACATTTATTAGACGATTATGTGCCCTGTTACTGTTTCAAAACAACATGATCAAGCAGCCAATAAAGCTTATCAAACTTCTCTACTCCCAACTCATGGGGGGGGGGGTAAACATTCAAATGGGGTTACCTATTAGGTGAACAAAAGGGCCTCATATTACAAATTAAGGCGCTATCCATGGCCCGATGCTGAAATTTTCAAGGGATTTCATTTTAGAGGGATCCAGCTAGGGCCATATAGTGCCACCCACATCAATTGTCAAAAGTGCATGGGAGAAGAAAAAGAAAGATGAGTGAGAAATAAAGGAAAAGGGGGACGTATAATATATTGTTTCTAAGAAACCCAAATGCATGAGAGTGAAACGACCGGTTATAACGACTCTACCTTCGCATTTTGAACATGTAGGATTTGATGGACAATTTGGTGAAATTCAATAGGAATAATTCATTAAAAGGAGACGGGATTCCACCCTTTTTTACATAACAAAATAATGAAAGCGCGAAGCCCAACAAGATGAAATATGTTGTGACATAATGACCTGAAGATGACACGTTTTAAACGCCATGTAATCCTTATGAATACTATATATGTATCTCATTAAATAGGCAATGTGAGCGCGAAGCGCGAGTGAACATTATCATTTTGATATAGCGATGTGTCAATACTCTCCTGCCCTTATTTTCCTAACTGATTTAACCTTTCCATATTCTTTTTTTTTCATTTATTTGTTTTTTCTCACTCGTCTTCTTTTTTCTTCTTCCCATGCACACTGACAATTTGTGTTGGTGGCACTAAGGCCCTAGCTGGATCTCTCTAAACTAGTACAAATATGGGGCAACTGCCCTCCTAGTTCCAGTGGATTTTCCGTAAACTTTGGACTTCGGTTTTTTTCTTCTCTCTCTCTCTCTCTTTTACATAACTTCCTCTACAACCCTCACAAGAGTACAACACTCTTATCTGCAATACCAATTGAGATATTCTACTTGGGCACGAAACGCGTAACGGAAATGTAGCTAAATTTTATACCATGCCCATTTCTTCTAATAGATCTTTACATTTTTCTATATACCCTTCCTTTTGCTCCTCCTAGTCCTCCCCTTGTTTTGTTTGGGGCGAAAATTTGTTGTGCTCGCTTCTGCTTCCGGCGCCCCTGCCTCATGTGCGTGTGGGAAAATGGTACGGTATTATCTCGTTCCTGCCAATGACAATCACGGAGAGTGGTGTGCCCTTGCCACTTGAAGGGTCACAGCACGCAACTTTGGTTGTATTTTCAATTTCTTTGCTTTTTCTTCAAAATTCTGTATGTTTGATTTTTAAAACGACAATCATAAACTCATTATCATCAATAATTCGGCAAAGACAAAGGAAATTAGATGTAAAAAAATGGTGATAGTCAATTCGTCGGTTACGTCTTTGAATAGTCCTGATATTTAATTGAGAGGACATTATTACTAGAATATATGTAATAATAATGTAGATTGTGGCGAAGGTTTTGGTTTAGGGTGAGTCGGTGTCATGATTATTATCTTTTTCTTTATTTATGTATTTTTGTTCGGGGGGAGTGTAGTCAGACAAATAGATTCAATCAGTTTTTAGGAGTGCCAGGGAGTTGTAATGTCATTGTCACCTACATCACCATGACAATTCTCTGGTTATATATTGATCCCTTTGTTTAAAAAAACATCTTTCACGATTTCTATTTCAAATGTTTCCTTTCAATGAACTATGAAACATCTCATAAAGAAATAAATTCTCAGTTAGAATTTTCTGGGTGCATTATTTTGCGTATTAGTGAATTAGTGAATTAATTGAAATCTCAAGAATTGATCATAAATGCAGATGGTAATCAAATAAATGTATTATTATTGATATGGATGCACGTATATTCATCCGTATTGATCTATATCCCAGTGATCCAATGGAGTGAGATAGAATACAAAATCTATTCAATCGAATACAATTACGTCATAGTGTAATCATTAATGTAATTACCCTGAGCGATGTTGATTCAATGGATCCATTATCAAAGGCATGTATTGTGCATGATCACAATGCATGAAGTTTACAGTGTAGTTTTAATATGATTATGATATGACAACATAAATGATTGATGGGTGATGATTGAAAGTTTCTCTTTGGAGACGAGTAAGATGATAGAAGATGAAAGGGTTGAGAGAAACACATCTCATCACATTTTCATGCTGAATTATAGAAAGGTTTGGTGTTATATTCCATGAATAACTAATCCAATCCCCCGATACTGGACCGGTCAATGTCCTCCATCCATTTATTAGTCTTTTAGTCCATACTTCCATGGGCCCAGTTTGAGCAGTATTAACGCCGATATTCAAATTTCAATGTTGCTATGATGACAAATGGGCATCTTAGGGGGAACATTCAGAAAAAAAACACCCCTTACAACTTGTGTTTTTTTTTTGCAAGTTAACATGCCTAAACGGTATTTAAACCGATAATTATAAACTCGGACAATGACTAATGTGATGTTGAAGACACAAGATTAAGGTATATATTTTGTTAACATAGAAAATATGTGATATATCATGTAAGCCCAATCGTAAATGTTTGAATGAATATTTGAGACACATTTATTAAAAATACTATATTAAATCAAACATTAATTATATGTATAAGCGTGGCTTTTGGTGTGAGCATTACATAACCAAATTCTTGATCATTTTAATAATTAAGTGAATCATCACACACGCAACTTCGTCAACTCCTCATATTTTTCTGCGGAAGTACTATTTATCTGGTAGTAATATAATTCCTCAGGCTCTGACAATAAGATGATTGATAAACAACAGTTGGACATAAACAATTAATATAATTAATTGATGGCTGAAATCAATCAAATATTTTTATAAATCACTGACAATCCAATATTTACAAGATCTAGGTTTGCAGAGGGACTCTAATAATATACCGCCAATCTGGGTTAAAAATGTGGCATATCGTCTCCATTTCTTTCTGACTGCTAGTTTCATTGTCGGATTTGTAGTATCAGATACCAAGATACTTGTTTTAGTAGTAATATAATATCACAAGACATTACAGCTTCAAAACAACCTAACATAAAATGAGCAAGTTCACTGAATTATTGCATCGTTTTTTAGAGTTTATTATCGATTCATAAAACGTTGTATAATTCAGGTATCGCCGCATACTTTATCAGAAGCCTGGATAGATGGGTAATAATGAATATTATATTCACGGAATTATCATAAAAATTGAATTACCTGTTTTAGTATCCACATTTACACACATTATGAAACTAGAAATGTTTTAATAATAAGAAACCCACAAATTGGTGCCAGTTTTCAATTTTGAAATATGATTTATTCCACCTTTTTCAATTTTATAATATATTCAATAACTTCTTATCAGAAACATGTATCCATGGCCCCGTTTCATTTAGGGTACAATTGAAATCAATGGTAACTTCCCTGGAAACTTTGATAAGCTGTTGAGCCATGTTAGTAACATTGATACACTCTAAAAAATGAAGTGCTAATTCAGCTCTTAAAGAGCGTGTATAGTGACTGCACTTCGGAGTGCTGATTTGTCTAGTTCAAATTTGAACGAGAAAAATCAGCACTCCGAAGTGCAGTCACTATACACGCTCTTTAAGAGCTGAATTAGCACTTCATTTTTTAGAGTGTAATAGGATTATCATTAATTATTATTCTTATATACAATTGGGCCAACACTGAACTTCTCTGCAGGAAAAATGGAAAGCGTGAAATGGGTAATATATTTGTCCTTATATTTGACTGAATAACATAATCTGAATATATGAATATTCGTGTCTTATAATTCCTTTTAGGGCATGCAAAGACAAAACTCTCGATTGAAGGAACACAATTCTTTCAAATCGATGACTATCAATGTTGTATAAGGATGTTGTCATGAAATTGTTTGTGAGTCATCCGACAATTGCCGACAATAATCTAGATTGCTTTGTCCCGCTAGAAGCTCTTTCATCAAAAATGAATATGATTTGAAAGCATCACACTAATCTCTCTGAAGCCGACTAAATGATCAATTTTGTGAGAAAATCATGGGGGATTATAGCAGAAACTTGTCAGAGATGAGTGCAACATTCAATGTATTTAATAAAACTTCGTGCATCGTTTGGCAAAGTGTAGGGAGGGTCAACTAGTCTTAACTTCATTCACATTTTGGTATGATGTTCGTTCAGTGGTTATCGATTATTAATGTAAAACCAGCTCCTCCATATTCATGAAACATATTTGGGGAGGGATGGTTTAGACAAGCTCTCCAAAGAGTTCATAGAAAAAAATAACACTGAAAAGGGACGATTATCATGATTATAATAATTATAGTCATTGTAATCATATTTCATAATGTTTTCCTTCTCCCTCTTATTATACCAAACGACGATTCGTGTTTGCCATGGTAACTAAAATGAAAGTGTTAATTGTTTTTAACTGCAAAATATTGATTTTTAATAAAACCTTGAAACGATTTCTAACAAAATGTATATGTAATACAAGCTTGAGATAAAATGTGCTCGATGTGAAACAGCCCATAAAGACTATATCAGTGTGACAGAGATGATAATAGCCTTATTCGTCGAGGATTACATTCAATATTATATGAACGTGGAGTTCAATCGCATTAACTTATAATAATAATTTGATAATTATAACGGTTGAGAGTAACGTAAAACGAATATAATCACTCTAACCAAGCAAGCATAGGTCTTTGTACTTTTAGTCTCCTGATACACATTCCACCCTCTTCCCCCCCCACCCTCTCTCTCTCTCTCTTCTGTCCTAAATGTTTGATCTGCTTGCATGATGGATAATTACTGCATCGAACTTGATGGCGGCTACCGTGTCGCTATCAACATTGCTGGCATGCATTAATGGTGAGTTCATTTAAGTAATTCAAGCATTTAGCTAAAAATGTCTTTATCAACCCATAAAGAACAATTTTCCGTATACCTGATCAATTCAACCAGAAATCAACCTTTCCCTCCTCCATCATTGTTTCTATTATTGCTTTCTAAACCAGCCTGTAGAGTATCGATGATTAATTACATTATACATTATATTATGTTGTTGCATGCTTTCTTCAGGCTCCTAACTTCACCCATGAGAGGTTAGCCCTGTACGTGTACGAACTTACGACACATTTTTAAAGACGCTTTTCACCTCAAATACAAATAGCCCTATTCTAGAAGGCATTTGAATTTATTTATTTATTTCAGTTTTATTTACGCAGGGTAACCCTTTCAGTTATAAAACTGATTTAGAGACCCTGCAACGATAAAAAGAACATATACATATTTTACAATGGACATATAAATAAGATACAAAAAATAACGTATACATGTAAAGTAAAAAACAAATAACATTAGGAAGCGTATACATAAAAATTAAAGAAAGGGAAAAAAAGGATCCAATTGGGGTCTAAAACCAAGGCTTCAGCTGAAAGAATTAACATTTAGTTTTGAATGCTTGAAGGGATGTTGAATTTCTAAGATTAGAGGGAAGCTTATTCCAGAGGAACGGACCATAATATAGAAAGGACTTTTTCATGATTTCAGTTTTAGGTTTGGGAATAAGGAGAGGGGAGTTTAAGGCGTATCTGGTTTGTATCAGGGGAGAGCGAAATGATACAAGATTCAAAAGATATTCTGGGGCAAGTTTATTTATAACCTTAGACATATATAAATAGAATTGATAATTGACTCTTTGAGAAATAGACCGCCATTTTAATTTTTCAGTAGAATAGTGTGAGGAGTTAGAAAGTCAGCATTTAGAATTAAGCGAGCATATCGATTTTGTAATCGTTGTAATTTTTTTTATTAAAAATCGTGAAGATTTGCCCCATATTACCAAACCATAGTCAATATGTGGGAGAATGAGCCCATTGTAAAGCATAGTGAGGACTTTGTCAGGCAAGTATTGTTTAATTTGACGTATAAATCCAATGGTCCTTGAGATTTTCTTACAAGTTTTATCAATATGTTCATTAAATTTGAGTAAGTCATCAAGATAATTCCAAGGTACTTAAAGTTATTAACCTGCTCAATAACTAGAGAATTATATTTGATCATAATTTGTTTTGAGATAATTTTCTTACGTGTGCCAAACAACATTACTTTACTCTTACTGGTATTTAACTTTAAATCATTCCCCTCAACCGATAACATTAACTTATCAAATTCGGATTGTAGACGAGCCTGGATTGAAGGGATGTCTTTACCTTTACAAAATCAGCATAAAGACATATTTTTGTATCTTCCTCGAAATTTAAATTGCATATATCATTAATGAAAGTTACAAAGAGTATAGGGGCCCCAAAATTGCTCCCTGTGGTATGCCTACCTCACTATCATATATCGTTGACAATTTACCATTAAACTCAGTTTCTGTCTTTGGTACAAAAATCAGATCGATACAACTACTACTGTAAGGGGTTACCCGGGCTGGACATTGCATAAGTTGTTCAAGGTTGAAGAGAGAAAAAAGAGATCGTAGCTTGGTATGCAAGGGATTTTCAGTCAGTACATTAAAGTTGAAGTCCCCTGTTAGTATCAAGTTATGTGATATACTGTACACTTTTTCAACATTGTTCTCAAAATTATTAAATAAATCAACATTTGAACTTAGTGAACGATAAACAATGCCCACAAGCCAAGATCTATAATTTGATAATCTAATCTCAATCCACATTATCTCAAGATTATCACACTCAAGATCTTTTCTTCGAACATAGGATATATATGATTTTATGTAGCACCCGAATGACATTAGTCTACATCAAACTTGACTCAAATCCTCCATTCAGCAGAATCCTACGTACTTTAGATTAATAAAATATTAATGGCAGATGATTGTTGTTTCCCAACTTTCAAGACAAAACCCCCGTTTTTTAATCTTTCTTTTAGATTCAGTTCAATATTCACACTTTAAAGATGAACCAACATCATACAATGTACATCCACATTCCAAAAGGAAAGTGGTTGATGGGTAACAAAAAGCAAAAACTAATAAATTATTCAAACTGACCCCTGACAACAAGAATATATTTGCTTACAAATTTTTAAGGCATATAATCATTTCTGTTTCTTCGTTTTTTTTGTCATATTGATTTTAAAAACTTGACCACTTCTAGTAAAACACATTACACACGTCTTTGAGTGCGATCGTATTAGACAATCACTCCGAAATGGCGTCTGTATGCTTTTTATCATAGCGACCTGTGAACGGATTTACAGTTCATGATATGAGATCGAAAAAGGTGATATACGTTATCTTGCTTTGACAATCACATTAACATACACGACAAACAATGATAGTAATCAGTATACACAATGATATAATCGTAAACAAATGTGAATTATTTCATGTGCTATACAAATGCTGGTGAAGTATAATGTAATCATTACACAACAAACCATTGGAATTCATTTGCCCCAGGCACCCGTTGGCTATGGACAAGACCAATATTTAGTCCATCACTGCTCAGTTGCGTGTACTTCATTATCTTAACAACTGAGCAGCCTGAATTTCTGAAAGCCTAAATCGCTCTTGGGTATTTTTCACAAGCTGACTTTGAGTTCTACTTTCGAATCATCACGCATTAATACCATGCTCAAGGGTAGTGCTGTCTGGTATTATGCAGAAAGAGAACAATCTTTATTAAAGCTATCACTATCGTAACTATCGGCAGAGTTTATAAATATATATACACTGTAAAAACGCTATTCAAAATTTTGAACAAGTTGTTTAAGCCCGTCACTCTAACAACTATTATTAAAAGTTTTAAACAAGTTGTATGCAAATTTACACAATTTCAAAAACGTTTAAAAAATTGTTATGTTGACGTGATTGAACATCGTGCGTGTTTTTTTACAGTGTGTGTGTGTATATATATATATATATATATATATATATATATATATACACACACACACACACACATATATATATATATATATATAATGCTTGAATTATTTACGCCTATATATATATATATATTTATACATATATATATATATATATATATATATATATATATATATATATATATATATATATATATATATATATATATATATATATATATATATATATACATATATATTTTTTTTTACCTCAAATGCTGATCCATAAATTCCCATTTCTTTAATTCTTTCTGAAGATTGAAGTGTGTTTTTCATAGAAGCCTGCATGCAATAATGAGTATGGATATATATCGACTGCACAGGTAAAAAAAAACATTTTTACTTTACTGAGAAAATGGCATTTTGTGGAATTTATGTAAAGAGCTGCTCGCACATGCAGTTAACATTTGTTTGATTTTTTGCTTCCATTATAACCAACTTTGCGGCAGGGTGATTTTCCCTTAAAAACAAAGACTTATGGTGACGATGATGATGATGATGACAATGACTATTATTGATATTATCGTTATTATATTAAATATGAATAACTCACTCTTCATAAAATACCCGAAGCGCAAATGATATATTAACTTGCCTACAATTATGATTGAAAAGAAAAGAAAAAAAAAAAAAACGTTTTAATGCCTTTTTGATACCAGAGAATACTGTCTAATTATATGAGAAAAGTCTGAGTTGCAGCCAACATAGTTGCTGCAATCATTGGCTAATTTTCCAAAACCGATGTCTGTTTTTATTATTGAACTTAAGGAAACTCTGAATTCGGATTAAGGAATAATGTAAGAAAAATTGTAAAAGTTGTAACACATCTTTTTGTCTTTTTTCCCCTCTAAAGTATAGGTCTCGTAAGAGAATAATTGGAACATGTCCTGGAAACAACTAGCGGCCTGGGAAGGGTTATTTTTTTCTTCTTGAGCTAGACTCACTTCGAATGATTGACCTTTTTAAAAAAAATAAAATATCGGTTTATGTCTCTGAATTGGAATGATGTCAGACAAGATATATGCATTAAGAAAGTAAGTTAAATTAATCGGTTATCTGACATTATTGCAAATAGTTAAATGAAGATTTGAGAGAGTTCTATTTTTTCTTTCTTTCTGATTATTTGTTCATTTTACTAAGATAAATGAAAATGATTATTGAAGACCTGTGACAAAATATATTTTTGTTTGGCTGATATGTATTAATGTATATTGCAAATTTTTCACAGAAGGAATGAATTGTATAGAGAAACCAAAATGTAAATAAAACCATTTGAGTCACCCTGCCCCCCCCCCCAAAAAAAAAAAAAAATATGTAAAAAAAAATACGTAGATAAATAAAACTTATAAAATTAAATGAAATAAAATGACTCAAAATAGAGATGCAACATTTTATGAAATAGACATTAACATTTTTTCCTTTCAAAATGTTCAAAAATAAGAGATTGACTGATGGAGTACATAACAAAGAGAAAGAGACGGAGACGCTAAAATTAAGAAAGAAAGAGATGGATAGGTATAATGAAAGAGGGGGAAGAGTCATATTTTCTCTCTTATTTAAATAATTCACAGGAACAGAGGGCAGTGGCAGGTAAATATCTATTTTATTCAATATGATAAAGTAGAGTTACATTTTTTTTCATAAGACCAGACACGTCTTTAAATGAAATTACATTAAAGACTATTTCTTTAATGTCTCCCATTTCATTATTTTTTTTCATTATTTCACTTACTACGTTTGCAACGTGCTCATGTATCATCGCTATTGAATTTTCCTCTCACATCAATATTTCAAAAGTCGAAGTGCAGATCACATAATGTTTGGTTGTCTGCAATTGCTTATTAGGAATCCGATTACAAATTAAATACATGTTGGATTTTATCTCTAAAATATAATTCGGTATAAAAAAATTAAGTACACCTCTAAAAGGTTATCACCATGCATGTAGTCATTTTTTTTCTTTCAGTCTGAAAATGCTTTTAAAACATTACATAATTATAAAAAAAATCACTGAATCATCACAGAATAATCTCTAGCTGGCCCTTTTATCGCTATATTTTTGTTTCTATGAAATTAAAATGATAAACCTTTAAGGCACCATCCTATATATCTGAGAATATTGCTATGTATATTTGACCAGTGTTAATAAGAGGAGTCTGTCGGGGAAATTCTTCCCATCATCCATCTCACATGTCTCATGCTTACACTGCATGGGGTTGAAAGCTAAATTGGCCTTTCATGACTCTATGCTCAACCGCCTATACGTACATCAACAATGCAGGGTATAAATTCACATTATATGTTCTTGATGTAAAATGGTCGAGCTCGAACATCAATCGAGCTTAGTTTCTCTTTTTTCTGATTTACAGACTAAACATATTAATATTTCCGTCTCTCTCCCTTCCTTTATCTCTCTCTCTCTCTCTCTTTCTCCCATACACACGCGCACACACACCCTCGCACACAGTCTTGCAATTAGACAATAGGGGACTCACTAATCATCAATCGCCAAAGTGGGGACGTTTGTTTGCGGTCACATTAATCCTCTAAACGGCCCATTTTTGGACATAATAATGTGCATAGTTTGCCAACTGGGGACACTTCCTACCCTTTTAAATAAAATTGGCTGAACGTTTTTTTTCTCCCTTTTTTTCAAAAACAAATCATGCGCTTAGTAGATTATAAAATGGTTTGAAATGAGATGAGGAATTGTTTTACATGTTTTTTCTGGACTTAAGACATCCGCGGTTGTAGGACGTCCCCGGTCGATTGATAAAACAATAAGAAAATGTCCCCAAAACTAATGTGAAGATTTTCGTTATTAATATTTTCTCATGTTTGAGATCGCGATACCCCTTAACCTACTTCACATTTTCGCCAACGATTGTATAGTTTACGATCTTGACGTCATTTTGATAGTTTTTTTTTTAAATTGGTTTTCTATAAATTGTGAATACTTTGTGGACGAAGTTAAGCCTGATGAATATTTGAGAAATGTCCGCAAAGTTTTGACACCCCATGGAACAACTCACGGCATTACACGCATGATCATAATTATAAACCCCACATGTTTGATATCAACAATATACACTTCAGTGTTACAATCTGAAAGGGGAAACTTTTTTTGTCAAAATTTATTTCGGCAGTGTATCCATGATTTGATTAAAGCTTTTAGCATACGTGATCTTGGGAGTCGCCAGTCACTTAGATATGTATATCCTTCTTCATTTCGTTACCCTATAGATATATGACATTTGATAGAATGGACACTTCATTTCCTTGTTCAAACTCATTTCCCTTGTGCCCAGGGTACTCAATGGATACTTGATGAAAAAGAAAAGTGCTCTCATTATAATGTGTGTATTGATATATGAAGGTTTTATTACATTTTAAAAACCAAAGTAGCAAAATCTCATCGTTGTATGAAATTTGGTTTACCCCTTTTTTCATTTGAGGAATCTGACTGAACTTGGATTTCCCCCTTAAATTCTCAGCATTTACAAAGATCTAGACGTGATTCTGTTGAAGTGGTGGGAAAGTGGACCGAAGGAAACCTGTGAAAGTTAGTCCCTTAAGACTCCAATTGGAATTGACTTAGCAATTCTATACTTAAGTCTTAATTTTCCCTTGATCTTCATCAGCATTCCTCATCAACTCTGTCCATTTTTCCCTCGTCTTCCTCTTTCTCTTATTCTTCATTCTTCCTATAATCTAGTTTGCTGTCAATATTATTAACTTTCTATTTTCGTTTGCTTGTCCTACATTGCTTTTGTATTTTTTTTGTCTTCCAAAACATACAAAATATCGAAATATATCCATATTTATTTTTTTATACTGACAACTGCAAGTGTGAAGTTTATCAAACTTGCAGCTAGCTGGATGGATAATGCTTCCCCCTTCCTTGAGAGTAAATCTCATTTTCTGTCTTGACGAAAGGTCGCTTCTAGTCACGTGACTATCTCGACGCCTTCTTAAAGCTGAAATTATTCCATTAAATCTCATATTTTTTCCTTGGCACAACCTGCTCTCCCTCCAGCGTTGTGCCTCTTTGCAAAAATCCAATTTCTGCGAGTCACGAGTAAGCATCTGCCATCTAAATGAGTTGATTAAATCATACGGTTAGGTTTGTCCTGCCAAAACAGACTTCAGGAGATGTAAAGACTCAATTATACCAAGTCCCCTATATTCAATCTCCAATAGCAGTTGCATGCAAGAGCATGCATACAACTTACCAAGATGAACATGTTTTGGTCATGTTGAGCAATATGTAGTACACAGTCATTTCACGAATGACAGTTAACATCACGAACAACAGAACTGATTTTAATGTTCAATTTTCAGCAAAATTATGATACGGTTTATTTAAATGTCCACTTTCTATGAAGCCTGTATAATGAAATAATTTAAGAATGATTTAAAGTGAAAATCTCTTTCAGAGAAAATTGAAATGCATTATTCATGCGGAACAGCCTTTAATTCACTATAATCCACGATAAATTCATTGCTTTAAAATACATGTGCGTGTAAATTATAATTCATGGATTATTTGAAAAACAATATTTACCTTTTTGGGGCAGAAGGAAGGTTTGAACACGATTCGCGAAATATTTGAAATAATATATACTCTCGATAAAATAGCTTGAGATAAATGAAGACAAACATAAAGTAAATGTTTTCATCACATCAAACTCATTGGAATGATTGTCGATTATCAATGCTGACAACAGTTTAAACTATTTCATTTCTGATAATTTCTATAAGTTGAAATCAATTCTGATGGACGTTCTGCATTCATTATTTTCTTTCTGCAATGTATTCAGTCATTTACTCATTTTACTGAGACAAGCTTCAGTGACAGTCTTTGCTACAAACAGCAGGGGCTAACCTACTCCTTTAGTGCCCTCAATTAATGCTAATTAAAAATAACAGAACATTTTAATTGATATCATACTATCGTTTTTGGTTTGTAATTTTCCGAATCAGATAAAAAGAAATACAATAAGAAATGATTTTTATAGAATATTCTTTCTTCGCTGAGGTTTTTCATATGTAGCTCATGGTGTAGTAATCATGGTAACGTAGTTGGTAAAGGGTTAAATAATTGCTCCGTCTTATTAATACTAACTTCATGCGTGGTTGGACTTGACGATGGGGCAGGTGGCGTCCTAATCGTACACATGCTGTGTTTTCATTTAAAGCAACGGAAAATCAACATTTAATTACATCTCATAATTCCATATTTTGCTCTGGTATGATAATGCATGATTGACAATATTCTGGTGTGGACGGGAAAAGGCGGCAGTCTACCATGTTTCCCTGATCGATCAAATGACTCGTAAATGAGTTGTCGATTTATTTTGAACATCGACCCCATCCCCCTATCCAGGCTCCCATCAAAGAAGGAGAAAAGAAGAATAAGAGGAATAGGAAGAAGAACAAATAGAAAAAATAAAGGAGAAGAAGAATGGAGAAGGGAAGGAGGAAAAGAGAACTAAAATGTTCTACATGATTGTTGGCAGTTCAAGGTCATGTTTTTCTACATTCAGACATTTTTCAATAATGAGAGGGTTAGAAGTCCATGCCGATAGCAAGTCGAAATTTATTCTTAAATGAATATCCATAACCTATAATAATTTACCCAGTAAACAAGTAAACGGATATGATTGTTTGTTACAAATTGTTTCTATTTAGATTTCAGCGCAATGTTAAACCATCATGCTTTTATTTTATTTTATGTTTTACGTGAACTTCAATAATAAAACTACTTTTTAGAGATACAAGTGTTTACAAATATTTCCTGACATTGCGCAATCATTCAGTGATATGAGTTTATAAAAAGCTGGATATGATACCCATGATAATAAGACATACAGTCAATAGGAGTCGATTTTCGAATGACTGCGTTTGATAAAATAAACATTGATCACGTAGGCAAAAGCATGTTGCTCCGGCGTGCCTATCACATTAATATTGATTTGTTTCATAGGACTTTGTTCATTCATAATAAATGGATTCGCCAAAAGAAATAATATAAGCGATATTTAATAATCAATTTCTCTATCACTGGCGTACAGATGGGGGTGGAGGATTGAGACTTTTCACAACCAATTTTTGATATTTATCATATTTTTTTTTAAAGCTCATCAACTAAAATAAAATCAAAAGTAAATAACTGTTGAATAGGAAAGCTGTTATTCTGATTAATAATGCGCCTGCTAAACACCTGGCGATGCACTATCCAAATATTGTGATATCGCTTTTAATTTGAATAAAATCATTTTACTCAATTTCACAGCTCATTTCACAAATATGATGAGGAAGCTTTCAATAAAACCCAACCCAGATTATAAAAAGGCTTTAAATGAAATCGTCCGGGCTGCTGTCATTTATTTTCTGCGCAATCACATCTATTGAATTTAGGATTTTCTTCCATTTCCACAGGCAAACACATAATGATTTCAGTGCGGAATGTCATGGATGTGAGAGTGGGCTTTTAGACCGCTCCTTAATTTGATGATCCTAAGCCTTTCTGTTTAAATTAGGGGGGTAAAAAGGTTTTGTATTATGATTAATTTTGTGTAATTAATTTTGTGTAATGAAAACAGTCAAACAAAGTGTAATAACGTGTTGCTCACGAGAAAAGACTGATGATTTTTTTCATCAAATGTATATCGAATTTTTGTTTGTTTGATACAATAATATAGTGATAATAACAATAATAAGGATAATAATAATAATAAGGATAATAATAATGATGATGACGATAATGATGATAATAACAATAACAATACTAATAATGATTATAATAATATCATACAGCATTTATTAGGCGCCGATTATCTGCAGTTGCTCATTCAATGTTGCACCCCAGCTTTAGCTCCATTTTGCTAAATGTGGTACATTCAAGGAATGAATCCTACCGGGTTAATTCCCATTCATCTCGCATGGGTTAAGTTCAGCACGATGTGGGTTGCTGAAGGAAAACACGCCTTGGCCGGGATTCGAATCCACGTCCCTCTGATTGAAGGACGGGAGTCATATTAAATGTTTTTTATGTTCATTATGTAAATGATATTACAGTGCGAATATAATTGCAATAAAACGTTTGCATGAGTTCTCAGTTATATATTTTGCACATTTCATTTATTAAAAAAGATGATGTTATAAATTCATGGAAAGATGTGTATCGGAACCTGGTTATTTTGCTGCTTCATACATATAGAAATCATTTAAATTCTGGATGTACCCTTTACAGCCCCTCGTATGGACAGGAAGCGAGGGGATCACGTCTTGTTATTTTCCATCAATTTCAATTATAAATTAATCGCAGAATAGCAGTTAACATGACCCATGATTCTTACTGGGGCTATCTAGTTTCTGAATTATGGAAATTGTGTACGGGAACTCTTCAAGCTCCAGTATTAGATGAAGAGGTGATTAAGGAGACTTAAGTTAGTCATAATTAATCATTGTTAGAGATGATCTCTATTTCCTGCCTGTCACACGGTAGAAGATGATAAGCACGGAACACTTGGCTGATCATCCGACTTATAACAAGCCTATAAATTGCTAAATTTGGCATCTTTATGAAAGAAAATTGGTATTTCGTATCTTAATTACATCTTTAGCAGAGGCCACGTGCAAGGGTACAGAAAGGGGGAATTATCAACATCAGAAAAAAACGAAAATGAATTTGTATCATCAGTCTTGATGCGTTTTGATTGTACAAAACAAGTCACCCTGGCTTGCAATGCTGCATGGAAAGCATAGATTATACCAGTATCCTTCTATATCTGTGGTAGAAGAAATAAAGTCATTAGCGTCCCATGCCTCCTATAGACCAGTTCGTAGTTACTTCATGGACAATTTTGATCAAATGACCTTTCATTTCTTTCATCATGATAGACAGATTTCAAAGCACGATATTACGTAAGCTTGCCTTACATAGCAGGATGAAGAAATTGAATAGACCAGGTGACTAGAATAGCACACTAATGAACACTTAATGAAGGTATTTGTTGCATTCCTACTTTGAATGTATATCTTAGCATGTTGCACAATGTACTTGGCAAACTGTGAAATACCAGTCGTTCGTGGAAGCATTGTTGTTTTTTGTAGATGTAAATGAAAACGGCAATTCAAAAGAATATATGAATAATCAAGACATCAAAGTTGGTGCTTATCTCATTATATTTTAAAGCACCATGTCACTTTAGTACAAATGACCTTCTTCTGATCATGCGTAGAATCTTTTGATCATGCGCAGAAAGGAACTACGAACTGGCTTATTTGATGTTAACAAGTATGTCGTCTTTGGAGTAGTGTGGCCCGATGGATTAGTCTAAGAACTTTGAAAGTGAGGGTCGTGGGTTGAATGCCCAGCCATGTCGTAGCCTAAATTCCCTCAGCAAGAAATATTGTGCTGCACTCAGCCCATCAGGGGAGATGAATTGGTACCCGGCATTCCAGAATATTCGTAATTACTACGGAGACACTCTCTGCAACGCACTAATTCTTTTGAAAGTGCGAGTCAAATCACAATGAAGAGATGAGAGGCTTTTGTCGAAAGTTGGTGGACCGGGTAGCATCTCTTGATTTTGGACAACGACATATTTGCAATTATTCGTCCGCTGCAAATCTTCGGATGACCTGCCGTCCAAGTCCACCAAGTTTCGACAAAAGCCTCCTCAGCTCTCCATTGTGATCTTCATTGCATTTTCAAAGGAATCGATGCGTTGTACAAAGTGTCTCCTTAGCGGTAGTAAATGCGAAAACTCTCTGTTATCATTTCATTGAATACACAGCGCTGCAGCGGTTGAAACAACAGTTCGAGCTCAAGCCGAAAATTGTTCTTTGACAAATAACAGATGACGATGAATAAATTCCGATTATTATTATTATCGTTATTAATGTAAGCAATAAGCATCCCCTCTATCTCTTTAAAATGAATTACTGTTTCACCGCTTTTAACTTCTCTTTTTGAGACCAAAATAACATACATAGTTTCTTTATCATGTCCTTGATTCCCTCCCAATCTTAGAAATTATAGTTTCTTCCAATTTTATTTCATGATCATGATGTAGGAAGTGTAAGGTGTTTGTATAACACAACACTATTTAGAAAACATAAAGCTAACATTTTATATTTGCTTTAATAGACCTGCTTTCTTCATCAATATTTGATAAGAATTTCGTCACGAGTCATTTTCCCGCTTCCTAAGAAGATGTACAGTGCTCACGTGCTTAATACATACTGTAATATGTTATCAAGTGGTATTCAAAGATTGATGATTCGGAGGTTGTTGGATTTTCTGAACTAGTTCACCTGAACACGGGAGATTAACCATTTTCGGATGAGCAGATTTATATATTAATCTGCTGTGCGGTGTACCTCAAGAACTTGGGGCTATGATAGGTGCGCTGAGATAGCAATCTCATATCCACATCAATCCTGATTTCAGAGTGAATTGGGTGAAGTGGGGAGTGAAAGGAATGAGAGGCATGGAGGAAGGCAGAGAGAGAGAAAAAAAAAGAAAAGAGGGGAGAGAGTGTGAGGGGGGGGTGGGTGTGCCAAAGACAGACATACAGATAGACAGACAGACTGAGAGAAGGAGAAAGAGAGAGGGGGGAGACAGGGACATAAAAATTGACTGACATAACAGAAGATGTGCGAAAAGAAGAGATATGAAAAGTATAATATAATGACATCGGATTTAGGCAATTTTACCTGATGTTGACTGTTTGGCATATCCATCGTCAAAGTTGACTAAAAATGAACATATTTTTCATGTTTTTATGATTATTATTTATGTGGGGTTTTCTCACTACTTGTACCTGCTTAAGTAGTATATTTGATAATCAAATTCATGATTAAATCTCATTTGTTTTTAATGAGGGCAACATTAATGTGTGTGTGTTGAATTTGTATTTCTTTCTTTTTTCAATTATTCATCATCCGTTCACAAGATACAAACAAAGTGACAAGTCATTACAAGTAAAATATATGACAAAGGATGTCAATCATCACAATTCATATAAAACAAAGATAAGTAGTAGAAATTAGTAGATGACTGTTCGTACATCATACTCGTGGTGTGGTAATCCGATGACTTGGGTTCAAAGCAAGTTGATGAAAGACTAATGTGTACACCCCTGATTTGGCCACCATAATCAAGTTCATCGGAGAGGACCTAATATCGTCTATTTCATAAATATTCATACATGTATATTAGTTTATTTTCCGTCTGAAATAAAAAAAAACAAATATGAAGTTATAAGGCGAGGCACATGATATTATACTTGGGTAATTATGGCAAAAACAATTGATTGAAAATTCCATTTTGTAGACAGGTAACTCCACAACGTCCTATTTGTTCTCTGTTTTTTTCCGCTGAATGTGACAATTTTTAATAGTGGACCATATTCATATGAATATGATTGTTTATAGATGATTAAAGATGTGATGTAACCCTTTAACATGTTTAATTTGCAACTTGGCGCCTCATAGACCGAGACATGATCAAAATGGTAAACACATAAATGGAATGAAAGCTCCCTATAGAATCTACTTGTTTGAAAATTAATCTACCAAAAAGCTTTTGCGACATGGTGTACATTATGTCTCATTATTCTTGAATGGTGGAAGGAAGAGGATAGACCTTCTAAGGGATTGCTATAAACAAAATGGATGAGCTGCAATAGTTTTCATTCCATTTTTTTTTTTGGGGGGGGGTAAGATTGAGTCATCTTCCTGAATGGCTGTATATATAATTCAACTTCGTACGATGAAGGAAAACCGTCATGAAAGGAGAATACAATCAAAATGCTTATCTATCAATAGCTCAAAGTGGGCCTGATATAATAAGTGAAAAAATGGTGTTTAGATATATTTTCATGACACATTCATTTATTTTTTCATGTATATCATTGTGGATAAAACAACGAACCCCATCAAAATATTTATTCTTATTGATTTCATACAGGAGCAATCACCATCTCGCATTCAACATATACAAGGCAATTGTTAGTGGTAATCATGATGATTGTTGTGGACGATTATGATGATGACGATGATGATGATGATGATGACGACGATGATGATGATGATGACGATGATGATGACGATGATGACGATGATGATGATGATGACGATGATGATGATGAAGATGATGATGACGATGATGATGATGATGATGACGATGACGATGATGACGATGATGATGATGACGATGATGAAGATGATGATAATTCGGATGGTGGTGGTGGTGGCGGTGGTGGATATGATATTAACAAATGTTCATGATGCGATACCATCAGTAATAACAACAACAGTAATTTTCTAAAATGAAATAACAATTACTACGGGTCGTGTATTCAAGTGGTTAGAGCTGCAGTGGACTCATGATCGTAAGGTTGTGAGTTCGAATCCCCGCTCTGCCATTGTCTCCACTCTGATAAAAAAAAAAAACGAGGGTTAATTCTGTCGTCTTTAAGGTCCACCACTTTGCCTGATTAACTTAAGAGTTGTTTCCTATGCCAGCTTGTTATTATACCAGTCCAAACACACTGCCGAGTTCCTACGGGAGTGACCAAACAGAAAGATGATGATAGAACAATAATGATAATAGTAAATAATATAATGATACTAATAGTAATAGCAATGAAAAAAAAATGAAAGTCCTGTTACCTCGAAGTGCTCCCCCGCAGATCAAATTCAATCTATTTACATTTTACCCATGCACAATTCTGATTCCATCCCAACGGAAGCGTATTACAAATCTTGATAAAAGCAGCTACTTAAATTTAAGAAGAAAGGATATTATAAAGGTCGAATTAATTCTGATGTAATACGAGTCAATGGTTTGGATCGGGATGATCAGCTTATTGGGATCAGTGGTCGACAACTATTGCTTTCTGATCCTTAATTCGAAAGAAAAACATCGTGTCAAGGCATCATCACTGTTCTGACCGTAGAAAAGTACAATCAAGGATTCTGTTGTTTTTACGAAACTTTTCAGTTAGATTCAGATATAAATTGGAGAAATTATACACCCAAAGAGTAAATAATGAGTAAACAAAGATTAAACCGATAGCTAGAGAAAAATATGCGAACAACCTAGGCCCTGATAACATCTACAGGCCTGGTCACACCGCCCGAGCGTTGTTGAAGCGGTCTTGGAGCGGCAGGGAGAGAGGGTCAAATTTCGCTCACAAAATTGGGGGAAAAATCGAGAAACAAAAATCGAAAAAAAAAACAAAAAAACAATCGAAATCGAAAATGGTGAACGGTAGCGAGCGGTGATGATTTTTTTCTCTCCGCTCCACGACCGCTCCAACAACGCTCGGGCGGTGTGACCAGGCCTTTATACAGTCTTGTTCCGTGACGTAACGTCAGTGATGCGAAATATTTTGCGCAGAACTAGTCGTAGCCTACTTATTGTCTAACGCATGCCCTTATTACCATTTGAATTATCACGTATTTTTTCATTATTTTCAAAGGATAGATCCACTATATATTGTAAGAAGAATTACGAGAAAACAACTTAGTGTAAATTGTATGGACATTTTCTTAGAAATTGTTGCCTAGCAACATAATTTTCCTTAGCAACAATTTGACTTCTTAAGTTAACCACTTCTTTTTCCATTTCAAACAGAAGTTTTATGTTTTGAACTAGGTGAAATTTAACCAAATAAGTTACACCAATGAAACTCTATAAAAAAAATTATTGAAAAACAATTAAAGGAACTGAAAAAGTCATTTTAGCTAATAAAAACCTCACACAAATTTGCCAAGCTCTACCTGACATACCCTAGTACATCGTACAAATCGCCATATTATCGTTCATTCTGACTACAGTGATACAGATATTACTTTTCGCATACTTTATACTATTTGATGCTGGAAAATGAGCCAATAATATATGATTACGAAAGCCTAGCCTTTTCCGGAAGTGAGCCAGCCATCTTGAGGAGGAAAAACCTAGAACTGAATACAGAGGCATAACATGCCTACATTCAAAAACTTCCCAAGGTCTCTGGGCTCACAGGCCTAATTCATTTCCCATAGACTCGTGTGTTAAAGTGGCACTTAAAAATAATTCATAAAAAATAAGGAGGAAATTCGAAGGTTGAATGTTTACTACCAGTGGATAGGATAAATGTCTGACATTCCATATCTGAGCAGAAAAGAGTACCTCGACCGGCTCATTTTAAAAATAAATCAGTATTTATGAAGACTACACCTGATGGGACCAAATTCATCACTTGAGAGGGTAAAATGACTCTAATTCTTCCGCCAGTAAAAATATAAATCCATAGTGGTGATATATCTTTCCAATTTGGTAAAAAAAAGTAAGTTCAGTAGGTACCCTCCCTATAATCAGTGTTAGATTGTCAGTCATATTCCTTCATTTTTGTCAATCAGCAATATCAAATTTAAAAATTGATCAATGGGTTGGCTCGAATGAATATTTATGGCCTGCCAGTTGTGATTCGGCCCGTGCTACCTTCTTAAGCCGATATCATTCCTGATTAGGCGATAGTACAAGAAACGCTTACTAAATTGGGAGATATTTTCTATGCTAACGTGTCATTAGGTAACTTGTCATGAGGTTTGCATCCTTCTGAAGAAGGGGCATAGGCCTAAAATAAAAGTCCCTGAATAAGAAGAGGAGGCATATAAGCTCAGGTAGTCTGCTGGTATATTCTGCTCCGGGGGGGGGGCACTCGACCAAAAAAGTGGTAGGGGTGTGCCGCGGGCAAGACAAAAATCGGGGGCCTTGGAACGGGCTTATTGGAAAAAGGAGGGTCCTCGGAACGGGCTTCGGAACTACAAATATTTTTGAAAACGGGGGTCCTTGGAACGGATCGCCAGCGTGTGATTACGTGCGTATGCATCCCTATGAAACGGACATGCGTAGAACGCACGCGCAGAAGAATTCTTCTCGCACAGTCATGTATGCTTATGCAAAGAACTTTGACAACGTTTAAGCTTCGGAAATCAGGTACACTTGCCACGGTTTATTGCCATTTCGTCTTCTGCCATTTTGTTTACGCACCACATGGTATAATATCATTTTCGTCTACCATCAGTTGGTCTACTATCCACTTCGTCCAATATAACCAGTTGGTCTAATAACCATTTCGTCTATTATCATTTGGTCTAATAGCCAAATGGTCTAATGCATTTTTGTGCTAATTGGTCCAATAGCCACTTTGTCCATTTTCATTACGTCTATTACCATTAAGCCCAATAGCCAACTGGTCAAAAGGCAAATAGTCTAATGACCACTTGGTCTATTTTCATTTCGTCTATGTTCCATTTGGTCTAACTGCAGTTGGTCCACTGTCGCTAAGTCTTAACTTATTTCGTCTAACAATCAATTGGTCTAATTGCCATTTGGTCTAATCACCAATAGGTCTAATTGCCATCTCGGCCAATCAGCATTTCGTCCAATGTTAATTTCGTATACAATCATAAAGCTTGCCATGTACAAACTGGACAGCCTTGGTAAGCAAAAAAACAAAAACAAAACACAACCTCTCTCGATGGCTAAGAAGATGGAAGTGACGCTAAACCGTATGGGCCTTGCCTAACATAGCTAATCTGCATATCGGTGAAATATTTTACTAAGACTGAGTGAATCGGAGCTTTTGGATAAAATTGTATTATGCAACCATATCAAAACATTTCAACATGACTAGAAATCTTCATTTTCATGTATACAAACATTTTCAGGCCATTCATAAGTAGTAAATAAATGATATAGTAACCGGACTACTTAGCGGGGGAATAAATAAGTGATACGTTTTCGATACTTTTTGATGTATCTCAAACGGCGCCAAAAGAAACTAGAGTGTCCTTAACAAGACAAACTTGGACAAAAATGTAACATTACACTAAAATTTGCTTTTGGTCGCTACAATATGGTTATTTGCAATGAAAAAAGCAGGTTGTGAATTTTTTTGGGCATATATGGGACAGCTATCTCCACCCCCCCCCCCCCGGTCTTCGCGTGTTGCCTTTTTTACAAACAGAATTCGTGTCTGCATTCGCGATGTTGAGTTAAAATACGTAATACCATGGATTTCATCGTGGTATTCGTAGATCGCATTACGTTACAGGTATGTGTCTGTGCAAGCCAACCACATGCCCTTTGATAATAAATGAGAATGATACCAAATTAGTTTAACGCAGTTCTGTATCTAATTAAATACTTCGTGTTTTATATTTAATATTCTTTAACGTTGTAAATTTAGCTGGAAAATACGGATTTGTATCGTTAAACTCAGCATCGGGGATGTTTTTTGTCATTAATGCCGGGCAATAATGAGACCCTGAACACGAAATTATGCGTGCATGACTTCATAATTCCTAGCTCCATCTGATGAAACAATACTATTCTTAACGGGTCCGTAATCTGCATGATTCGACTGAGATCGGCAATACGTTAATCATCGGAGCGTGCATTGAATCATGGACCTCCTACATGATTGAATCATGTTGGGCCCTGTGCTACTACCAAAATTAAACATGAAATAAGGAATAATATGCCGAAGCAGTCGGCATAATTTGCACCACGATCTGAGCTTTTGCTGCGATGAAAAGATAGCATGACTGTTGAGTTATAAGCACGTCATTGGAGCGTGTTTTTCCTTCATAATTATGATATAGTCTGTGCATCTTGCTCTCAGTTACAGCACAGCATCGAACATGAGCATGGATCGTTAGAATCTCGTTGTCAAGCTCGACATTGAGCCAGGGCTGTGATATTCGCCAACAAAACGGCGTCATTCTTATAGAAGCCCGATCAATTGAGGTGCCACTCCCCTCCTCGTAAAATACCATCTTCTCATTTTCCTCGTCTCATTTTCCCTTCCCTTCTCCTCTATACCAACCAGACGGAAGGTGTTTTGGCGGGAAATTCGTCACCACTCCGACCGGGTGTTCGTCTGCGAGTATATCACAACGGTGATTCATTTCACACCAAACATGGCCTTACGAGGATCCTGAAAAGACAATCGAAAAAAAGTTTCTTCCAGTTATTACTAGTAATCGAAATGAGATGAGAATAAAGGAACGGAAGGACGAGATAATGTGCAGGTGAGATATACCCATGTTGAATTTCACACTTTCTTCAAATGATATACGATTTTCTTTTGCGTCATTAAATAAACCATGCATCTGTAATCATTCATGATTATCATTTTGATTTCATTTTCATCATCAGCAGCAAAACCAAGAAGGGATTTGTGGTTTTCTCATAAGTACCCATTCCCCTGGGCAAATATTTTCCCTAAATTTTGATGTTTCCGCCGCCATGTGAGTTTGTGTTGACCTACGTCGGGGACATTTTCTTTACCCATCTACCGGGCACATCCCCGGTCCAGAAGACCATGCCAATCAATAATCTCTTCAAGGGGAATCCAGCCTTGGCCATAAAATGTTGTGTTGGGAAGGAGAAAAATAGATTAAACAGAATGGTGAAAGTTTGAAAGAAATCGGACAAGCAATAAGAAAGTTATAGCTGTTTTAAAATTGAGATCACTAATACTATGTAGATTTCAAATTGGCAACTGGGGAAGTAAATTATGACAAGGGGCAAGGACAACTTTCCCATATAGGCCATGTACTTTATTATCAGGGATTTGTGGTTTTCTCCTAAGTTCCCACTCCCCTGGGGCAGTAATCTAAATATAACACAGGTAGTATTGTTTTATGTCCTCATGAAAGAAAAATATAATTTGAAATAAAACTTAGGAAAAATGACATTTTAGCCATATTATGTATTGCAGTACGAGAAAGAGTTGTCCCTGCCTTACATCACTATGCCATCCCATATGCAGCAAATTTGAAGTCTGCATGGGTATAGTGATTACCAATATTTACAACTTTTAAAATTCATAACTTTCTTGTTGTTTGTCCAATATTGTTCAAACTTTCACTTATCAACTTGTCCAATTTTTCTTTTCCTTATAAAAACAAGTTTTAATTTGGGTTGGATTCCCCTTTCAGTCCCTGATTTGTAAAAAGTTCCTGTTCGGCCAATTAAATTCAAGCTGTACGTGTGTGCACGACGGTCAGAGGCGTCCCCGGTTGGCGATGTAGGCCTTTACTCACGGTTCGGTTAGTCCATTTAAACTTTGGGTGTATGAGACCGGAAACACACATCCTCATGCAAATTGACGATGAATTATAAGTTAGTCCCCGATTGTCAAATGACAAGTCTGGGTGAACATGTGAATATGTATGTAGGTCATAGAGATATATACTAATAACACAAACTAGTAATACATCTCTATGATGTAGGTCTAGTTTGATTACCTTTAAATTGCGTAGGTATCACGTGACAAGTCACATGATTTAAAGGTTATCATGGACTGCGTTAATGTATAGGTATCATCAACGTATTTCTTTGTTCTTAATTTCTGTATATACCCTTCAGCTGAATAACCTTCCCATATTCAATATTTGTACACCGCTTTAGTTTCTACCTCTCATATAAATTATGTTTTATGACCCTTCTCTCTTTCATAATGAAAATTGTGCACAATGCAGTATTATCAATTTGTTTAAATTCTCCTTCCATCCTTTTTTCCTTAGGTTTATTCCGCTTGAATTAATCTAACTTGAGGGGGGGGGATAACACTGCAGGTTTTGATCCCTGTCACATCATTGGTGTATGTCATTAATGATCGGATGATATCTACCTCCAGCTGGAGATAAAGGAAATTACGACATAGTATATAAAAAAATATTAGTCGTGTACAGAATGCAAATTTAAATGCACATCTCACGTTTTCTCACAAATTGTGTTATAAATTATATACCTACTCCTCAATGCATGAAATTCGTTTTATGGACGAAACATGTATTTGTGCTCCCCGTTTATTTATTTCTACCCGTTATCTCTTTGAATCTTCCTTCATCTGTTCATTGAAAAACGAGCCCCGAGGCAAGATTAAGAATCATTTCATCAAGATGATATCTCATGGGTCCTAAGGAGACGGATCCACAATGATCGTGATGGTGTTGAAGCGATGAAAAAGAAAGAAAGAAGAAGCGATGAGGGAATGGTACTCGTACTTTTTAGGATCTCAGTGGAGATGGTCGGTTTGTTACTAATTCATATATTGCATGCGTTTTGTCTGATCAGAGGAAGATGTAGACTTCGACTGCTATTTATTTAAAAATATACATAAATACCGGCTAAAAATGGCGTAAATTTTCAACGAACATAGTTTTTAAGCAAAATATCCTTGTCGAATTAATGAAATTGATCTATCAAGTCACGCCTGAGTGAGCACACAGTAAATGTTCAATGTTCACATGAAACATTTTCTAATAATATACGAAGAGTGTATTGTAGTATTACCGCCGTTTATTTCCATGTGTGTTCACCCAACCGTGACTTCCTAGCCGTGTTTATATGAAAATCGATATTTCATGACTACATTTTTGTCATGTTTGTATTATCATAATAATATATAAATAATCTGGATGGATTAGATTCCAAATTCTGGAGGCCTGAACGTCATGAATGTCTCCTATACGTGTTTGTCCACCGATTTGAGAAAAAAAGTGTGATCGTCCGTCTAGTTAATGAATGGTAAATAATAATGCCATTATTTTATCAGGTTAAGGACTTTTTCTCAAAATATTTTCGTTTAAAAATGCGTTCTTTGATTAGGGGGTAGACCTTACTTTATTTTGCACAGGGGTTAAATTGAGGAAAAAACAAACAAGTCGTCTTGCCCCTCCCCGCATCAAAATACCCGGGTTCCGTCCCGAGAATATTCTGATATTTCACACATATTCATGAGAATACATTCTCGATGGCAATTCTATTTTCTTCACCAATGTCATAGCCAAACCCTGTTACATCTATAATTTGTAATAGGTCCATGGTAAGAGGCAGTTTACAGTTTGCTTTAGAAATACAAAAGTTTGGTTTTTGTAATAGAACTATGCCTATAGAGGTGTAAAATCCTGTTTAATAACGTTCTATTGATTGTGTTAGGTTGATACCAGTTGGGAATGTGTGTGGTTGAATAAGAAAGGAAGTGGTGAAGATTCACATGATTGAGAAAGAAGACTGAGGGCAAGTAAGCGAGTGTAGACAAGAGTATTTCTCTTCAAACAATCCATAAACATGGAATAGCTGAATTTGTCTTATTCCATCAGTGATTAAATAGATTCGTTTACGGGAATGTAAATCGTATTCCTCTAGGTGTGTCATTATAATAGCATATTAGCCCTTGTCGGATATATATATATATATATATATATATATATATATATATATATATATATATATATATATATACATTATATAAATATATATATATGTATATATATATATACATATATATATATATATATATATATTTATATATATATATATATATATATATTCCCTTTAATTTGAAATTGTGTTTCCTTCACCTAAAGGTCCATAATTTGATATTGACTTATACCTCGACGAACGAAAATACAAGTATGTATATACAGCGAACCTGTCTGTCTCTTTAGATAAATCCTATGTAATGCACTATACAAGTCGAGAGTATATACCCCTCTTATAACACTATTATACTATATTTATTATTCATACTGCTGTCACGTCAGCCCAAGGCGTAATAGCATCATCATGCATTATTCAAACTTTCACAATTCTTGTTGTTTTTAAATTCTACCCATTCGTTATCATTCCTGTCGTATACGTTATATTCATATTATGGTGGTTTATATATTTCTCTATCCAACTTCCAATCGTGATGATCATCTCGGTAGTTAATTGATCTTGATATCTGTAAAAATACGGTTTATGCTTGTTTCGAGTAATCATTCATTTATATATTAATTTATTAATTCATGATTTTATTCATCAATCCATTCATTCTATCAACTATTTTTATGGGGGGGGGTCTGTTGAAGGGATTACGTTGCTTCTCATCTCAAATATATCAATTAATTGGAAAACTTAGATTTCGAACTCTAAACAATGATGGTTTGTTTAAACTTATCAGTTGGTTAAAACAAAATTGCATTTAAATAGGGAATGGTTGAAAAGTTCCTTTTAGTTTATTTAAAAACTTACAGAAATGTACAATATAATTTCATATTTGCTGTTTTTCAATCAAACACCAATAAGATTAACTAATTACCTGTTCATTAATCATCATAAGTAGGAGAAACGATGGTAATTACCACTTTTGTGTAATTTTTGTTTGTTGGTTTGTCCTCTCAAATGGACAGATTTATTTTTACTGCTAATTTTAAAACTTCTATGCCATGATCTTTTCTTAAGAAAATAATTCAATCGTGTTTGACTGATGTCTAATGCAAATCCCTAAAACATATTCACTTTCACTCAGAATTGCCTTTAAAAATCAACTGGACTTAACAAAGTTGATTTAAACCTTAGGTTTGGGGTTTTCGCTTCTATAGTGGAGTTCTTTAATCTCTGTATTTGTGATTGGCACGAAATTTTTACAACACTCCCTCCCCATCCTCTACACACCAACACTGGTATATTTTGGATTCTGTTCTGACTAAGAGTTCACCCTTCTTACCCAAAAAGAACGAAGAGCAGCGCGCCGCCACGGGTCATACGTTACAGCAATCACTGTAGGTTATTATTCATTTGAAGACGAGGAGCCGTTGTTAAAAGACGACTGGTATAACGCTGTATAACATTCTCTTTCTATACACATGATGTTACAAGAGAAGATAACAATACAACCATCATTAGTGTCAACACGTTGATACCTAGTAATGCTTCCTGAAATTAATCCTGTCTTTATGAAATGATCCCTGGCCTGGCTACATCTGCATGAAGGTAAGCTTAAAGTTTATATTACGGTTACATCCATTATCGAGCGTGTACGTACTTTGACCGTGGAACCATCCCATTCCTACTTAGATTTTGTTAGAAGAGCAGAGCTACTATGTTTGTTCTTTTTCCTTTTTTTAGTAATGCCATCCTTTTTCATGTGTGTAATACTCTCTTAGTGATCTGAGTTACTCTTAACGGAGTCACCAGATGGATTGCATGTCTGTGCATCTATTAGAAGGATATGTTCAGGTGAAGCAAGACTTCCTGGTTGTTAAGAATACCTCGTGTATCGAGAACAAGAAACTTAATGGAAGTGTATCGATGCACGCCCGCGTCTCATCTTGTCGATGAATATGGCTTTAAATGAACTACTGAAAATGTTAAGAATAAATTCGACTTTTAATGAAAGAAAATATGTAATTGAATTATCATTTGAAGCCATCGCATGTCTCGTGCCCCCCCCCCCCCCCTTCACCATGTTGATCATGGAAAACAATGGCGTACCGCATACCCCACGTAGATCTGTAAATCATATAAAATCCATGTACATGGTCTCATCTCGAACATGATAATGAGCTATATTGCAGCTGCTTGAACATACGTTACCTCTTACTCAGATGAACAAAGCCTCTGGTACGTACAAAGTGTAAAGTACAAGCTAAACATGCCTTTTTATCATTTGCATGTGTTTAATGCTTCGATCAATATTTATTTTGGACGTTTGATCGAAAATGCTCCTTTCATTGACAGTGACTATATTACCACGTGCTTGGCAAGAAGAGATACTAAACTCATTCTTAACTCACGTTCAAAGTGAGATTTCCATATGGCGGGAAAACATAAATCTCGAACAAAAGAGTGAAAAACAGATGGGGCATTGTGCTCTGTCCCATATAGACTTAACGGGAGACCCAACTGGCTGACACAATCTCTACCGGCACTTCAGCAATTATATATCAATCACCTAAGGCCTGTACTTTACTCAAAATTCAATGTGTTAAGGTAATGAAAGAAATTTTGGTTCAGTGATTTGATTATATCTCGCCTAGTAAAAGTCAATTGAACTTTAAATGAGCAATATATAGGTATGGTGGGTGTTTGAATTCGTTTCTACAGGTCGCCATAATGTTATATTTCATAGTATCCTTATATACAATCTTATTGCATAGCCGAATGTGATAAAGAGATGTGACCTTTTCTCACAATACCTGTTTCTTGAGCGTAATTACGGTTGATTCACTGTGATGAATAATAAAAGCCTACAATGACATACTGAAAAGCACGAAGTCTATACTAACAATTGGTATTGCCCGATGCAAACCGGTGTGAAGTATGTATATATGGTTGGAGATTTTGCGTTGACCCAGTAAACATACCAACGGGGATACATTGTTACCCATTCACCGGACAAAGCTTAGGATTGCCCCCCTAATCCAGATTTGAACCTCTTCATGGCTTGAAACCCATAGAAATGCATGGACAAACACCCTAAGTAAACTTCCACACCTGCTTGAGTTTCCTTTCGTCCAGCCATTCCTTTATTTGCTGGTTGCATTTCCATGCCGTTATCATGGCTTTTTAAGTAAGCTCATACTATTCTTGTATTGTAAATTTAGTGTAGGTGGGAATAGCTCTATGGTGGGAACAAAATTAGTTCGCAATAATTGAGACACGGTATGAATAACCAACATATAGTAGAGTAATAATAGTTTTGTGCACTTCTAGGCCTATAGTTCTTCATTCAATCCCGATAAGGTTCGTATTTTTTGTTGTAAACATTTATCATTCCTTTTCATCTTACGTGTTATTGTCAAAATACGATGATAACAACAACAATAATAATAAAGATTATGATAATAAAATTAATACGTGACATTGATCGTGATACAATTTTCATTATTATAAAATAAAATTTGCGTGAATATTTCAATATTGTCATATGTAGATAAAATGTAGATTACACACTCTTTAAATAGTCGGGCAAAAATGCCAAACCCTGGGCAACATACTGTCCACACAACTATTGGTTAAAATCTGCCCAAATTAGGCAATACAAACTAATAATTGGGTAATAAATTTGCTCAGTTGGATAATAATTGCCCAGAATATATATATATTTTTACCAACATACATTACCCAACACAGTGGACAGTACGTTGCCCAACATTTTAAGTTTGCATGAATATGTTATAAAAACACAACAAAGAAAGAAAAAACACTTTCTTTGAATGAAAATGAGAAATAGTAATGAGGGGAATTCTTACAATTCATTTTTCTAAATATGGAAAACTTAAATATCAGACCACAGGTCAATGATCAGACCAACAATGAGAACTCGGAACCAGTCCTCTATCGGTTAAGGGGGGGGGGGGGTTGATAAGAAACCCTTTTTTCATACTATGCAGAACGATGAATTTTACTTTGTATGTTATCATTTTCAGTGAAAGTGATATGATTGTATTTGTTTTCTTGATAGAAAAGAACAGAGAATGATTTTAAAACATATATATTTTCACATTTATGGCATTATGCATAGAGACTTGTCATTTTACACGTATGATATTCTTTGTAAACTCTTATCAGTTCTCCGACCAATCCTCTATTCGTGTTTCAATCAAGGTGGAGTCCAGCCTGACCTTAAGCTAATTCCCTTCTTTTCATTAACAATATCATTCATTAATTTGCTTGTTAATCGTTAAAAGATTCAGCTGTAATATATTCAGTAGATTTTTCATACATATATAGAAACATAGTGACAACGATGCATTTTATATTGAAAATATCTCGTATATAATTATAATATTATTTTTAAAGGGGTACCACAGGCTGAAAATAATAATTTTGTCCCCACATGAAATCATTATTATTTCATATTTTCATGAATGTGTGTATATGTTTCCTTTGTAAAAAAAGATAGTTGCAACAATGAATATCTTACCCATTTTATCAGTTGTCAATCATTTTTCTTTTTATTCTTGGTGGTCAGAATTTAAATGATTATGATTTCAAAAAAGAAGTGGGGATATCAATATCAGCTTTCGCATTACATATTACATGCAGACATGCATAACTGTTTCGCCAAGGTTTCAAAATGTCATATTTTTGTTATTCCTTATCCTATTTTGGTGAAATTTTCAAATTTTGGTTTATCTGATTATTTATTCATTTCTTTTGTTTTATTCATTTTATACTGCAGGGTAGGCCTGTGCAGTTATTAAAACTGCTTTACAAAGGCGCCCTGCAGTTTAAAATACATGTCAAGATAACTATAATATATATCATCAAAAAAACAATCAACGTCAAAAATACAAAATACAAACTATTTAACATCAGAAACAATCAACACCAAAAAAATATAGAGTGGGAAGTGACAATTTGAATTCATCTGTTTAAATTATATGTATATATTTAGCCTAGAGTATTTAACTTCCCCTTCAGCTGTGAGTTTTTGTGTAATGCATTAATTTGATATTAAAAAAATTAAAGACGTAAAATTCTGTGTATATGTAGCCTTATAACAGTATAATATATACTCTGTATGATGGGAGGAAAGATTCGTCTGTCATTGAAAAAAAAACCCATCTTTGATACCAGTTCCCAAACAATCTATTGGTCTGTTGCATGGTATTTGAGGGTCTCTCATAATGACCGACTTTATAGCTTCCTATAATAAACAAATCGAAACGATACAGGATATAGGGTAAAAGTACATCCTTGTTTTTCAGTGACACGTTAATGTTTTGACTATAAAAAATATTGTTGTGCGTTTTTTAGTGTTCCCATGTTTGCGTTAACCTTAGGTCACCTATTTTCTCCGACTATTTTAAAATATATTTTATTACTTAAAGTTAATGTATTCATATACTTTATTATGCATTGCCATTTGATTATTCAATCATTTTTGACAGGATATTACATCGATACATTACATATCCATATAGGCATTTAACTTCATCTATCATTTTAAATTGTGAGTATATGTTGCATTTCCTGAAAATGATTTTTTTTTAAAGAACACATTAAGCATTGATGAAAAATAGTCCCTTTATTGATATAATTTGAGCCCTCCTTTCTGTATGTGAAACACTTCATAACATACAATATCGTGTTGCTATAGTATATATGCATAGCAGATCGAATCTGTTGAAGAATTTAAGCGCGTTTTACTTGAAGCAGGCCTCTCGAAATAAAAGATAAAGAAGTAGAAGAGACGAAAGTCATTTGAAGCGTGTAAACTTGAGGTACCATAAGTTTGAACTGTTGATCACTAGAGTTGACAGGCTAGATATTGGCACTCAATATAGATAGAGGGAGAGAATGAGAAGGGGGAGAAGGGATCTCTGTTCCATCTTGTCATGTCGCTTCGTCAACTAATCAAGATGATAGACATGGGAGGTCGTTTAGAGGCTATGGGGGAGTGTGTGTTCTCATAAACAAGTGCGTTTTATCATCTGTGTTTGTCATCAAATAGGGGATAAGATAAATTATCGGAGCTCCATGCAACTGAATACCAAAATTGATAAACCAAATGAATGGAGTTTACCAGTCATTTATTGAAATTTTTAACTCGTTTCACATGCAGTCACAAATTTCAAAGATATTCTCCACAAGAAACCATGCTTAATTTTTTCTGGAATAACCCATCTGAGTGGGGTCAAATTAATGACTGAGTCTACTTCGATCTCCGGTAACAATGAACCACATAAATATCTACTCTTTAAGTTTTAGGAGGGTGTAATGTCAAGTTTGTAAAGTTATAATTGTAATTTAAATTTTCAGTAATTATTCATTTAATATGTCATTGGATGACATTTTTAAACCAAAAGAAAGAAACATATTGAACTCTGAACAGTAAATATTTGGCTCTGGGAAGCACTCCTGCATCTAGGCCTACATGACTTGTATATAAGAAACGGTCTGATCATGGTCTGATTGAGATCCAGTATCACTATCATGCCTCCTATGAAAATGGTTACTGGTGTCACTGCTTGTACTGATTCCTAAGCTTGTTCGTCGTACTTTTATGAGTATGCGAAGCAGCGAATCATGTACACACTTTCCTTCAACTAAAACAAAATGCGAGCAATGATTAACCAGTCCCTCTGATGCCTCTTTGATATACTGCTTACCAATCAGCCTTCACCCATGGCATTACAATGGCTTATTTAGCCAAAGTGGCGCCGCAATGTAACGTTGAAAAATTGTATCGTTCTGTGGCTGGTTTGGTTTTATTTACTATGTAAAAAATCACAACAAAATACATTGTACAAAATATTAAGAATAAAATATACGAACACTTAAAAGATAAGGATGGTTAACTTTATTCAAAGCTATATTATAAAAGCTCTGTTCTTCCTAGAGTCCCAGTTAGGCTGTTAATGGCCTATTGGTATCCTAAATCAATATCATATATCACTTCTCGGTCGTTGCAAGAAACTCTTTTTAATGAGAAGGGAAATTCGACATAAAAGTAATTACCGTATTAGATTCTGCGAAATAATCGACTTCGTCGGATTATAAAAGGCGATCACGGATATTTTACGAAAGTATATAGTAATGCACGATGCAACACCCCCGACTACGTCACGCATATCTCAAATACATAAATATGTACTTTCAAATGTGTTTCATGTATTTTTACTGTGTGCTCCAAAATGGCGAGCTTTTTAAATCCACACTAGTCTCGAGTATGTATTCGAACCGTCAGGACCAAGGTCAGGGCGTAGAAAACTTCTGTTTCTGTTTCTGTTTATGGTAACTCCCGCAGGAACTCGGCAGGACAGCATTTTCTGCTGGTAAACGCCAAGCTGGTATATAACCAATTACCTTGGAAACATTTTACGTCTAGGTTAATCAGTCATAGTGGCTGACGTAATAGACGACAGATATCACTCTTGGGCCTTTTTATCAAAGTGGAGACAATGGCAGAGTTGGGATTCGAACTCACAACCTTGCGATTATGAGTCCAATGCTCTAACCACTGGACCACACGACCCATTTCTCGGCATGCTCGGTAGGCGGCGCCATAATATGCGTAGTGCACGGATGTGTGGAATCAATGCCATGACATTTGATCTGCGAAAAGAATACATCTATAAGAGCCAGAAAGGGACAACCATACCCTGCCTCCCTTTATATTTTATCTACACTCAAATGTGTTCAAAGTAGCCTATCCACATAATCCCTGTGTGGTTTTAGATATCTAGTTCAGAGACAGTACTTCTTTTTAATGCTACAAAATAATCTATCACACCATGAGGCCCTTGTGTCTTATCATCAATACTGCTTATGTAGAACAATCATAATTACTGTCGGGTATTTTGCCAATTTTCCCGATTTAACAACGATTCGCATATAATCTTCTGTCCACTAACCGTTTAAAGACTTCATATTATAGCAGTCAATAACGTTCCACCTCATTTCTCCACGGGACACTAAAATAGGCGGTAACTGAGTCACCACCAAAAATTGCCTTCATCATGGGGCCATTCATTACAAGTATCGCATTGGTGAATAAAGACTCTTCTATTCATATTAATATTCATATTATTTCATTTGACAAATAAAAAAAGAAGAAACATAGTTCCTATTTTGAAGCCTTTTCTTTTTTCATTGCAGGCTACGTAATGTCGATATATGAACTTAGTTTTCATGTTCTTACAATTGATATTGTCGTCAACTCTTGTTGGCATGGGGTGTTATGGTGAATATATTGTAATTGAATAGAATGAATCGATGATAAAATTCGTCCTGTTTCAAGATATATATATATATTGACAAATTTCCTTGATATTATTGAAAACTTTGACCTGTGCAATGAACCGTTGACTATAATTTTAATGCAATTTTTATGAAAAAGGAAAAGTATTTGGATTTCCTCCTCACAAGACTACATCCAAGTTACAATAAAGAGAATGGTATGCCACCATCGTCCATCACTGTAAGACCCAAGAGTTGAGTCAGCCTTCGCTCCTTAATCATTCGGGATGTCTGCTTGCTTGGATCATCACAGACTCCATTAATAAGATGCGTTTCTAATTAACCAAGAGTGTGAGATGTCACCTTTTATGAGTGGGTGACCGACTAATACTGTGTCATTGGGGCAGCTCTTTGGATGGAAAGGGTTCACACACTCCCACCCTTATTCATTACAAGTATTTGTTAATAATTAAAAAAAGGAGATCATGACTTGGGCCGATCATGGTATGAATGCTCCCCAGTCTTTACAATGAGATTTTCTTATTTACATGGCACTTGATTACTAAATTACAAAGAGGAACATGTTAAGAAAGCCAAGGCCTCAATTTAAAACATTTCAACCAGTGAAACTAAGATTTTAATGTCTCTACATGACGACAGGCTATTCTTGCATGATCAACTAATCAGGATCATGAAGAACAGTTTTCGACCACTAATTGACCATGAAGTTAAACTGTATTTTTCGAGAACTTAAAAGGGCGTTAATATAGTTTTCACTTTTAGAGCACTGGTGGAAGCCCCGGGGTGGGGGGGGGGGGAGCTCGGGCACGGGGAGGGGGCTTGATGGGCATACTAATGGCTTTTCGTTTTAACGTGGTCGTGTAAATGTAAAACAAGACCTCATTCTATAGAATCATTAAAAAATTGCAAACAGTTTTGTTTTGAGAGCGTGTATTCTACTAGTTTTCATAAACTTACAAACCAGAATGTTGACTTCTTATTTCCCAGTGGAAATCAAATGGTAAAATTGCATTTAATCAGATATCCCAGCACATTTATTCAGATGATGTTTGAGCAAAAAGTACAAGAACAACAAGAACAACGATTTGATCATGAAGAAATGTCGACCTCTCTCCTTATGAATGTTATTGATTTGTTCTTTCTCTCTATTTTCTCTCACTCTCACACGCGCATGCAAGCACCCAGACATCTGCCCCATATATCCACCTGTCTCTCTATCTCTCTCTGTTTGCCTCATATTAAAGGACTGTTCCAGACTGGAGATATTTATATTTCAATAAATAGAGTAAAATTCACAGAGCAAAATGCTGAAAATTTGATCAAAATTGGATAACAAATAGCAAAGTTAATGAATTTTAAAGATTTGCATTCTTCCGGTGAAACAGTTCTTGGCATATCTTTATAAGTATTAATTAGGTGGGCTGATGATGTCATATCCCCACTTGTTCTTTTGTATTTCATTATATGAAATTAGGTTTACTCAAAAAAATTTGCCAAGAACTAAAACAATTGGATTGAAAACTAATTAAGTGCATTTGTTATTTATTGCCGTAACTTATTTCATCATAATGGATACACATCATTTACACATGTATGAAAAAATGAAACATTAATGATTTCATGTAATCACGATTTAAAAAGAAGGGAAAGTGGGGATGTGACATCATCAGCCCACATAATGAATATTCATGACTATGTGCATATAACTGTTTTCACAAATTATTGCTGAACTTTAAAATTTAATATCTTCGTTATTTGTTATTCGATTTTGATGAAATTTCCAGCATTTTGCTCTGTGAATTTTACTCTTTTGGAGGTGAAAGAGAGATTGTTGTACCAGAAGGAAAAAACACACTTATGTTTTATAGGGTTATAGAAATGCTGGTGCCATAAATACACTAAATTGGAGATTTCGCTGATAGACCGGTCAAAAACTGAATATGTGTGCAATTTCCAGCGCCTCGAATAATACATGTACGTTCATATTGTTTAGATGAATTCATTATTCTACTACCATGTAAAGAAAAAAAAATCACTTCACCATTTATTATTGATACATTAAATTTTGTCTGAGATGATGTAATATTCACATCAGCACGACTTGTTAAAAGGATTTGAACAAAATTTTGAAGTTAGCAATATAGCAGCTAGTAATGGTGATTTTCAAGATTATCTTGGTTTACAAGTAAAAATGTATAGGAGAATGAATAATATTTTCCAGCTGAGCATGATATGACCAGCCAATCTTCGTTTTCTAGTCATCTCAGCTTTTCTAGATCTCTTGAAATTCAGCAATTCCAGTTATTGGCAATACGAAGAATAATTGATTTCGCAAGAATTCATGGTGGGATGGATGGAACTTTTGTATACGCCCGTCTCGACGGGACGTATTATTAGTCAGGGGCCTTAGCAAAATTTTGGGGACAGGATTTACAAAAGCGCCATTTTTTGCATGTGGGTCCCTGGTATCAAAAGCATTAATTCTAGATAGGGTGCCCTGAAATCGGTGAAGGGCACCCTATTTTAAAATGCTAATTTATGCAAATTTTATGCAAAAAACTCATAATTCACCATATCTCACTAAAAATAATTTTCAAATGCCCAATTTGTGTGTATTTGGGTTTTCTTTTGCTAAGCATTTAACTGCAGGTCGATTTTTATAAAATTGGTGAGTATGAATCAATTTTTAAGGTTAATTTATGCAAATTATATGCAAATCACATGTAAAAACACATGTATTACCATATATCGACATATAGAATTGTCAAAATCACAATTTTTTTCCACATGTGTCACTGGTACCAAAAGCATTAATTCTTGATAGGATGCCTCGATATCAATGACTGGAATCCTTTTTCATAGGGCTAATTTATGCAAAATTATGCAACATCACACTATTCACCGTGAATTAATGTATATGTATAGTACAGACCTCAACTTTTCTATAGAAGCCTTTTTTTTCGGGGGGTGGGGGTATTTGGGATTTATTTTGACGGGGCATCAAATCTAGATTGAAATCTGTACAGATCCTGAATAAGAATCAATTTTCAATGTTAATGCAAATTTATGCAAAATTTATGCAAATATGTGTAAAACTCATCAACTATCCTATTTTGAGGTTTTAAACCGAGGGACAAGCACAACACTATGCATATGAGACACTGTTACACAATTCATTCATTATGGTGACTTTCCATGCGACCAGAGGAGAGCATCATGTTTAAAATGCAAATTTATGCAAATTATAAATCCTGTGCATACCCCTTTCACAATTAAAAAAAACCCCGAAATCATATGGAAAAGATAAACAGTATTTCATCTTTCTTTTCAAAGCAATTCAAGAGGTCAGATTTCTTTCCCAAGTAGAGTATATCCACTGTCAGAAAGAGGAGGGTATATGGATGGTTCTCATGGCAGAAAAAGCTGTCCATGTCTGCCCCTCTGACAACTATGTACATTTTTTTTAGAACAGGGAGAATTTGGTTTTGGTGTAACCCTTTGCTTAAAGCTAGGGTTAGAACGGAACCGAATCAGCTGCGAATCCATCCGTATACACGTATCCTGGTGGTTTCAGGAATATCCTGTTTTGCCTTCGTAAATGCAAGAAAATTCGGGAACATTCGCTGAAAAAATCAGCTCAATTTGAAATGTTCAAAACCAGCCGAATACCCTCCAGACTATTCCCGAATGTGACCACAACAAATTCCATTCGGGCCACATTCGGGATGTATTCCGATGGAATTCGGTTGGATTTTTGGAGGCATTTTGGGGTATTTTGGGAAGACTCGATTCGTATCAGTCGTAGAGTAATTAAAGGTCCGACTCTTGCCCCCCCCATATCGTACGAATCATTACTCGAATACAAAGAAGAATATAGACGAATGAGATGAATTGGCCAGAAATTAGAAAAATGGCATCCAAAAAGCTGCCGAATCGGTAAATTATAGCCCATTTCGAAAGAATCTGGCACATTTTCGGAAAATTCTGTGGCGTACTTTGCAAATTCGGGCATAATCGTTCGATTCGGGTCGTTATTCAGGTCGTCATTTGGCGAAAATCGGAGGATTCGGGCTAAATTCGGCTCGATTCTGGCCGCTCTGGCTCGATTTTTGCCACTGTTCTGGTTGGCATACGGCTTTATGCTTTATGTAATATATATTAGTCAATGGAATACAGCTTCATACATAAATTATTGTTAATTTACATAATATAACACACTTTTGCATGGAAACGGGATTTTCAATAGCATACAATTGAAGATTTGAACTGAGTGATAGAGGTTCTGTTACACCCACTGGAATGGGACTATTTTACACATATAAAATAATTGCTAATTTACATAAATTAGCATATTTTGCATGAAGACGGGATTTTCAATAGCACGTTTGATAGGGAAATTAAATCTATGGATCTGATAGAGATTTTCTTTAAGTTTGGTTTCCTTTTTACTAATTTTTACTATTCATGCATAAATTTACTGCTAATTTACATAAATTAGTATATTTTTGCATAAAGTTGCAATTTTCAGCACCAGGTTCTGTGGAAAAAATTAAAGCTATTGACCTGATAGAGACTTTCCTAAAGTTTGGTATCTTTTTATTAACTTTTATTAATTCCCATTGGCATATGGCTTCATGCATAAATTACTGCTAATTTACATAAATTAGCATATTTTTGCATAAAGATGCAATTTTCAACACCATGTCCTGTGGGAAAAATTAAAGCTATTGACCTGATAGAGACTTTCATAAAGTTTGGTATCATTTAAAAAAAAAAAAATTATTCCTAATGGCATATGGCTTCATGCATAAAATACTGCTAATTTGCATAAATTAGCATATTTTTGCATGAAGATGCAATTTTCAACACCATGTTCTGTGGGAAAAAATGAAGCTATTGACCTAATAATGACATAGGGAAAGTTTGGTGCTTTTGTAAACTCTGTCCCCAAAACTTCAAATTTAAGGCCTAAGGCCCCTGACTTATAGTATCACGCTCGGTGTCCGTCCGTCCGTTAACTTTTCCTTGTAAACGCGATAACTTCAGATGTAGACCCACATCTGCAGTGTGTGTACCTCAGCTGATTCAACGGGTCTGCATAGCAGACTAGGTCTACTGAGGATGAATGGCTCGCTTCGCTCGCCCTTTCAGGCTGGTTTGCTTCGCAAATCAGCAGATCCCACCTCACGAGCCATTCAGAGTCTGCATAGCAGACTAAACTTAACCTAGGCTCATATAATTTGGAATGTATGATACTAGCATGGATCCCGGGAAGCCTATTGATTTTGAGGTCAAGAAGTCAAAGGTCAAGGTCACAGTGACATATTTTCATCGTACCCTTCTGCAGTCCTTGCAAACGTGATAACTTCAGTTTAACTTAACCTTTATGCTCATATAATTTGGTTTGTATGATACTAGTATAGATCCCAGAAATTCTATTGATATTGAGGTCAGACAGTCAAAGGTGAAGTCGCCAACTTCCACTTTTCTTGCTTGAACGATATTTCCCTTTTCTGCTTTACAGGCGGGCGTATTATGTGCTCGCCTTAGCGACACTCTTGTTTTTTTTTAGGGGAGGGGTGGGGGAATTGGCAGAATCGGATTGTTTTTTTGCCTTAAAGAATTATCTTTGTTGAAAAGTATATAAGAGAGTGTATTAAGCTTGGTTTTATCCTTATTTTATTCCTTTTTTGTGAGGCTAAGAGGACAGATTCTCCAAACCGACTTATCTGCCCATCCCTTGAGCATCATATTCACGTCGCAATTTAATTCTATTCATTTACCCTACCATCCTCTGGCTTATAAATTTGGGCGCTCGTGGGGCCATGGCCGAAAATGTTCCTCCACAAAGAAAATAAAACTGGGAGAAACAGAAAGGAATGGAGAGCCGGGAAAAATAGACATCATAGACGTGATGGTGTGAGGGTTTGTGTGCGCTGGTGTATAGGCATGTGGGCTTGGTGTGGGGGTATATGTGTTTCCCCTCCGCATTCCCGCAATTTTAAGTTCTATAGCTAGAAACAAACTCTCCTTACCTAATACCTCTCTCCTTAACTCTTTCTTTCTCTCAGTTTCTTTTCGTCACCTACTATTTTGTGCAACCGCGCAGAAAGGTGTTTGGGGCGAGATCATAATGCTGCTATCACGAAATAAAGTCGAGCTCGTAAACAATTTCCGCACGAATGTCTTTACGCAATTCGTTTATTCACTCTATGCACTCGTAAAGCGCTGACGAAATAAAGCCTCTTCAAAAGGCAAGAAAGGATGGAAATTGTGCAACGGTAGCTTGTGTGAATCTTTGCAGAAGAAACGAGAAAGGTTAGAACAGAACTATTTCAATGAATTATGACATAGAAATTTATAATAGCGCTTGATGCTTCCCGTGGTGCTTTAGAAATGAGGAACTTAAAAATAAGAAACAACTTATTGTGCATACATGAACGAAGGCCATATATCCTAGTAATTGTCGCAAGAAGCAGTTTTATTTAAGGTTGGAAATGTGAAGTCATAGCTTTAAGCAGTATTCATTTCTTATATACCATGAGGGAGCAATACACCGTGGTATGCTAGCGGTCTACTCAGCTTTTCTTATGAGAACAGCCTGGAGACAGAAAGAGTGGTGCTTGTAGACTGACAATATGGAACTCAGGAAGGAGGAGTCTGGCGAGGGAAATGCAAAATGGATGCATCGCTCAGAGACATATGAAGCATCAGTCAATCCCTGCGGAAAATATTCCCGGAGAGGTTCTCGCGGTCTAGTAATTATTTCATCCATCCGCCACCAATTGACAGATCAGTGCGTAATAAAGGCCAGGCATATTTGCTTCAAGTCTCCCTTAGATATCCCTATTTTAGGCCCCAAGACTACCTGTGTGTTTCTTAGGATCATGGGGCATTGCCCTACTACATATAGGAAAGAAGGCTTTGTATTAGGACGTCTGACCTCACAAAGTCTTTATTCATCTGAAGGCATGCAGGCTAAAATAATATGGCTCCTAACTTTCTCTTACAATTTTCAAAACTTCCAATGTGTATTTATTGTAATAATAGTATTCAACACGGCCACTCAGGTTCCTTCTGTATTTTTGTATTGCCCAAAGAATGAACTATTGACCCCTTGTCGTAAAATCATGCCGTGCCATGCGCGCTCTCTTGTCACAACGTAAGAACGATAATAGTTTACCATCATCAGTAGATAGCAATTTCTATATCGACTTCGAAACCTGACGTATGGCGATTATAAGTGACGATGGCTAATCAAAATTACTGGGACAAAATACCTCGATGACGATAGATTACAGTTTTGCGTCGTTGTGACTTAATATCTGATGCAAATTGGCTTCGGATTGTTTTTTTAATTATTTTCAGAGTAACTAAGTAAAAACAAAGTAAAAAAAAACGGAAGTCCAGAAATAAGTGAAGCGAATTTTGTAGAAATAGTAACCTAATAGCATAAAATATAACTTATAGACCTATATTTGGCATGTAATCATGTTATACTGATAAAAAGGGCCTATTATATGAAGCTTTTGACTGAATGAAGCTTTGATCAAGGAATAGGCCTATATTACTGCATACTAGAGACCTATTAAAATGTTCGTTTTTTCATATTCGAGGTTTCATCCATCTTTATTTCTCATTCACCCATCTCAGAAAAAAACCCTCTTCAAAATAATCTTCGAATAATATTTGTTGTAAATATTCGAATCTAGAGAATATACTAGTAAACAAAGACGTCGAAGGTAGCTTCTTTAATCCATGTTGGAGGCCAGGTGTTAAACCAGAAGTAAAGAACCCCTCCCTATGACTCTACCAATAAATCTAATAGTACATCTAATAGCTGGGCTACATGCATCAGTCTTGCTCCATTTACAGATGTAGGCTTTGATATGAATCGATGAAATCGACAGTTTGATGTTATCCCTAGAGTCACTATCTCTGATCACGCGACAAACTGCATAGTCTTCGTTTGTTATTTGTATTTCTACATGTCCTGGCTAAAAAGATATAGTCAAGTGCACTTAAGAAAATTTAAAGGATAAGTATCTCTTTTGTATCAGTAATACAATCCAATCATATTTGGTGACATCTCTTTGACATGATAAGACTTCTCGAAATGAAATTATTTATGTTGCTCAATACATAGGCCTGCTATGATTATTTGTTTTGACTTGAGATTAATAGAACATTTCTTGGAACACTCACTTGTAAGATAAAAAAGGACAATACGAGGAATGAGTTTTGATACATTCCATCATATTCATATGATACAATCATTATGGAAGGTACGGAAAATGATTGACTAGGTCACGTGATTTACCCCCTTCTTTATCGTTAAATGGAGGAGGGAATGCATTAAGATGATTCAAGAACCATCTCATTTTCTGCGGTTGTAAATAACATCGACATCAGCATTCAGCTATCGAACCATACTGGAAGAATCATTAATTTCAATTTCGCTTATTGCTGTTCAGTAATTTTTTTGAATAGCGAGTACCATTATCTTCTCAAGACTTCCTGCCAATAGTCAAAGAGGGATATTCCGGTTCCTGCCAAACTGAGATACTCTGAGCAAAGAGCATGAAATAAGTTAAGTAATGTTCCTTATATGATTGATGAACAAGAAAATGAGGTCAGACGGACATAGTCGGTCTAATAACAGTGTAATCCTCTTTTTTTTCTTCATTTAACTAGGGGGTATGATAACATGAAAGTCAATCAAAATGCAATTTCTACCAATCAGTAGTTCTTCCTATTCTACTTTCTGTCTATTCATCCCCAAAATCCATTTAAATGGTCATTCAGGGCAGATAGCAATTACTGCCTTTATGAAGACACGAAGCGGAAGACATTCTGCTTACATCAAATTCAATATATCATTACATTAGGCCTACATAATGGTCTCCTTCTAATGCAGGGCACGAAACTATCTTTTAAACCAAATCGTTTAACGGTACAAGTTCGTGCCACTGTTTTAGTGCAATGAAATGTCCTCTCTGAGGAAATAAGCCTCTATTTCGTATAATTACCCCACTATATTAATGGTTTAACTCGGTATACACATAGGTCTGTAAGTACAAGTAATACATTTCAATTCATTGTGGATTTTCTGTTCTGAATTTCATAGGTGCAACTCGATGGAAGAATACATTGTAAGAACCTAACCTTTTAAACCTCACTGGACAATATGCTTCCCGCAATGGGGAAAATTCTGCCCCAAATTGGTTGGACACATAATTATCCTCGTGGTGATAAAAATTTTACCCAATATGTTGTACAGAGTAAAATAAAGTATCATAAATTTAGAAACTCGAAAAAGTTAAGAAAGGTTAATTTCTAAAAGATGTATGAGTAAATTCAGATTCTTATCTATATAATATCTTCTCATTTTTCTATTTTCTATATTTCTTTGTCATATTAAGTTTTCACTTATTATATATTTTCAGGTTTTCTTCAGGCAACCTATGCATGGGCCTATTATGGAGCTGGCTGAAGTAGCTGCAAATTATTGCTTATGGGGCATTCCCAATAACCTTATTTTAACGACAATCTGGAGTATCCTGCGCACTTACCAATTCTCAGTCCCACAGCTTCTATCTCGCGGGAGTATAATCAAAAGCTTCACCGCAACTTTCAAACGACAATGCATACATTCATTTAGGCAAGGGAAGATGCCGAAATCATCTTGTCGTCCATCTAAAAAAATCATAGACATTATTCATTTCAAACTTTAGGCTGTAAATCACAGGGATTTTGTGACGTGATTACATGTATGAGGTTGTGTGCGTGTTATTTTTTGTTGGATTTGTCGTTTTACTTATAAAAATTTTAACATCTTCTCAATAATATCGTAATAATCCGTACGATGTAGTGATCATGCAATTTTTCATTTCATTAACGCATGCGTGACAGAGTGGCGTATTTGAGAGTTACGTTATGAGCTTATATCACCTTTGTATATTTTCTAATATCTGTCCAATAATCCTACAATCTGAGTGCATAGTCTAGGATAATAAACAATGTGACTCAAGATTGTAACACTTGTCATCTTCTGATTGGATTGTGATGTAATTGAGATATGGAATGTTTTATAGATGGTCACAGGTTAATTCCCCTGCCTAGCCTGGTGAAGTTCATCAACATGGCTACAGACCACAACAAGCCATCCACTTTGCCTGTTTTTTGCTCTAGTCACCATGCTCTTGTATAATGCTGATATATCATTTTGTTTCGCTCCCAATATTCACGTCTTCACACTTGCTCTTTACACGATCAATCAAACCGCTAGCATCCCCGTCGCACTTATCATAACAAGACTTTTAGAAAGCAATCGATGCATTATTGGTTTTGTGTATATTCGACTCTGATCAGACACTCATAAAAGATGAGATAGGGGGCACAACGAAAGATATAGGCCTACAAATTTAGTAAGGAATGCAAGTGATTGGATTAACCCTTCTTTTTGGAGCAATACCATTTTCAGTTTGTTTATATGAGATGCGAATAAAAAACTCACATAGTTTGGGGGCTATATAAAAATCTGTATATTGTTTATTTTGTCATAAATGTCCTTTACATTGTATTCGTACATCTTATTTTCTTTGTGTGTTTGCTGGAGTCTAAAATAATATATGCACATTGTAGTTCCGCGATCCTATATCCTTTTAAAATATAAAAGGGATTTCATTCTTCCCTCTTTTTTATTCAAAGAAATGAGTTTATAAATAAGTCGTCGAAGAAAGCAAAGAAAAAAAGTTATTTGATGTAACGCCTCAAAATATAAAAAAAACGTACATACTTTTATATACCTATAAACATTATTTTATTCATTCTTGAATTACAAGCGGCGTACATGTGTGGAGGTCTTTGCCCCCCCCCCCCCTCTCAATTTTTCACGACAAAGATAAAAAGAAAAGGAATAAAAGGAAAGAGAGGAGGATGAAATACAATACAGTGCGTATCAAAAAAAAAATCGGACAGATTTGAAAAGTCTATAAATTTTTTGTTTCAAATTATGATCTCTATATTTTGGTGTCAATAGGTGCTCTGAAGTCTTATCCTTCAAATGCCATTAAAGTAATTTAGTTTTGTTCATGCTTGACCGAACACAGAATGTTTTTGTCTGGGGTTAAAAAGGAGGCTTGCGCCAAAATGGCATAAAATTATAAATACGATGGGCGGACTTCTTGATAATCAGCAGACTTCCTCTTAACATTTTCATTACCTTTGCCATTATTTTCGAATCATGCAGTCAAAGTTGATTTCCAAATCTACTTTATGCTTGAATATTTATGTTGTTCCTTTTTAATATGTTCACTTTTAGCTTTGAATATTCCTTCTTAAGGCAAGAACATTTTTTTGTAAACCAAAGTATAGGCATGATAGGAGACCGTGTTTTTTTTTAAAATCCTTTCATTGTGTGCTACAAAGGTTATGGTGCCTTTGAACAGTGGCATACTGATGGGTTGGGGCTCGGGGTGCTTCCCCCCCCCCCAATAAAAAACTCATGACCAAGAAAAAAAAGTGGAAAGAAAAATAACAGAAAACATAAAAAGTGAAAAATGATATCATTTTCTGAATATTATGTCAAAATCACAAATTTTGATATTTTAATAAAAGATTGGATTTTTTGCTTGCTTGCTTGATTCGCTTCACAACTTTTTAATACATTTTACCCGATCTGCCATATCTTGCTCCTTCAAAATTGACTCAATACACCATTGCCATTGAAAGACATGAATCCTTTCCTGATTGTCCTGTCAATCACATAATTAAACTTGGTGAAGGATTCAATAACCCCTTTAAAATAAGATTCATGTCTTCTATAGGTTTGTTTCACATAATAAAAGGATTTGAATAATTACAAATTCTCCCCAAAATAATGCAAATCTTCTTGGGTTGAAAAAAATCTTCTTTTCTTACTTATGAAGGAAAATTCAAAGGTAAAAGAAGTTTAAATGAAAAACAAAATAGTTCAGATAAATAAATAAATTTGTAAATGAAATTTGACAGCATGATTCGAAAATTATGGCAAAGATAATGAAAAAAATGAGAGAAAGTCTTCTGATTAGCCAAAAGTCTAATCATCAAATTTCTCATTTCTGCCATTTCGGCGCAAGCCTCTTTTTGAACCCCCGACAATAACGTCCCATGTTCGCTCAAGCATGAACAAAATTTATTTTTTAAAATGGCATTTCAAAGATAAGATCTGAGAGCATCTATTAACATCAAAATATAGGTATAATATTTTGAAACAATTTTTTTATAGACTTTTCAAAACTGTCCCTTTTTATACGCACTCTAATATTACCTGAATATTGGAGAAAAACAAATCGAAATTTTTGCTCCCTCGCAATTTTTTTATGAATTTTGTCCGATACGCCATGATATCTCGCCCCCTCAAAATCTTGCGCCACTGCGGACGACTCATGGAAACCTGTATTATGTGTGTGTGGGTGTGTGAGTATCTATACGCACACACACATAAACACATCCTCACACCCACCACAAACACACATTGAATTGTCTTTACTCAAATCAAGCAAAAATAAATATTCTTTTTCAAAACTATGATAATTCAGATATGTCCCAAAATAGACATTTATGTTAATGTATACTTCGTTATTTTAATATGAACTCAACACTATTCTTGAGTTTTTCATTACATTCCCATATATATGTATATATATACAGTTGGGGCCAGAAGTTTACATACACCTGGTGAAAAAATTATTTTTCTCATTTTTCATCATTTTTGTCACTCAACCAGTTTAATTGCTAATTAGATCAAAAGAATTGTCCGAATATTTTATGCCCATGGTGTATATTTCATATAAAATACTCAGATATATATAACATGGTTTATGATATCTATATTTCTGAAAAATAATTGGGTCAAAAGTTTACATACAGTTCACTGTTGAAGTGATAAAATGTGTTTATAAAGAGGTACCATGGCTTCTAGGTGGACTTGGTTTCCTTTTAATGACTTGAGGAATGTGATAATGCTATAATGTCATTTGAATAATGACCGCAGGATTATGCCTACCTCTTCTTCGGACATTTGAAGCATGATTCACATTCCATTTTTGTCAAGCAAAGCTAAAATAGGACCGATGAATAGGTTTTTGACTTTTGAATAGACTAATCGTAAAAAAGTTGACCAGAAGTTCCTGCAGTGATTCAGTGTTGGTATCTATATATGCTACCGCCAGTACTGTGTTGATCAGCACTGCAACATTTGCAACGTGGGGAAGTCAAAGCAATATACCCAAAAACCTTAGGCAACGTGTTGTTGATTTACACAAGTCCAGTTCCTCTTTAGGAGTCATATCAAAGACTCTAATCATGCCTCGTGCTTCAGTGCAAACCATAATACGCAGGCATAACACTCTCGGCACAGTGCAGACCCCGGCCACTTCCATTCACAAGTGGATACCATGCGCGACCATCGGGTCTCGAAAAGCACCCTAAACACGTAATTTCCATATTCTGAAAATGCAGTATTGGCGTGTGAAACCCTACCCTTAACAAGTATTGAAAACAAAACGATACTCTTGGCAAATATTCCCTGAAATGAACCCCTAAACAAGTACAGGAATGTTTTATTGTTACGGGTCCTTCGGTTGTCGGCTTTACCTTATTTGGTTTAGTACGACCCCACCTTCTACACCTCGCGCAAATCGGACTCTAAACACGAAGTGTTGGGGCAAAAAGGACATCCTTTAAAAAAACATTTGAATTTTGTTTTATCATCCCCCGCAAATTCGACCCTAAACACGTAATTTTCCTAGGGAAATAGATACCCTTTTTTCATTATTTTTGTGTTTTTGACACCCTTATCACGTTACGTACGTAACGTGCCCTATCGTGAAAAAGACATCCTTTTTACGTGTTTTTTTGGTCGCGCATGGTATCCACTCGTCAATGTAAGTGGCCCCTCCCGGGGTGCAGACTCTACCATGATCAGGGAGAAAGCGAAAACTCAACCAGACAGCAGAACACAGACTTGTCCGTACAGTTCAGCTTATCCCATGGATGATAAAAAAGAGATTTGCCAGGATCTGGAGGCTTCAGGAAGCAAGGTATCCCCCTCTACCATCAAGCGGGTCCTCCATGATCATGGACTGAGAGGCTGCAGAGCAGGGAAGAAGCCTTTATTCCAGGACCGACATCATAAAGCCAGACTGAAGTATTGTAACAACACCTGGGCAGTTGCGATGGCAGCATCATGTTGTGGGGATGCTTTGCAGCAAGTGGTACTGGCTCACTCCAGAAGATTGATGGCACCATGAAGAAAGAAGACTATCTGAGTCAGAATTGAGGCCAACATGACGGTGACCCGAAACTCTCAAGTCCAGACCTGAACCCTGTTGAGAACCTATGGACAGAACTAAAAAACATGTTCAGTCAAGGAAACCAAGGAATGTGACTCAATTGTATGCCATCTGCCAAGAAGAGTGGTCAAAAATCACAGGGGAGGTCTGCAAGAAGCTTGTCCACGTTGACTGAGAGATGCAAAGACGAATGGAGGCAGTACTACCAAGTATTAGGGCTGATGTATGTAAACTTTTGACCCACCATAATAAACTGGAAATATATCTATTATGAACCATATATATGTCTCCAAGTGTTTTTATTTGAAGTATATGCCAGGTATATTTAAAGGAGAATGAAACCATTGGAACAAGATAGCTTGTGTGAAAACAGAAAAATCAAAGAAACAGATCAACGAAAGTTTGAGAAAAATCGGACAAATAATGAGAAAGTTATGAGCATTTGAATATTGCGATCACTAATGCTATGAAGATAGCAAATTGGCAATGCAACAAAGATGTGTGATGTCACTTGTGAACAACTCTCCCCATTACTTTAGTATATATTTCATTAGAATTGCCTCCTTTATCACATCTATCCATAAATCATGTGTTCTGTCTACATGAGGGCATGTA